>NC_072791.1:137409791-137712822 GCF_028583425.1 Eublepharis macularius | reverse complement strand
CTGTTTGTCTCTTTTGACTGAGTTGGAGCTGAATGCAGAGGGTGTTTGTTACTAACTGGAGAGTGTCTGTTTTGCCTGGGGTTAACTGCTGGTCCACCCTCTACTGAGTGAGCTTTGAATTGAATTAGGCTCCTTCTCACCAGAGGCACATCACAGCCATCTGAGCTCTGAAAAGGAGCAGGAAAGAGAGCTGCTAGAGCAGTGAGTCATTTTCTGTTGCCTCCCTTAACTGCTGGGGGAATTTGCTGAGGTTACTGTGTGGGAGGACAGTGTTTTGGGTGGGTGTGCGTAGAGCCTGCTGTAAAGTGGTGCCAGTTGGTTCTGCCAACCTTTCACAAGTAGTCTTCTGAGACAGTTTAGCAGGGGAATCATCAGGGAAGTACCATAAAACCTGAACCACCTTTGAAATAGATTGCAGCAGCATGGCAGGTTTGAGAGCTGAGGCAGTGACATGTACAGTCTGTGGCATGTTTGTATTCTTACCTGAAGGTTATAGCAGCTACATTTGCAGCAAGTGTAAGTTGGTAGCCCTACTGGAGGAGAAGATACAGGGACTTGAGGCACATTTGTCCACACTCAGTTTAATAAGGGAAAGTGAAGAGTACATGGACAGAATGCATGAAGCACTTTTCAGAGGGCAACAGGAGGAGGAGGGAAAGGTATCTCAGGATTTTGAGGAATACCCAATAAAAGAAGCGAACACATGGAAGAATGTTCCATGTGCCCACAGGAGCAGGATAATCGACATTCTGAACCTCTGATGCTAAGCAATCGGTTCCAGGATCTCCCCATAGATATTGATTCTGGACCACTTGATCAAGTGTTACTCCCCCAGATTCCTCAAACCTTGAAAGAAATTTCTCAGGCCCCTGCAGATGAGAGGACTCGAGCTTCCATTCCTCAATATAGGAAAAGGCGTCTGCTGATAATTGGGGACTTCCTACTGGGAGGGGTAGAGGGTAAAGTGTGCTGACCGGACTTGTCATCTTGAGAGGTATGCTGTCTACCGGTGCATGCATCCAGGATGTGACAGAAAGGGAAGGAAGACATATCAAACCCACAGATTATTATCCCTTCTTCCTGATACATGTGGGAATAAATGATATTGCCCGGCACAGTCCAGAACGCATTAAAAGAGACTATGTGGCTCAGAGTAAAAAGGTTAAGGACCTGGGAGCACAGGTTGTGTTTTCATCAGTTCTTCCTGTCGTGGGCAGTGGTTTAGGAAGGGAAAGAAAAATGCTGCAAATAAATGACTGGCTACATGAATGGTGTCATCAGGAGCTGTTTGGTTTTTTTAATCATGGCTTACGCTTCCGAGACGAAGCTCTTCTATCGAGAGATGGTTTGCACCTTGCGAGGGTAGGAAAAATGTGTTTGGTAAGAGCCTTGCAAACTTGATAAGGAGGGCTTTGAACTAAATCCTGTGGGGGAGAGAGACAAAGACAAAAATTCAAAACCTGTAACTGGAGAAGGGAACACTGAAGACCTGCAAGGAATGGAACATATGCTAGGAAACATTAACTCGCAGGTAAGCACAGAAACAAAAACCTCAGGGCATTTAACTCATGGCTTCTGATGTCTCTACACTAATGCACAGAGTATGGGAAACAAGCAGGACGAACTTGAAGTTCTAATACAAGAAGGGGACTATGACATAATAGGCATTACTGAAACTTGATGGAATGAAACTCACAATTAGAATACTAGGATTGAGGAGTACAACTTGTTCAAAAGGGAATAGACAAATAAGGAAGGGGGAGGAGTAGCATTATATGTAAAGGAAGTATCTACGTGTGAGGAAATTCATGTAACTGAGCATGGAAATTCAGTTGAGAGTCTCTGGGTAAAAATAAAAGGAATAAGAAATATTAGTGATACTGTGGTGGTGGTCTACTGTAGACCACCAAGCCAAGCAGAGGACTTGTATGAGAAACTCCTAGAACAAATTACAAAGTTCACAAAGAGATGGGACACGGTAGTCATGGGAGATTTCAGTTACCCTGATACCTGTTGGAAGTCTAACTCTGCTAAAAATGAAAGGTCAAATAAATTCCTGATGTTGTGGCCCAGTCTGGAATCGATGAGTCTGAGGGCTCCTCTAGAGGAGAGGAGCCTCATGTAACCAGCCAGGATTCCTCAGGAGAAGAAGAACCTTGTGTAGCCAGCCCTAGCCCTGACTCAGCAGAAGCCGGTGATCAGGATCAACAGCTGCTGGCTAATCAGAGTTTACAGCCAGCAGCTGAGGCAGAGGCACCAGCACCCTCCGGTCCCAATACCACAGGGGAAGCTCAGCCAGGGACATCCAACACCATAGGTGAAGCCCAGCCAGGGGCTTCCACGCCCCCAGGTTCACCCACACCCAAAGAGCGCTGCAGACAGAATCAGAGGCTAGAGCTGCAGGAGAGATGGCATAGTGCTCGCCTTCTGAGCTGACACCAGCTGCTGGAGAGCATGGATGAGTAGCATCAGGAATGAGCCCCAGCAGCTGGCTGCAAACCACGCCTGGCTATAAAAGCCAGTCTGGAGGCCTGGCTATAAAAGCCAGTCTGGAGGAACTGCCAGGTATGGAAGCAAAGTGTTACCTACAAGAGACCATTCTGCGTCTTTTGTATCATGCTTGTAACCACTCCTAGACCTGATGCCATCGGTAACTAACCTTGGACTGGAATTGACCTGGGTCTTGGATTCTGGACACACCTCTGGCGGTTTACCTCATTCTCTGACTATGGATTGGACTTGGCTTTTGAATCTTGAACTCCCCTTTGGCTTTGTGTTGATGCTTTGACTTTGACCACTCTGCTTGGGCTGGGCCAGTCCACAATACCTGACTTATCTTGCTGACAGCTTCATTTTTCAGAAAGTAGAGCGGGGAAACAAGGGGTTCTGCTATCTTGGACTTGATTCTTACCAACAGGGAAGAACTGGTTGACGAGGTGAAAGTAGTGGGCACCCTGGGTAGCAGTGACCATGTAATTTTGGAATATACAAACTTGGGGAAGGGAAAAGCTGTATGTAGTCAGACATGTAGGCTGGACTTCTGAAAAGCAAATTTTAACAAACTGAAAGCCATGCTGGGTAGAATCCCATGGTCAGAAATACTTAAGGTGAAGGGAGTTCAAGAGGAGTGGGAGTTTCTTAAAAGTGAAATATTGAAAGCACAGTCACAAACAATTCCTATAAGAAGGAAAAATGGGAGGAGCTCAAAAAAGCCAAGGTAGCTTCATAAACAGCTTTCTATCGAATTGAGAAATAAAAAATACTCATTTAGGAAATGGAAGGAGGGCCTTATAACCAAGGAGGAATATAAACAAATAACCTATGCTTGTAATAATAATAACATAATAATATTTGATTTATATACCGCCCTTCAGGACAATTTAATGCCCACTCAGAGCAGTTTACGAAGTATGCCATTATTATCCCCACAACAAAACACCCTGTGAGGTGGGTGGGTCTGAGAGAGCTCCAGTGAGCCATAACTAGCCCAAGGTCACCCAGCTGGCTTCAAGCGGAGGAGTGGGGAATCAAATCCGGCTCTCCAGATTAGAGTCCCGCACTCTTAACCACTACACCAAACTGACTCTTGTATAGAGAGTGTTAGAAAAGCTAAAGCTCAGTATGAGCTTAGACTAGCAAGAGATGCTAAAAACAACAAAAAAGGGTTCTTTGCGTATGTTCAAAGTAAGAAAAAGAGCAAGGACATGGTAGGCCCATTGCAGGGACAGGGAAGTGAAATTGTAACAGGTGATGAAGAGAGGGCAGAACTGCTCAACTCCTACTTTCCCTGTCTTCTCCTGTGAGGGAAAAGGTGTTCCACATGGCAATAACAGAACATGTGATGGGGGAAGGAAGTTACAGCTTAGGATCACATACAGCATAGAGTAGTACGTAAACACCTAGTTTCTTTAAATGGAACTAAGTCCTCAGGGCCAGATGAATTGTACGCAAGGGTACTAAAAGAACTCACAGATGTAATTTCTGAGCCTCTGTCTATTCTTTTTGAGAATTCTTGGAGATCAGACAAGGTGCCAAAAGATTGGAGGCGGGCAAATGTTGTCCCCATCTTCAAGAAGGGGAAAAAGTTGGATCCAGGTAACTACCGACCCGCCAGCTTGACATCTATACTTGGAAAAGTCTTAGAACAAATCATCAGTCAGTCAGTCCTTGAGCATTTAGAAAAGAAGGCTGTGATTACTAAGAGCCAGCACAGGTTTCTCAAGAACAAGTCATGTCAGACTAACCTTATCTCTCTTTTTTGAGAAAGTTACTACTTTGCTGGACCAGGGGAATGCTATAGACATAATTTATCTCGATTTCAGTAAGGCTTGTGATAGGTTCCACATAATATCCTTGTTGACAAGTTGGTAAAATGTGGTTTGGAATCTATTACTATTAGGTGGCTCTGTAACTGGTTGACAGATCACACCCAAAGAGTGCTAGTTAATGGTTCCTCTTGGAGAAGAGTGACAAGTGGAGTTCCTCAGGGATCAGTCCTGGGACCTGTTATGTTCAACATTTTTATAAATGATTTGGATGAAGGAACAGAAGGAATGCTTATTAAATTTGCAGATGATACTAAGTTGGGAGGAGAGGCAAATACAGTCGAAGACAGAGTAAGGATACAGGATGATCTTGACAGGCTGGAAAACTGGGCTAAAACAAATAAAATGAACTTCAACAGAGATAAATGCAAAGTTCTGCACTTAGGAAGGAAAAATCAAAAGCGTAATTATAGAATGGAGGAGATTGTCTTGGCAGTAGTATGTGCAAAAAGGATCTAGGGGTCTTAGTAGACTATTCACTGAACATGAGTCAGCAGTGTGATGTGGTAGCTAAAAAGGCAAATGTGATTTTGGGCTGTATCAACAGAAGCATAGTGTCCAGATCATAGGAGGTGATGGTATCGCTCTGCTCTGCTCTGGTTAGACTTCACCTAGAGTATTGTGTTCAGTTTTGGGCACCACCGTTTAAGAAGGATATAGACAAGCTGGAATGTGTCCAGAGGAGGGCAACGAAGATGGTGAGGGGTCTGGAGACCAAGTTCTATGAGGAAAGGTTGAAGGAGCTCAGAATGTTTAGCCTGGAGAGGAGACGACTGAGAGGTGATATGATAACCATCTTCAAGTACTTGAAGGGCTGTCATATAGAGGATGGCACAAAGTTGTTTTCTGCTGCCCCAGAAGGTCAGGCCAGAACCAATGGCTTGAAATTAAATTAAAAGACCTTTCGGCTAAACATTAGGAAGAACTTCCTGACAGTTAGAACGGTCACTCAGTGGAACAGATTTCCTTGGGAGGTGGTAGTCTCTCCTTCTTTGGAGGTTTTTAAGCAGAGGCTAGATGGCCATATGACAGCCATGCTGATTCTGTGAGCCTGGGCAGATCGTGAGGGGGATGGCAGAAGGGGTTGCATCAGTGTTTGGTTTTTGTGGCCCTTCTTACATGCCCAGAGTGGTACCGATCGCCGCCTTGGGGTTGGGTGGTGGTTTTCCACAGGCTGGTTTGGCTAGGGATCCTGGAGGTGTTTTGCCATCTTCTGGGCATGGAGCAGGGGTCACTGGGGCAGTTGGGGGGTATTTGTGAATTTTCTACATTGTGCAGGGGGTTGGACTAGGTGATCCTAGAGGTTCTTCCCAACCCTATGATTCCATGATTCTAATTCAGCCTTCTCATCCAGGATTAAATTCTGAATGGCTGCTGTTTTGCCTGTGATTGATCTTGTATTGAGTAGCAGGAGAACTATTGATATGGTTACCTTACCAAAATCAATTTGGCTGGAAGAAAAGCCAGAAATGGCAACAGCAAGCAAATGTCTGTTCTGTCCTGCTCTTCTCCCGCCACCATATCTTCCTTATCCAACACACTATGAATCGTGGCACCATCTCTCACCTAATTCCATTCCCCCAAGATTGGTGGGCATAGATTTCTTTCTAATTAGTTCTTATTCTGCCATTATTGTTCAAGTGTTGTGACCATTGCCACTATTTCCCATCTCTCATCTAAATTTAGGTTACAGATATCATTTGATTATGTTACTCCGTAAATGGCTACGTACACTAAGGTTCTGTATAAATATTAATAAAGCCATGGGACCACCATGCCCAGATCAGCCCACTGCAAAGTGCAGGAGCGCTCTGGGGGCAGTGTGATGACATCACTCCCATGGTTGTCATGAAGGCCATGAAATTCTTAGCTGCTTCTGACAGGATAGTCTCAGTGTAAATGTTGAAGTCCCCCAGGATAACCAGCCTAGATGTCCTCAACAATACCCTTGAGACCTCCTCTGACATCACTCCCAGAAGTGATGGTGTCACACCACCCCAGAAGTGCATCCCGGAAACCTGTTCCCCCGCATCCCCCCCACCTGGATGGGTATTGGCGGGGGGCAGAGGGTAGAAGTGGTGGATCCCCCACTCCCACTGGTGGCCTGGGATCCCTAGCCAAAGCTCAGTGGCTGACATTTGAATGAGGCAGGAAGAGAGTTGTATGGCAGTGGAGAAGCAGATATATGTGAAGTGTTCTGGACATAAACCCTGCCTTTCTTTTGTCTGTATCTTTCATTTAATGTTGCATTCTTAGTAATGCAATCCTTAGTAATGCAAGCTGCAAAACTACTTTCAGCATTTGTTCCTGAGGAACTATAATGGATCACTCAATGATGAATCACTTTGAGCCCTGGCTTAGAGAAATGAGATAGTGTTTTAGGTAAAGTAAATCACCTTAGAGTAGAGATCTTTCTATTTCTAAAGCTAAATATCACATTGCCCTTTTACAGAAAGCCATCATTTTGGCTTCTGTCAGTTCTTTGTTCCCAGAGATACCTGCTGTTAGTTTGAAAGACAGAAGGTCTCACAGAGGGCACATGCAGTCTGTATTGAATTAAAAGACAACACTATGCACATACTGTTCACAAAGAAATTCTTAAGATTGTACCAGAAAAATACATTAATGTGAGAGAAGTCATAACTTTTTACAGTGCCATTCTAAGTCTTTTCCCTCCCTGTCAAAATACAAGCAAAGGTTTTGATTCTACATTTTCATTGTTGTGTATGTTGCGTTGTTAATAAATGTCCTTCATTCTAGAAACTCTTTAGTCAGTGGTGTCAAATAAGTTCTCTAAGCTTAAGTCAGAGCATCTTTGTACTGATAATTTAGGGATACTTCCACATTCTTTTCTTTCTTTACTTTCCAGTCTAACCACCCATTACTTTTGAGTTTATTCTGAAATTGTTATAAACCATTTAACAAAGACATACAAATGGAGGGAGAAAATGCCATTCTTCCCTCTTGATGGCTCCAGTTTTTGCCCTCTCTTTCTCTGATTCTTTTTCACTCCTTTTGCTCACCTGATTTTCTTTCCTTCTGTCAGTCCACTTGGTCTCCTGCTGGCCTCCTGCCCACTATTCCTGTTTGGTTTCTCTTCTTCATGCCCAGCCCACAGCTCAGCTGCTCTTTCCCTCTCCCTGCCTAATCTTTTCCTCCACTTGCTCTTCATGCCAACTCTCCCTCTACTAACCTGCTCAGTCTTCTCTCCCCATTCCTCTGCCTAGGCCTGTGCATTTTCCCAGTTTTGTCCTAGTGTGAGCTGGGGGTGAGGCAGAATTAGGCAGATGAAAGCTGGATGTAGCTGAAGCTTTCCCTCATTGCTTACTTGAGGTGGCAATGGCCAATTTTGTTAGGTATTTAGGTTTCTATAGCAACTCTATACATTGCCTAATCACTCTTGACATTTGGGGTGTGGTTTACCTCCTCCCCCTTCAGATTTTCCATTGAATCTGGGCTTTCCCCTGGGCTTACAGAAACCTGGCCTTAGGTAGCCCTGTTGTATCGAATTTTTGATCCGCACAGGGTGAGAAATACACATAGCTGTTAGATATCTAGCTATAGTGAAGAAAGTTCTGTATTTGCCTAAGAAATGAATGTATTGTTTTTTCTGAATTTTGCATTGTAAGTATATTGAAATGCACATGGGAGAATATATAGCTCTGATCACTGCCTGTCCTCAAATAGCTCAATGCTGGAATCTTGAGTTAAATTCTTAAGGACAGTGTGTGATTACGGCTTTACTATGGCTAGATCACAAAATCACAGAATCACAGAGTTGGAAGGGGCCATACAGACCTTCTAGTCCAACCCCCTGCCTAATGCAGGATGAGCCTAAAGCATCCCTGGCAAATATTCATCCAGCCTCTTCTTGAAAACTGCCAGTGAAGGAGAGCTCACCACCTCCCTAAACAGTTGATTCCACCTTTGAACTACTCTGACCGTGAAAAAGTTCTTCCTAATATCCAGCCGGTACCTTTCTGCATGTAATTTAAGCCCGTTGCTTCGAGTCCTATCCTCTGCTGTCAACTGGAACAGCTCCTTGCCTGCCTCCAAATGACAGCCTTTCAAATATTTAGAGAGCAATCATGTCCCCCCTCAATCTCCTTTTCTCCAAACTAAACATTTCCAAGGACCTCAGCCTTTCCTCATAGGGCTCAGTCTCCAGACCCCTGATCATTCTCGTCGCTCTCTTCTGCACCCTCTCAATTTTGTCCACATCCTTTTTGCAGAGAGGCCTCCAGAACTGCACACAGTACTCCAGGTGTGGCCTGACCAAGGCAGTATAGAGAGGGACTATGACCTCCTGCGATTTCAATGCAAGGCCCCTTTTGATACAACCCAAGACTGAGTTTGCCTTTTTTGCCACCGCATCACACTGACTGCTCATATTTAGTTTACAGTCCACTCTTACCCCAAGATCTCTTTCGCATACACTACTACCCAGAAGTGTATCCCCCATCCTGTATTTGTGCTTCACATTTTTGTGGCCCAGTTGTAATACTGTGCTCTTATCTATGTTGAATTGCATCCTGTTCACAACCGCCCACTTCTCCAGAGTATTCAGGTCTTGTTGAATTTTAACTCTATCTTCTTGGATGTTTGCCACTCCTCTCAATTTGGTATCATCAGCGAATTTAATGAGTAGCCCATTTACTCCTTCATCCAGATCATTAATAAAAATATTGAAAAGTATGGGGCCCAGAACCGAGCCCTGTGGCACCCCACTGGACAGCTCCCTCCAATCTGATGAAACACCATTGACCACCACTCTTTGGGTGCTGTCCTCTAACCAGTTCCCTATCCAATGAACTCTCCTATAGTCTAGTCTGCAGTTTTCCAGTTCAGATGTAGCACATCCCTCAAATTATTTGAATGAACAAATTGTATTGGACAACTGGATCATGTGGGAAATTCCCATGCTAGCACTGCACCTAGGCTAATGGTATTAGGGATCCCATTCCCCTGTTGGGGTAAGAGGATCCCTTTCTCCCACCTTTCACCCCTCCACACCACTTACCTGACTGGTGGGGGGGAAAGGCTCCCGGGCACACTCCTGGGGGTGGTGCGATGACATCACTCCTGGGAGTGATGTCATTACGCCACCACGAGAGCGTTCCTGCACCTCACAGCAGGCCAATTTGGGCCCAAATCAGCCCATTGTGAAGCACACACATGAGGGATGAGGAGGTTAAGGGGACCTAGCAACCCTAAGTGGTGCTGACATGGGAACTTCTCTCACAACCCATTTCAGAGTTGTGGGTCCCAGCCCTTCAGAGTTTGGATGTATGATTGGAAGATGATGTGAGGCTGTACATTCCTTCTCTGCAAATTGCATTTGGAGCTTGCAGCTTCCAAGACTCATCTCTGCCTGCACAGGAGAGAAGATGTGATTTCTTTTGTGTATGTGCGCTTCGGTGAAACTGAACCATTTGTTGATCCCTGGCAGCCACAACAAGCTTCAGAAGTGTTTTTCAAATGTTGCCACCAAAAGTGGCATGTTGCCTAACTTACTCCAGCATAATGTGCCAGAAACAGATTGGAAGTTGCTTTGAATTTCACTCTGTAAAAATACAGCAGGAGAAATGGAATTCAAGAGTGCAACCTCTCTGTAATGAGGCTACAGTGGCACTCTGCAATGTGTATTTTAAGGCATGCAATTTGAGAAAGCCTCAAAATGAATCTAAGTTTACCATATTCCCAGTTTAATGCTACAAATGTTGCATACTTTAGGTTTATATGGTTCTCTGTTAGTCCCCAGGAACTTATTCAGTGGCATTTTTATATTGCTTTGGAAAGAAACTTGTCAGCATATCATCTCTTTTGCAAGGATTCAGAGGTCCTTGGGGTGTGCATGAGACTGAAAGAGAGTTCCACATTCAGAGTTCTCACTAACATGCATCCAGAGAGCAGCACAAGAATTTTGTAGCCGGTGGCTCTTTATGTATCTCCTGAGCTGAGTTTTAGTCCTCCTGAATTTTAGGGGGTTTTTAAGCAAAGAATGAGCATTGGCTCCCCACCCCTCCAGGACTGTTAAATGTGAAGCAAAATATTTTGTGAAACAAGAGGGAAGATGATTTACCAGAATTAATTAAAAATAATCAGTCCCCTGAGCTGAAAGAATGTTGAATTCAAATTGCATACTGCTGCTTAAAGTGCCTTTTATATGCAAAACTTTTAAAATGCAGATATTTAATCAAAATCCTAGCTATTTTTAGTGGTTGGAATTTGCTATAGCTTGAGTATAATTTTGTATTTTGGTGCTGAGTTGGCCTTCTACATATTCGGGATTCAGCTGAGCGGAGAGAGGGAGAGAGGACCAGGTTCTGTGTGCATTACTGGCTTCTGTCCAGTTGGAAGTGCCTTGCCTTGTGGTGATTATTACATTGTTGAATAATGGTATTTAGCCTGAGTGAGGGGATGAAGGCAGTTTTATTGGCCTCAGCTCCCAGGAAAGCTGTGTCGCTGCATATTAGACAAGTCATTAACATGTTCTGAGTGAGGTTTTGCCCTTTGTAGTAAATATATCGTATGTGAATATTTTAACAAACTGACATGTTGGGAAATGAATAGGTAGTGGCAGCATTGCCCAGATGAATGTGAAAGGACTATGTTGCCTGGGGGTGGGGAGGGGGGACTGGCTGGGCTTTAGCAATACAGGGACAGATTTGAAGGATTGTGGTGAATTGTAATCAGCATAGTGGTAATCAGGTTTGGAGGGGACAAGAGGTAGGAAAGAAGCCAAGTGCCCTTTTGGATTGCTAGAACGAATTAACTGCTTGCTGGATATGAGAAGCAACATTAAATCCATATTCCACCCTCTCAGCACTGGTTAGGCATAGGGTTGCCAGCTCCAGGTTGGGAAATTCCTGGAGATTTAGGAGGTGGAGCCTGGAGAGGGTGGGGTTGGGGAGGGACCTCATAAAGGTATAATACCATAGAATCCACCCTCCAAATCAGGCATTTTCTCCTTGGGATCTGATCTCTATGGCTTGGAGATCAGTGGTAATTCCAGGAGATCTCCAGCTACCACCTGGAGGCTGGCAACCCTAGCATTGGCTTAATCTGGAGTACTTTATCCAGTTCTGGTCAAGAAGAGTGTTCGAAGACTTATTACAGGAAAAGCTCTGTTTCTCAAAATGTGCATGCAGGACAGTTGACAATTCTTGAGATACAAATTCTGCAGAACTCAAGTGGGAGATGAGGAGGGATGAGAAAAGAAAGAAGAAATGTACTTTTTGGGATTGCTCAAATGGGAACAGGTTACCTTTATGTACAGGTAGGGCTGCTAATCTCAAGATGGAGTTTAGAGCTGTCCTGGAATTACAATTGATCTCCAGAGTGCACTGTGATGATAACCAGTGGGAGACTGGGGGGAGGGGCATGGGGGCAGCCAGTCCTCTCTAGGAATTATCAGAAATTCTGCAATAAAATTATAGAGAGGTGTGATATTGCTTCCTGGTTTTCACAACTGCTATCTCCATGTACCACCCACCCCTCTGGTCTCTCACTGGTTGTGCAACTCTGCTGCTGAGTTCCTTCCCCATACTCTGTCTTCCGCATGCTCTGCCCCTAAATCACCAGGAATTTCCTAAGCCAGAGTTGGCAGCCCTATCGAGGTAGATTTATTAAGCAGAACTTCTGCAATAATGAAGAGGCAATTTAAAACTTATGATATAACAAAGTGGGCTTGTCTTGAAACAGTGGGATCCTTTGCAAAGCTGTTAGTATATGTACTTAATGTATCTCTTACCTTTTCATTAGCTCTGATATGGCTGAAATGCAACATAGTTTCTAAGAGTAAACAGGTATTTTGTAAGCTTTGCTGATTGTAGCCTGTTTATAAAAATCATGTTCTCTCACTTTGGAAGTAATTTTGCCCTTTTAGGTTGACTCTTAGAGTGAATTAATTACATTAGAAAACACTTTTACACAAGATCATATACAGCTGCAAATAACAGACTGCACTATTAGGCATAACAAGGGTACCAAAGTGACTTTTAATTTGAACGTCAGCATTCAAGTAGGCAAATAAATAGTTTCTTCAGAGGCTTAGAACTTCCCTTGTTGAATTGTACATTATTGGGTTAGATATTGATTTAGAAAAGTTTGGTTGCTTTTCACAGTGAATCACGCCATCTCCTGCAAGAAAAGATACATTCCAGCATTGCATCACCTAAATGCCATTACTTGAGCTGCTGTTTCTAATTGCTGTGAAATGAAATCATGCACTGCACAAGATGGGGTCCCCCACTGCATAGGGAGATTGATTATGTATTTGGAGGACTAACTGTAAGAAAGCTAGAATCCTTTGCCACATAAACCAAAGGGCAGAAGAAACCATACTACCAACCTAAGTATGGATGAGCTCTTTTATGGATTAAAAATTGGTTAAATGACAGCAAGCAGAAAATAGGAATAAATGGACTGTTCTCACCATGGAAGGAAGTGCGTTTGGGGGTCCCTCATGGATTGGTATTGGGACCAGTGCTAATTAATATGTCCATAAACAATATGAAATTGGAAGTGAGCTATGTAGCAACTAGGGTTGCCAACCTTCAAGTGAGGCCTGGAGATCTCCTGAAATTACAGCTGGTCTCCAAACTACAGAGCTCAGTTCTCCTGGAGAAAATGTTAGCTTTGGAGGTAGATTCTATAACATTATACCTAACTAGAGATGGGCACGGACAGGAAAAAAAACTGAACACAAACACATTGCCATCCACAAACAGGGATTCATGAACATCGATGACCATGATCTGTTCACGAACATGTTAGTAGTTGGAGGTTTGTGGGAGCCAGCATGGCCCCCTTGGGACTTAGCTGAACTTGAGCCAGGAAAAGCATGATCCATGGGTCTCCCCCTTTCATGTCATTTTCTCTTCACAGTGGCAAAAACTGGACTGTCTGCTGGAAGCTACTTTGAGGGGTTACAAACTGACCTTCCCGATGTCCAATACCCGCCAAATTTGCAGGGGACATAGTCCTCACTGTCCTCTGAAGACCCCCCCTCCCAAGTTTCAGATTGCACCCCAAGAAAGGCATGATCCATGGGTCCCTCCCTTTCCTGTCATTTTCTCTTCACAGTGGCAAAAACTGAACTGTCTGCTGGAAGCTACTTTGAGAGGTTACAAGTCAGAAGGAAAACCAGAAGGAGTTCAGACAAAGTTCAGACAGTCCATGCCTATGTTGCCAAGGGAATTGTTTGAAAGGCGCCAGACTGTCTGGCTTTCCGAATGGCTGACAAACGCCATGAACAGGGCTTGGAACGAACACATGTTCTCCGGGAATGGGACCTCACAAACAGCTTGCTCATGAACAGTGGATTGGGCTGCTCGTGGCTTTTTTTTGTTCGTATTGCTGTTCGTGCCCATCTCTATACCTAACTTAGGTTCCTCTCCTTGCCAGGCTCCACCCCACCCTCCCCAGGCTCCACCCCAAATCACCAGGAATTTCTCTATCCAGATTATTAATGTTTATTACTAAGTGTGGAGGAGGTGGTATGCATTAAGTATGTGTAGTATAGAGGAATAATATATAGTAATGGGATTTAATAATAGTTGTAATCTTCATTGCCATATGGACAAATACTGAAAAAGATTAAGTTTTTGTGTACTCAGTATTCTTATAATTCTTGTTGCAAAAGTTGCAAAATCTTCTTGATCTCATCAATTTTTCCCTCCCCCCTTTTCTTCTTTCTGTATCCCTTTTTTTACTTTGATAAAATATATTTTTTTAAAAAAACAACTCATTCCCCTGTTATAAAACTCAAACAGACACCCAGTTGCTTCCCCACATCACTTAGACTTCAAAAGCTTACTTCAACAATTGCAAAAAAGGTTCTCAAGCTACCAATTGATACTGCTAGAAAATGCTACAAACTGCCCCCTGCCAGGCACCCACCAAGCCAAAGCCTGATAAAACAGCAAGGGGCTCTTCAGCTTTAGGAAACAGTGGTGACACTATGCAATGGGGAGGCAGATTACAGAAACCAGCTGGGGCTGGCCATCACCTCCAGCATGCTGCTGCTAGAGGGGAAAAGGTCTGGAGCTAGGGCAGAGTGGCACTTATGACATCACTCCCAGGAGTGATGTTGTCATGCTACCCTGGGAGTGTGCCCAGGAGGCCTATTCCCCCACCTTTCCTCCTACCGAGCAGGTGAGTGATGGCGAGAGCAGAGGGTGGGAGCAGGATTCCCTGCCCCCATTGGGGGACCTGGGATTCCCATCTGGAGGTAATGGCAACCCCCCCCCCAAAGTGGGGCAAGCAGAGTTATGCAAATGAAATTAGACCAGCTAAAGTTCCACAGACAAAGTTGGAAAACAACCTCTCCCTTCACAGTTCCAGGGGTAGAGCTGGAGCAGCTAGAGCTTTGTAGGTGGAATTAGACAGGCTGGCCATCTGCAGGTTAAGGGGTAAGCACTGCAATAGGGTTGTAGTGGACAACTTCAGGAAAAATTTGACCCCGTGTATAGCAACAGAGAAGAATGCAAATTCCCTGTTGGAGATTTTTAGGAACAGGATAGAGAATAAAATTGCCAATGTTGTAATGCTCTTGCATAGCTCTATGGTACAGCCTCGTTTATAAATAACAGTAATACAAGTAACACTGTGTATGGTTCTGATTGCCATGTCTCATAAACGGTATGGCAGACCTGAAAAAGTGCAGAAGAGAACAACCAAGATGATCAAGGGGTAAGAGCACTTATGAGAAAAGGCTGCAGAGTATGAAATTGTTCAGTTTAGAAAAAAGACAGCTAAGGAGGGGTGTGATAGAGATTTATAAAATTAGCATGGTGTGGAAAAACTGGAGAAAGAAATCTTTCCCCCAATAATACAGAAACATATTCCAATGTTATATATGCCATCAAGTGTCAGCAATACCCTTCAACTCTCTATATTGGACAAACAGGTCAGTTTGTAAAAGAATGAGTAGACATAAATCTGATATAAAAAAATCACAGCATTCAAAAACCAGAGGAAGAACATTTTAATCTTCCAGGATACTCTATCACTGACTTAAGAGTAGCAGTTCTCAAGCAGAGAAACGTCAAAGGAAAATTACAATGTGAGATTGCTGAAACTGAGTTTATTTGCAAATTTGGAACAATGGATCCCCCAGGGCTGAATCGGGACATAGGATTTTTCTTGCATTATGGATGCTAATTTTCTGCATTTTATACCCCTGCTCTATCAAGCTAATTACAACATGTAGGATAGATAACTTCCTGACACTCTAATTTACAAAACCCCTCTAGGGATGTGCGTTTCGGCATTCAGAATGCCGAAAGAATGCCGAAACAAGTGTTTCGGCTTCTTTCGGGGAATGCCGAAACGTTTCGGGGAATGCCGAAACGTTTCGGGTAGCCGAAAGAAAAAAACCGAAACGTTTCGGGATTCTTTCGGCTTTCTTTCGGCTTTTCTATGGGAAAATGCCTCCGTCTTCCAGGACGCCTGGAGGAGGCATTTTCCCACCGAATAAGCCCAAAATTGGTGGGGACCTTCCTCTAACCCTTCTCTAACAACCACCCAAGTTTCAGACAGATTGGACTTTGGGGGGCCATGTTATGGCCCCCCAAAGCAGGTCCCCCCATCCTCCCATAAGAAAGCGAAGGAGCAGCATATTGTTAGCATGCTGCTGCTGATCTTTCTTCATTATTTCCTATGGGGAAAAAATGAAGAGGCAGGCTTCCTTTGCCAGGGGTGGCATTTTGCATGCAAAATGCCCCCCAGCCCTCAGGGGCCCTTCTCCCACCCTTCCTCCCACCCCCCACCAAGGCTCAGCCTGATCCCACTTGGGGGGGCCATTTCATGGCCTCCCCAAGTAGGTGCTCTAATCTCTACCACTGACAGCTGGGGGAGGCTTGTGTTGCTAGGGGTGGCATTTTGCATGCAAAATGCCCCCCAACCCTCTGGTGCCCTTCTCCCACCCCTCCTCCCACCCCCCACCAAGGCTCAGCCTGCTCCCACTTGGGGGGGCATTTCATGGCCTCCCCAAGTAGGTGCTCTGCTCTCATCTCTACCACTGACAGCTGGGGGAGGCTTGTGTTGCCAGGGGTGGCATTTTGCATGCAAAATGCCCCCCAGCCCTCTGGGGCCCTTCTCCCACCCTTCCTCCCACCCCCCACCAAGGCTCAGACTGCTCCCACTTGGGGGGGCATTTCATGGCCTCCCCAAGTAGGTCCTCTCAGCCCCTAAAGTCCACCCCTTACAGCCCCACACAAACCCAATTCCCCCCCAGCTGCCACACACAGACCCAAATCCCCACATTAGCCCCTCACAGACCCAAATCCACCCCCACCTGCCCCACACCCATAACCCCAGGAACAGGCTGGCAAAGGCCAGCCCTCTCCCTTTGTTCCCTATGCTGGGAACTTCTAAACTCTCTTTCCCTGGGCAATTCTGCACAGCCCAGGGGTGCCACAATGGTGGGCACACTTCTGAGTGCCAGCTGGTCCCTGTGAAAGAGCACCTGAACCACAGACACCCTCCCTCAAATTCCCCCACCACCTACAGAGATGGCTGGCCAGCCAGCCCCATTGTTCCCTATGATGGGAACCAACTGCACAACAAAGAATAAAACAAGAACAACACAAAATAAAGTTTTAAAAAAATTATATTCTCCCTTCCAAAGTACAAGTAGGCAAAGCATTATGACACATTACACCAGCAGTCCCCCACACAGAAAAATTAAAACAAAACTCACTTAACATCAGAGAATCACAAAGCATGATTCCTGTCAAAAACACTTTATTTCTTGAACAGCTTTAGGTTACACAGCAGGGGGGAACACCAAAGGGCATGGCAGCACTATCTTACACAAAAATAACACAACTCACTTCACATTAAAGAATCACCCCAAAAAATTGCTGTCAAAAGCACTTTATTTCTGTAACTGCTTTAGGTTACACAGTAGGAAGGCACCACAGAGCAGGAAAGCAGTGTACTACACAAAAATAACACAACTCACTTCACATCAGAGAATCACACAAACACAATTGCTGTCGAAAACGGTGAAGTGGGTTGTATTATTTTTTGTAGTACATTGCTATCATGCCCTGTTGTGCCCTCCTACTGTGTAACCTAAAGCTGTTCAAGAAATAAAGTGTTTTTGCCAGGAATTGTGTTTTTGTGATTCTCTGATGTTAAGTGAGTTGTGTTATTTTTGTGTAAGATAGTGCTGCCATGCCCTTTGGTGTTCCCCCCTGCTGTGTAACCTAAAGCTGTTCAAGAAATAAAGTGTTTTTAACAGGAATTGTGCTTTGTGATTCTCTGATGTTAAGTAAGTTGTGTTATTTTGGGAATTGGGTTTGTGTGGGGCTGTAAGGGGTGGACTTTAGGGGCTGAGAGGACCTACTTGGGGAGGCCATGAAATGCCCCCCCCCAAGTGGGAGCAGTCTGAGCCTTGGTGGGGGGTGGGAGGAAGGGTGGGAGAAGGGCCCCTGAGGGCTGGGGGGCATTTTGCATGCAAAATGCCACCCCTGGCAAAGGAAGCCTGCCTCTTCATTTTTTCCCCATAGGAAATAATGAAGAAAGATCAGCAGCAGCATGCTAACAATATGCTGCTCCTTCGCTTTCTTATGGGAGGATGGGGGGACCTGCTTTGGGGGGCCATAACATGGCCCCCCAAAGTCCAATCTGTCTGAAACTTGGGTGGTTGTTAGAGAAGGGTTAGAGGAAGGTCCCCACCAATTTTGGGCTTATTCGGTGGGAAAATGCCTCCTCCAGGCGTCCTGGAAGATGGAGGCATTTTCCCATAGAAAAAAGCCGAAAGAATGCCGAAATAATGCCGAAAGAATCCCGAAAGCCGAAAGCCGAAAGAGATTCTTGTTTCGGCTTTCGGCTTTAACGATAGAGAATCTTCTTTCGGCTTTCTACTTTCGGCTATAGCCGAAAATTTTTGGCTTGCACACCCCTAAACCCCTCCTACCTTCTGCCTGGATTATAAAGACTCCTTCCTTTTTCCATTCCTCATATCTGACAAAGGGAGCTTTAACTCTCGAAAGCTCTTACCTTGGAAGTCTAGTTGGTCTTTAAAGTGCTATTGGACATGGATTTTGCTGTTACATGAAGGTAGTATGTATCATGCTAGTTTCAGGTGGATAGCCATGTAGTAGAAGAGTAAGATTCGGGTCCAGTAACACCTTAAAGACCAACTAGGTTTCTTAACAGTACTGTAGTGATTAGAATAAAAAATAACACATCCTTTCATTATGTTGAAAGTCCTTAGGCTGCGTTCACAGATGCCTGAGAATCCTTTGATGCTGAAACGTCAAACACCACAGCTATAGAGTCTCTATTATCTCAAAACCTGTGCCTTTCAACAGGAAAGGTCACATGTTAAGATGAAAGTCATTATTTGATAATGTCAGGTGATTTACACTCATGTGTGAATCAGCCTACAGTTTCTAAATATGTGTTTTTAGACAGTTGGCAATGTAGAGGAAAAGTGGATACACTTTTCACCCTTTGAAATGTATTTCTTTCCAGTTCTATGGATAAGTGCTTCAGCCCTTGACTGTTCCTGATCTTATTTCTTTGATCTGCTTGTATTACCCTTGCTGCCTGTCAAAATGACACTTGGTGAGAAACCTTACTGAGCTTTTGCTGTGCTGTCCCTTGACAGAGGGCAAGATTCTTACCCTCAAGTCTTTCTGGCTTCTCCTGAGCTTAGAGAGGTGCTGTTGTGAAGGAATCCCTAAAATACCTCTCTGGAAATGGAAAGATACTTAAATGAAACTAGATCAGCAGTTTAAGTGCATTAGTATTTTATTGGACTGTATTGTGAAGTAAGTGCATTCAGCACTTCTCATTTATACTTTGGGTTTTTATAAGAAGCTATCATCAAGGCAATGTGTTAAAAGCTCTGCTGATCTAGATCAGCATGTAAGTGCACTAGTCATTCATGTAAATGCTCAGATTTTAAAATCCTGTAAGGCTATCAAAGTGTTCCTGTGTATCCTTAATCTCTTTCCACTTGCTTCCCATTGCTTCCAAATGAACATTCTGAACTTGATGGATCTCAGTTATCAAAAGAGAGAGTTATTTGGTCTTCTGTGTACTTGGTTTAAACATGAGTAATGGAGATAGCAGTAATTTATTCATTTCATCCTCCCCTTTGAATGTAACGTGTGCACATAAATTGACTTTACTTTTTAACATTTCTCTCAGTTAGTCGATGACACAGCATGCAAATTACTGGTGGTTGTAGACAAGTCTTAACATAGAAAGTTGATCAGGATGGGTAGTCATGTTAGTCTGTCTGTAGCAGTAGAAAAGTGCAAGAGTCCAGTAGCACCTATAAGACTAACAAAATTTGTGGTAGGGTAGGAGCTTTCGTGAGCCACAGCTCACGTCTGAAGACCCAACAACATCAGCCGTACCATCTCAGGTTCAAACTCCTGCTCATCCTCTAATGTGATTTATGCCATTACATGTCAGTAATGCCCTCTACATTGGCCAGTCCCTTTGACAAAGAATTAATGGACACAAGTCTGACATCAGAAACCACAACATTAAAAAAAACAGTGGGGGAACATTTTAACCTTCCAGATTGCTAACTTAAAAGTAGCAGATTAAAAGTGCAGAGGAATTTCAAAGGGAGATTAGAAAGAGAGATTGCTGAATTGTAACTGATAACGAAGTTTAAGACAATGCTTCAGCCTGGATTGAATGGAGACCAAGTCTTCCTGTCAATTACCAATGCTGATTTCTCCACACCCACCACCTATCTGCATATCCCACCTAATTCAATCACACCTGCTATAGTCTTTCACTTGCTATTGTCTTTCAGCATCTGAAATCACTCCACTCTCCAAGATAGAAGGACAGATAAGACTTACATTCTGTATCTGAAGAAGTGAGCTGTAACTCATGAAAGAAAGGAGCAGTTGAGGTATAAATCGTAGGTGTGAATCCCATCATTCCATCAATGAAATTAGCAGTGGATGAGAGGTTTGAACAAACAAGCAAAGTGATGAAATAGAATAAATAGGGTAAATAACAGCTACTCAGGGAGTAGTAGTCTAAAGTTTAAGGGAAAATTAACTGATATTCATATAAAGTTATAGTCTGATAAAAACAGCCCATTTAAAATTCTAAAAAGTGAGTCATGTAGAACTCTTAGATACTGTAATGAGAAAGGAAACTCAAGTCTCTATTTAAGCCAGGGTGACATAGGCCGTTTCCCCACGTACTGGCATAGTGCTAATCTCCCGCGACGAGGGTGACTTCCTGGTGCAGTTTCTGATGTCATTGTGCTACGATCCCATTTTCGTGGCATGATGATGGCAGAAATCGTGCCAAGAAGACACCCTCATTGAGAGAGGTTAGCACTATGCCGGTATGTGTGGTAATGGCCATACAGTCTAACATTTAAAAGTCCACTGTGTAATGAAAAGGAATGCCAAGCAAAGTCATCTAGCGGTTTATGAGCTCTTTCTGTCTCACAGCTTTCTTTGGCTTTTATTGTAATAATCCCAGCATTGCCTGTCATACCCTTGCCCTGGAGGGGAGGGCTGATTATATGGGAAAGTATTCCGAGAAATGAATGTTTCATAGAGTATTTCACATGCTTAAGCTTTCTAACAGAAGTGACTATCAGTATTAGCATTAACAAGAAAAATTGTTATATATTTCTGCAGGTCCAAGTGGTTCCCCCCCCCCAGATTTTTTGTCTTTCCAGATTCATGTGCAGTGTAACTCTTGTAGGCTTTTCACCCAACAGTTGTCATTTGTTGCTGTTGTAACTCCTCTTTATTTTTAAGGTTATCCCTCTGATACTTTGATGCCTTAGATATGCAGAAAATAGGTGGAACAAAACCCTCAACTGATGGCTGTAAAAGAAAAGACTTCCTCCTTGATATGTGCATGTCTGTGACTTATATCTGGCACAAAATGGGCTGCTTCTGAAATGTTTGTAGAGTGAGGGAAATTTTCCTTTAGATAAAGCATTCTTGTTTTTTTTAAGGAGCAGAAGAAACTTATTTTAAAAGGACATTTCTCAAGAGAGGACGAGTGGGTAAGAACTAGAGATGGGCACAAGCAGCAATACAAACCAAAAAAAAAAGCCACAAACATCCCAATTTGCTGTTCGTGAAGAAGCTGTTCATGAGGCCCAATTCTAAACGAACAGGTGGTCGCTGCAAGCCTCATTCGTTGCTGTTCATTGCTGTTCATCAAGCCAGACAATCTGGCACCTGCAATCAATTCCCTTGGCAACTCAGGCAGGGATTGTCTGAACTCCTGCTGTTGCCCTGGAACCCCCAATCTAAGCTCAATTTAGCTTGATAGGCAGGTCTTCCTTTCAAGTGTGGAGCTCCAAATTTGTTACAAGGGAACAAAGACCATGGGGGAGGGGGGCTCCCAGCTCTGGCTTTGGAGAGGGAGAGACAGCTGCTGTTGGCATTTTGATAGAGAGAGTGCCTTGGAGCTTGAATGTTCTTTGTGCGTGCTGGGATAGGGATCTACCCCTTCAAGTTCCAGGGCTGCTGCCAGGCTCTGGGGCCAAACTATTATTTATTATTGGTACCTTTCCTGGTGCCTGCTCAGGTCAGATTTCTGGGAGTGGTGCAGTAGGGATCTTGACTTGGATGATGGCTGGAGGAGAGCCTGTTGGCCCCCACAAATAGCCAACCATGAACATGTTCGTGAACAGGGCCATGTTCGTGGTTGTTTGTGAGTCCCTGTTCATGGATGGCAATGAACAATGAACATCATGCTTGTTTGTTTTTTTCTGTTCATGCCCATCTCTAGTAAGAACCTAAGTCATTTTCAGGCATTATGTTTCTGGCATTGTAATCACATATACTAGGACAGCATGCTACACGTATTCATTTCAGTTCATGTGATCAGCATTTTGCAGCTTCAGAACATGCAAACATGCACCCCCTCAAGTCCTGTCTTTAGGTATCATGCATGAAACTTCAATAGGATTGACAAGTCTTACTTCCTGCTGCCTTTTGCTTGGCCAGCAAGAGAAAAAAAATTAAAATCGTTGGCACAATGGCTTTATACCTCTTCTGGGGGGAAACCCATAAGTGACATCATGCCTCTCTAGGAACTGCCAGCAATGCTATTGTTTTACCATAGTTTCCACATATTCCTAGAGAGGCAGAGTGCTTTTTCAAGGTTTCCCCCCCCCAAAGTGACTTAACACTGTTGTGCTGATATTGCCCCCCCATGTCCCTCACCCCCCAACTCCTGCCAATTACCAGCTGCTGGCTGGCAACCCTACACTTGAGAATATTTACTTTTAAAACTGAAGCTTTGACAATGTAGCAAACTCGCATTTTCTGTATCTTCACACATTTTAATCTTAATTCTCTCAATAATTAGAATGCAGATGCATATTTCTCTGAAAGCCCTACAAACACAATCTCACCTTTTGTTTGTTTGTTTTTCTTTTTCAATTCAGACTACAAATTAAAAAACACAACCCAGAATGCAACACTTTCATATAACAGCAATCCCCTGACTCCCTCGTAAGTTATTTGATTTGCCTGATAGAATTCCTCCTCCATCATCCTCACAGGATAAAATAGCTTCTGATGTGCATGTATGTGTATATTTGTCAAAGTATATTTCTTTCAAGCACAGGTGTTTGGAAAGATTCACAAGCAACCTAGCTCTCAGTCTCAGTTCTTTAATAGCTTTATAACAATATCCCAGCCTGTTCTGGCTCTAAAGGTCAATTTACTGTGGAATGACAATAAGGAAGCCAGACAACAGTCTCTTGCAAGACAGGCAGGTTCTTGCTGTTGTTTGGGATGCAGGAAACATATTCTTTGTGTGATGATTACCAAAGGTTCAAGTTCATTTCCTGGCGCACTGCAACCCAGAGCTTCAGTGTTTCAAGGCACAAATCACACAGGTTCTATATCTTAGCAGAAATGACAGAGAAACATCTTTATTTATATCTTGCTTAGTAAAGAGTGCAGGAAGACAGAAAGATAACAAAAAACATAAGGCAATGATGGTACATCTTTTGGCCAGCTTCTCCTGATATTGATATAGGCATTTTTCCAAGTGCCATATTTTATTTTTACCTTTTTAAACCAAAGAGCAAAGTTAGGAAAGCTGATAGAAATCAGCCTCAAATGCAATGTTCATAGATGTTTCCTTTCATCAAACCTCCTTCCACATTCATAAGAATTTCTGTTTGGGGGGGGGGGAATCCTTACTTCAGGCTTATATATTAAGGATATCAGGACAGAGATTTCTGATACTAAAATATAAAACAAGTACAAAATTTTACTAATTCAACATTTCTCATCAAACCAGCTAAGCACACCAGCTCACCCTACAAACAGCACCCAGGCAGTGAAGCAAAAGGTGAATATGAAGAAATTCATGAGGCACTAGGTTTTCTCTGAATGCATTTAGGAGCTGCTATGTAGCTACTAGAGCCAAACATAGCACTATCTATAGAGAAGATAGGGAGAAAATAGGGCATGAAAACTGGTGCACTGGTGTCATGCTGGTGTGATGACATCGCTTTAGTGAAAACCAGAAGTGACATCATGGGACACTTTAGGGTATAAAAACTCTATGGAAAACCCACACCGGTTTTTTTTTTAAAGTAAATTCTACAGCATCTATAATACCATTTTTGGTTTTTGCTGGAAAGAATATCAGCACACTGGTGTAATGCTGATGTAATCCAAATTCCTCATAGGGTTGCCAGGTTTCTTACCCTCCCGGAAGGAGGATCTGGCACTTACCATGGGTTATTTCCTCACGTGCATGCAAAATGCTCATGCACTGCCACCAGGCACGATGTATCACTTAAAGATGTCATTGCACCTGGTGGGAGTGCACCTGCTGTGTGCTGGCCTGGGAGGTATTTTTGCCTCCCAGGGCTATTCTCTGAGCCTTTCCCCTCCCCCCCTGCCAACTATGTGAGTGGCAGTGGGGTCCAGAGGCTGTCCTGACTTCTAAACAACTGGAGGAAGCCTATCCTGACTTTTCAACAGCTAAATTCTAAATTCTTTTACGAAGGAAGGGGCTGGGAGAAGTTTGTCCAAACTTTACCCATCCACAAAATAGACTGAAAGAATATGGGATCAGTTCCCAGGGAATAAAAGATGTGAAAAGGGGAAAGTTCCAACCCCAAATCACAAATGCTAAAGAACTCACGCACACAAGATCCACATTCACACAATCACATCTGACTTTGAGAGTCCCTCAAATCCTGGGGAGGATTCCCTATGTGTGTATTTTCTAGAACACATTTAACAACCACAAGTAATAGAGAGTACAGGATGCTGTCCATGTGATTCCACCATTAATCTGTTACTGGAATGGGTCTCCTTGTGAGTAGGTGGAATTATCAAACAAGGAAAAAGCTGTGAGAGGTGGTAACAAGCGAGATCCTCCACCAATTTTTACCAGGTCCTCTCCCCAAGGAAACTAGAAAGACAGGCGTTTTCCAAAACAAAAAGTATTTTTATTTAAAGGAGAAACTCAAACATACAGCAAGAAGCAAATATAAAAATCACAGGCATACAAGAGTCCTAGGAAAGGCAGTGAGAAAATGGGGAACAGTTGTAGGATTCGAGTAATAGTTTCCTGTCAGAGGAGTAGAGAGGTCTGCAGAGGAAGGAAAGCTCAGATGACCAGTGTGCCTTGCCAGAGACTCAGAGTTGTCTGAAGCACCTTTCTTGCCAAAGAGCTGTGCATTCCGTGGCTGAGTGGGTCGGAGTCAATGGCACCTAATAACTCGGCATTCCATTCACATGGCATGTGCATTCCAGTCTCCTGGCTGAGAGCTGGCAACATTTTGCCCAGCTGGGCAGCTTGTTACTGTGGCATGAAGTATATTAGTTAAAGCCTTATGATTTCTTTAAATCATAAGCAGATATTAAACAGTCAAGGACTAAGCAGACTGCTCACAGAGACAGGGGGGTTGTGTGTATGTATGTGTGAGGCATGACTCACTTTACATGCATGCTGCACACGTGTTCTCTAGAACACTTCCATGGTACCCCAGGAATGACATCATTCCTGTCACTACACAGAAGTGACAGGTCATGCTGATTTGGTAAAAATTGACCCTTAATCTTTTTAAAAAGCAAATTGGCCTTGCATGTGACCCATCACCTCTGTGTCACAGAGGGAATGATGTAATTCCCAGTGCAATGCGGAAATATTCTGGAGCACATGAGAGCGTGCTGTGGGGTTCCTAGAGGGAAACAATAAATAGGGCTATTTTCACACGCTCTTAAAGGGACGGCCCACTCACTGAACACTGGTGGCTTTTCTCCAGGAATCTGCACAGCTCTGTTTGCAAAATGGTGACCATTTGGCTTCTATTTGCCTTCCATGTTTTTGGTGCCTTTTCTGGGAACGCACTTTCCACACTCCCCAAAAAGGCACCAAAAACATGGAAGCCAAATGGCCCGCAGCCGTTTTGCAAACAGAGCCATGTGGATTCCTGGGGGAAAACCGCCAGCATGAGTGAGTGGGTCATCCCTCTAAGAATGTATGGAAACTGCCTAGGATTACACAAAACACCTTTAAACTGTTGCAGTCCTTCAACTGTGGAAGCACAATTTGTGAGACTCTTAATTCTATAAATAAACAATGCTAACAGGGAACACTCAGATTGGAAACTACCCAAAACATTGATATGAGACATAGGCCTTGAATATAGTTTGTTGCCTATAAAAGTTAGTAGCTTTACTATAGAACAGCCCTTTTTGTGCTTATGACTCAGGGCCAAGCTACAAGTGACAAATGACACTTGAACAGCAAGTGTATTTCTCCCTGTTCACTTGCGCTCCACTCAATCCACTTGCCGTTCAAGTGTCATTCGTCACTTGTGGCTTAGCCCTCAGATGGGTGGTTTTTATGCCTGGGGCACGAGGAGACCATTATCAAGGTTATTTGGGGTTATTTCTTTATAGACAAGGCAGTGTATAACTGGCGGCATCCTAGTTCATATGAGCAACATAAAAAGTGACCTCACAGTTTATGGACTTTGACTAAACCAACCTCAGTATTCTTAATGACACATTTTGGAGTTTGAGTTCACTGAATATGTCTTACATATCTTCCAACTTTTTATGGATGAAAATAGAGATACACTTTTATAATACCCCTTGTTCTTACTCCCTGAATCACAGCAAGTGAACATTGCTGAAGGGCCTGTCTGATTGCTGTTTCATTTCTTTTTAAAAACACAACAATGGTTAATGCCATAGTCGGTCTGTTTTTTTTTTTTTTAGAATACTGCAACTTAAGTATATTTAGCAGCATTTATTGTCACATGTTTAGGTAGTTATTGAAGAGGGACATGAGACATGGTATCCAGTGATATATTGAACCTATGTGCATATATTTACATGCATGAGTTGAGTCTAGAGGTATCTTCTGTCCAGATGCTTTTTATGGGGGGAAGGAAGTTTAGCTTGAGAAATGGCAGGTGATGCTAAGATGCAATTTTTAGAAAGGCATCTTCAACATTTCAATGCAGGGACAGCAAATAGGTGCTGTTGGAGTGTACGACCATGGTTTATGATCTGTGAAGTTTCTGCTTATGTGTCACACATTGCTCATGTGAATGCAGATGGCAACTATCCTCCCAGGAGTGTAAAAAGCAGTCTTTGTCCCATGCTTGTACAGACTCTATGATTCAGCCCTCAAAGTAAATTAGCTCATATACTGACTAGGATAGTTTTTCATTGTTGCCAAATTGAGAAGTTGATTTCCATTGTTACATTACAGTGGATAATTATTGTTTAACAGGAAGCAAAAAAAATTTGATTCATGAATGCCTAAAGCACATAAGGTGCAGCTGGTGGGAGATGATATTTTGCCGTGAGCATATCAAATGATCAAGGGGAGATTACTATTCATAGTGTCATTCAGCATCAGTGCTGATGCTTAATAGGATTAATAATACCATTTATATCAATAAGATCACCCGAATAAAACAGTCTCAGGGCAATTAATAGACTAATTAGCAAAAACAGTGAACTTGCCACATGATCATGTTCTAAAACCTATTTACATTATCAGCTTAGAGGCAGGTGTTGGTTTGGAAAAACATTTACCTCCAAACATATTAATTAACCCGGACACATTTAATTTTGCCAGTAAGGCCCATTGCCTTACTGTTGATCACTCTTCTTTCAATTATACCTTGTAACATATGTAACCATATCCTAAAGATTGCTTGAATAATGCAAAGAGAAGGAAGCATTGCAAGAAAGGGTCAGTCAGTCAATGATAAATCCATTGAGTGGTGGCTCAACAGTCATGTGTCATCATCCATGGCAAGCACTGCATGGCAGAAGCTGCTTAGGCCTGCTAGGGCTAGGTGATGAAGAGCTGCAGTTGCATATGTGGTGGGTCTTGGGAACCAGGCAGTGTGGCTGGTTGAAGAAAGAGCTGCAGCCCTTCACTCTGGCACCACAGGGCTGGCTGAGCAACGTTGAGACAGGTGCTGTAGCCCCTCCTACAACCTTGCCATGTGGCCTGTGGGGGACTGCTGCTGACCAGAAGTGAAGGTAAGTTAGCACTGGCAAATTCTTTGCCCAAAAGTGTCACACAGAGGGAGGGGGCAACAGGGCAGGGGGGTCCTCCAGGAGGTGCAGTGTGTGTGCAGGATAATGAGCAATGTTTCCAGGCGGTAGCATTTCAGGAGGCCACTGTAGTCTTTTTCTCTAGATCCATTTTAGCTGGCACTCTGCACAGCTTGCGTTTGGTTCAAACTGAACCACTCTGCAAACTTATAAAGACTTATTTGTTTTTAGAGATCACCACAGGACAGGAATGTATCTTTGTATTTTGTAAAAAGGAGTGTTTAGTAAGACAGAGGTGTACTTAGTAGGACAGGGTGCTTCCAAACCATTTATCCTGTTTTAAAATTGTTGCATCTAGTCTTCAACCCAAAGTGTCAGGCTATGGATGACAGGCTATGGCAGATAGATCCCTGTACCATTGCAGCAGGCTCTTGGTTAAATGGGTTTATTCAGAAATCAAATCATTTTCACAGATATGTCCATAGGATTACTCAGAAGCTAGGTAAGCTACTAAGCAGTAAGGATCAATTTGACAGGAATGGCAACATGTGGGAAAACCCTTCCTCTTAACTCACACATTTACTCCTTCCCCCTCCCATCAGCCAAACAGGACTTTTGGTGCAAATGCATCCTGAGAACGTCTCACATATTTGTACTATCAACTCTAGACACTGAGAAAGCAGGAGATCAAAGTTGTAACATAGCAGTGCATGGGAGTGAGCGGAGTACAAGGTCAGAAGCACTGAGAGTTTCTACAGTCCGTTAGATGAGACCCCGGCAGCTTCTATAAGCCTGTAAATGCAAAATAGTTATGGCACTGGTAATATGACATCAAGTTACAGCATGAAACATTGGTTCAGCATGAAAATAATGGCATGGATGGGGCACAAACATGACACAAAGCACTGTATTTCAGCATGTGTAGGAATGTTGCTATGAAGTAAATGGCTGTCCCACAATGTAATGTCGAATCCCTTGTGGTATTTGGGGAAAATGCAGTTAAGTTATCATTCAGTATCTGCTTAGCTATGGCTTTTTGAAACCATTTTGAAAAATCACAGGGCAGGAGTCCATAGCCAGTAGAGATGGCATATTATTACCTCAATATCAACTCCGTCTTGCCTACGTGGGCAGTGGTTTCACACATGTTCTGAATGCTTCTGTTTATATTTGTAAAAATTAGACAGCATTTCTTTATTTCATAAGTGTTTAACAAGCTAAGTATTTATTGCATTGCATCTAGATAATGTGTCAGTGGGAGCCAACTTCCTTCTGTAAAAAGCAGGACAAAAGTGTATAGATGGATGGATGGATAGATTGACATTAATTTGTATTTATCACAAAACCTGCAGGTGGCTGTCCATTATGCTTATATTTGCAATAGAAGCATAATAGTACACTTAGAATTTAATAGAGTAGAAGGGGAGGACTGATAAAGTTTTTGGAAATAATTATAATACAAAACAATATATATACAGGTTATTACGGTGTTTTTTTCCAAGTAATTGTCTTCTTTTGTACATAATAGAAAGCAGTTCCTGGATTGTTTTGGAAAGATATATACTATGTAAGGTGTACCTCCAGATTGTAACATCCTTAGCAGCAGAAACAGTGACAGCCAGCTATAAGTAGTCAACACAGTGGTCAGGGTATTCCTTCAATCTAAAAAATCTGATATAATTTGACCTCCCAAGATGTGTTCTTTGAACCCTGCCACCTGATAGAATGTAACAACAGGGATGTCATAACTCTGCAGAAGATATGGAAAACTGCCTTCCTCTGCCAGCATCTTTGTGCGCATATGCAACATAAGGGTTGAATCAAACTGCTGTTCAATGCATCCCAGTTGGCAGAACAGATGGAAATATTTGGCCATTTTGTAGCTTCTCACTTTGCCTTGCCTTGCCAAATTATCCATACTTTCCTTCTGTTTAGCAGTAATATTTCCCAGAGTTACACCTTGCTTAGAGAAATATTCTAGTGTACATTATTAACATGAGCATAAAACAATAAACTGATGTCTCTCTTATGCAATGTACTCATTAGCCATCTGTGTGTATACAGTGCAGATTGGAAGCAGCAAAACACTTGGCCACAAGACATTAGAAAGGGAACTCCCTTGACCTATTTGAAAGACAGTGCAACATTAATGTATTTATTGTAGTGACTGTATATGCCTGTTAGGTTTTGGTCTAAATAACTTCATGAGAACAAATGTACAACATTATTAGCAAGAGCTTGCCCTTCAGAGGCATGTACAGGCAATAATGATTCTAACCATCTTTCTGACTTCTTGCTGCTTCAATTTTAGCAAGTCCCCCTTCATTTGATACATTACATGTGAAACATAAGCATTATTGTCCCAGTTCATAACCTCTCTGTAAAATTAGAATAAGGGTAAGGTTGAGAATAGTCATAGGAATGGGGTTGGATCTTGTGGTAGATTTCCACTTGTGGAGGGAAGGGTTTTTGCCAGTTGCCTTTTCCCACTGTAAATCTTCAGCTCCCCACCCTCCACTACTCATAAGGGGTCCCCTAGCCTATAGGAGCAGCATTTTGCATTTCAGCAGGAAAAAGGAAGTGAGAGAGTCCCATTTCCCTGACAGAAATCCCATCCATCTGTGAAAATTGCATGTGAAAAAAGATCCATCCAAGCTATGATGTAAGGATCTTTATTGAGATGGTCTTTTATTAGTAATATCTTTAGGGCCATACTGGATTAGACATTTATCCACAGATAGGTGCTCATGAAACTCTTACAGATTATCATGATGGCCAGAACCCTCAAATTTCACTTGTCAGATCCAAAATTTAAAAAATTATAAACAGCACAAAATTGCTTTTCCCAATGTGCTGACTGGATTAAAGTGCAAGCTTAAAATTACACCTGGTGATCCATTGATGTGACTTGACAGGAGCTGGAGCTGCCAGATTTAGTGGTACAAAAGGGAGGCTTTGTTTAAATGTGGTTACTGTTGCTTTGAATGATATGTCACAGTATCACAGTGGTGATGTTGCTGCTTAATTCCTCCTGGCTTAGCCGGGGCTGCATTGGACATTGTGCTATCACTATAGTGGTCGTTCCCAAGTGGAATGGATTGTCCACCCAGAAATTTTTAATTGGAAATGACTGATGTAGCATAGTGATGGCACAATAGCCAGCAAGGTGTGAACGCAACCCTGTTTGGGGGGGGGGGGGGCAGATGAATGTGAATAGCAGTTTCACTACCTCTGATTTGTTAAAGAATTCAGATGAAAGGGGTTGTCTCACAGCATATCCATAATGCCTGATTAGCTGGTATGAGCCAATCATGCTTTTGAGTATATGTTATATATTTTCATAGTAAAGCTCATTTGGAGATGGTTCGTTGTCTCCAAAAATACTGTCACTCACCTATCATTTTGGCCATAAATCCCATTTTTTTAGCCATCTAAATATATTTGAATGCACTGACAGCAAATAAACCAAAACATTTCAGGCTTCTCATGTTTTCTTTTCTGCTGAGGGAGAGACTGGTAGCTGCCTGTATCAGTAGATTTGCCCAGCTTGCTGGGAAAGAGGCATCTCCCAGAATGCACATTCATAGATCTTTCTCCTCCAAGGTCTTCAGTTCACTGCTAAGAATCTCTATACTTTTGGTTTTTGTTGTCTGGCTGACTTGCAGTGTATAGTGTTATTTTTTTCTCCTGATTGTATGTACCATTTTAATAATGAAACTGGCTTAATATAAGAGAAGGAAATTGTTGGATGGTATACCGTGGAAATCATGCAAAAACGTAAGATTTTTCTTCAGTCACTTTGACTTCTGTATGGAATATAAACAAGGAATAGTTTGATAATGGTAGTTATTAGGTGTAGGAACGTGGACAAAATGATTTCGATCACCTATGTTATAATTTTTAAGCTATTCATTAGTCCATAATTATGGTACTGATAATTTGTCTTATGAGACTAAGGAGCAACGAAGCCATGTTAAAATTGAAAACACCTGCTACAGTGTCACTGTTTAGACACGACCTGTAATCTTATAGGGATGCTTGCTAGGGATGCTGTTCATTGCCCTAGAACTCAAGTGGGCATTGGTTGTGTTTTCAGGGGCTTCTGTGTTCTTCAGGAATTAGTTCTAGAACTAGAACAATGCCACACTTTCATGAATGGTAGTAATTTATAATGAAGTTACATATCAGCAAGGGCTTCCCATCTATAGCATAGATGGTCTGAGGCTGTTGATGGAAGGGGTGTACAGAGTCACAAATATCTTTCATGAAAAAGTACCAAGAGGCAGATTGACAGTAGGGGTGCCAGACCCCCGCCCTCGCCCCCCACCCCCCACCCCCACTTACCTGGCCAGTGGGGGTGTGCGCACCCTCCGTACGCGCTCCCCTGCAGAGCTGCGCGCTCCCACGGATTGGGCCCATTTTGAGGCACTGCGGAGCGTTCCTGCGCTCCACAGTGCCTCAAAACGGACCCGTTTTGGCCCGGATCAGGCCCATTTTCAGCCGCTGCAGAGTGCAGGAGCGCTCCTGCGCACCACAGCGTCCCAAAATGGGCCAAATCCTCACCAAAACAGCCACGGATTGGGCCCATTTTGGCACGGATTGGGCCCATTTTGGGATGCTGCAGCTCGCAGGAGCACTCCTGAGCTCAGCAGCAGCTCAAAATGGGCCTAATCCAGGCCAAGACGGCCCAGTTTTGAGGGGCTGTAGAGTGCAGGAACGCTCCTGCGCTCCACAGCGCCTCAAAACTGGCCCAATCTGCGGGCACGTTTTGGGCCGCTGTGGAGTGCAGGAGCATTCCTGCGCTCCACAGCAGCCCCCAACGCGAGCCCCTGCGGAGTGTGCGCACGTACAGCGTGATGGCGTCACTTCCAGGAAGTGACATCATTGCACTTTGTGGGCGTGTGCATGCGCAAAGTGCGCGCGCACCCCCCAGCAGGACAGAGGTAAGAGCCAGGCCCCGATCTCCCGCTGGGAGCTTGAGGAGGCCTGGCAACCCTAATTGACAGCTGATCTTTGCCATTCTCACATTAGCTGTTCAGTAACAAGTTCACATGCAGACTCATTGCCTCTTTTCTTTACATGTGAAAGTATAAGTGAACTTTTTAAAATGACATCGTAATTAAACTTTGATAGAGCCACCAGAGGCCAGATGAAGCTGCTTCAGGGGCTGGACTCAGCCTGAGGCTACCAGTTGGCCATTCCTCCTCTAGGGAAAACAAGTTAACTAATGAACACTTTGTAAAAGGAGTTGAAGACTGCTACATCTGATGAAGAATATATGATTTATATGATGAGTCAATGGAAAACTTTGGAAAGCAGTCTACTTAGATCTGTTGTAGAATAGTGTTTTATCTGTATGCTGAGGTGTGCGTCTCCTCACCATTGCAGTAAATGTAGTTAGTAAGGGGAGCTCACACACCAATTTTGGTATTGCTCACAGGCCATATTCATACACATGCATTTGAGCTTTTCATTGGTATATAATAATATTGCTGCGAAAACCCAAAGTTATAGGATAAAAAGCTGAAAATTAGTATATTTTCCCATCCTGTGCTTTACTAAATTATTTTTTCTGACATGAAGAGTGTTTAAATATATCAGTGTATATAAACCCAACAAGAACAGGACAGCACTGTGAATGTTTTGAACCTCTGCTCTCTGCATATTTGCCATAGGGATTTGCTGTCATGTTGGAGACCATGTGTTCACATCTTCATTGCAAATATGGAGCAGCCCTCCAAATCCAAATGAATGGAGGAAACCTGTGCTCACTGAGTACTACATGTGTGCATTAGAGCATTCTCAGATGTTTGGATGATGACTATATTGTACTAATGGAGCTACCAGGAACAATGAAATTGCTGAATTAGGTTGCAGGAGACTGAAGGTACAAGACTTGGCCATCAGAAAAACAATGAATAGACCTAGCATCCTTGTTTGGGGGGGGGGATTCGAGAATGCTGCATCTGCTTTGAAAGAACGTGATGGAATGCTTATCAACTGGACTTGGTCAGGAATACATTGACATTTGGCTGCAAAGTTTTCCAGATAGAGTTCTGAAGGAAAGCAGGAATTTCACCTAGTGATGTGAAGCAAAATCCACTGAGTCTCATCCATACTGCTTGGAAATGTACTTAATGGACTATGTGGCCATTGGAATATCTACTTGCAACTCTCAGCATGCTGAGAGGAAATCACTTAAAAATACAACTCTATGATGGCATAACTGGATAATAGCTTTGATAACCTGCTTTAATAAAATGTAAGATCCAGCTTTGATATCCTCTTGATTAACTTGCCACTCTTCCATTGTGCTTGAATATATTGGGCTCTGTCCTATGAAAATGAAAACATAATGTCTTTAATAGCTCCATAGATGGCTGAAATGAAGTGTGCAGTGAGTTCTTATCATATTTTCAAGTCAGTGCTCTTTTCTCTTAAGCAAAAAATAATTAAAATAATGCCCAAGGCTGAGAGCAGCTTTGCCTGATTAAAAAAGAAAGAAGTAAAGAAAATGACTGGAACAACAGGATGCAGTGCTCAAATTACAAGGGGTTCAAGAGGGTACTAGCTCTCTCACCTCTTTTGATCCTCCCTAGGGTTGCCAGCCACCCTTATCTCAGAAGTGGGGAACAGTGGGTTGTAAGGCAAGTGTGTGGCCTTTCCATGCACATGCTGCAGAGGCCCCAAGTACTTCACTTCCAGTTAAAAAATGGGTCTCAGTAGAGCCAAAATCAGCCCCAAACATTGCGTATTCAGTACTTTGGGGGCTGATTGGGCTCTGCTAAGACCCCATAGCTTGCACTTTTCCTTACAGAAATGCATCAACAGGGCCTCTGAAGTGTGCTTGTGTGTCATTTCACTGCATGCTCCAGTGGCTCCCAGCCCGACCCCCCTTCTTTTCCCCTCCACTGGTCATGTGAGGGGGCCAGGGGGTGAAAGGTCGGAGCTGGCATCCTTGCTCCCCCCCCCAATAGTTACTGTTTTAGCCAAAGGGTAAAAACTATTTCTGTGACATCTCTTAGAAGTAACTGTCACTATAAACCTGATAATTTCAGGTACTATTGGCAGTTGTACTTATCAATAATATTGTCAATCTTAGTTACTCATTTTATATCATAGGTTCCATGGGATGTCTATAGATCTTTACAGATCAAGCATGGAGGTTATGCGTGCTTATTTGGGATTATTCTCCATTGTATTCTGTTGGATGTACAGTAGACCTTCACCGCAATCCAGTGGCATTTTATTTTAATATTTAATGCTTTATAATTGACACCCACCAAAACAAACTACTACAGAACAAGCTAAATCCGTTGAATCAAACCAGGGTATAAAACCAGCATAAAAACATATTGAACAGCCTAAAATGATGTATATAAAACAATCCTCAGGCCAGAAGCAGCCCATAAAACATCTAAAAAAGGTTTTTAAAAAACCCTAAATTAAAAGGCTGTGTAAAAATAAATGTTTAAACCAGGTGCATAAAGAAATTAAAAGTAAGCAACAGGTGGGTCTAATGGAGAAGGGCATTCCAAAAGTGAGAGGTCACCACTGAAAAAGCCCAGCACTGCCACAAAGATTCTCCTTTCAATTTTTTTACATTTTGGTGACAGAGATTTTGCATATGTGACTTTTGCTCAAACTGATAAAAAACTACATTGTAGCACTTATTTTGGCTTGTAGTGGCAGAGTGGGAATGATCCAGCCTTCCTCACTTCTGTAGGTTGTCTTAGGTTGCTTGTCCACCTGCAAGGTTATTCTTGCAGCTGCTTACAAATTGCAATCAATAGAAAATAATTATAAATTAAAATAACTCTCAGACCATTACAAATGACAGGCTGGCATATTTGGCTGTTGTAAGGTATCCAGTTATGGGCTGAGTGTAGTTAAAATTTGTCTGCTTGTGAAGGTTGAGGATATTGTCATGTGATTACTTCACTGCTACAGTTGCCTTTTTCAGTTAAAACTGAAGGGGGTGTGTAGTTCATATTTCAACCAAATATTGGCTAAGTTCTGAACTAGGCAAAGGTCCATGAGAAGCTCTCAGATTTACAAAAGAAGTGTGGTTGGGAGGGTGCAGGATACAGCAACCTGCATCTGCTTGGTGTCAGGATGGGAAACATTTTGCAAATCTTATCTAAATGACTTTGAGTTCTATAGTGAAATAAAAGTGGGACATAAATGTAACAAATAAAGCGGCATACATTGCAAGGACAAGTGTTCCATACGCCATACTTCTGCACTAACTAGTACAGCAGCAGTATAACACTGATGATGAAGACGGTAGTAAATGTATTTATTTAGAAAACATATACACCTTTCAAGAGACCTTTTCAAGGCAGCTCAAAAAGGAAAACATGATAGAGTTATAAAAAACAGCATAAAAATCATTACAATCAACCAGCTGTTAAAAACACACAGCAAGACCACAAAACATTTAGCAGCCTCATAAAACAGTCCGCAGGTAGAAGCAGATGGTAAAAACAATTTTGAAAAATCAAGACCCTTAGTTAAAAGTGTAGTAAAAAGAAATGCTTTAGTGTGATGCCTGAAAGGGAAGAGATTTGGCACTAGGCAAACCTCAACCATTAAGGCATTCCACTGGCAAGGTGCCACCACTGGAAAAATGACTTGTGAAGAGGATGTTAATTCCTTTAAGAAAAGAAGTCTGCCAGTATAATCTTCATAGAAAAGTACAAGAAGCACGGGTTCCAGACTTGCCTGGGGTTCCCTTTGTGGCCTCTGGGGCATGGTGCAAGGCAGTTGCCGATATTCATGGGGCCTGACATCTCCCTGCAGTCTCCTCAGGGCCACATAGGCAGCCTGTAATTTCAAAAAGCCCAGCCACCCAGTCATCAGTGGGCTGGCTGGGCTTGTGCTGAGGAGGGTTTTTCAGCCAGCAGACCTGGAAGACACAGTCTTCCCTCAGGTTCACCAGCCAAGTATTCCTTTAGGAGTGGTCTGGGCCCTCTGGCACTTGGCTCTCAACCAACTTCCCTCCCATCCCTTTCTCTCTGCATTGCTGGTGATTGGGGGTTCTGCATAAATGTTCATTCAGTTGCAATGTTATTCCTTGGTTGATGGCTGTCCGGGGCTGGCCTCACAGCGCATCCCAGACTGCCCACAGCCTCCCTCCCTTGCCTGGTGATGGCACCTACTTGAAGCCCAGCTGAGTCAGCAACTGGGATGACAGTGATGGCCAATGGTCCCTTTGTGGCCGGGGCAACTGCCCTGAGGGATGTTTGGATCTGTGCCTCATGCTATGCCAGTGCTCCAGAAGCTGTAAACCAATAACTTTGTGGCCTTTAATTCTACCAAGTTTTATTGTGTCTTCTGTCACCTTGCTCTCTCCCCCTCACTCCTTTGATGCTGGGCCTGCAAACAACAGTGATGAGCTAAAAAGGATAGTTATATCAGCAAACCCTTTGACTCTTAAACTCATCTGTGCTGCAGATTTTCTTATAATAGACTGTAGCCTTTGTTTGTACATTGCATAGGTGGTCAGGGTCTTACATGAAACCAGGATGACAGATTGCAAGAGTGAAGTAAGTTTCAGGTGGGTAGCTAGGTTGGTGTGCAGTCAAAAAGTAAGATCTGGGTCCAAGAGGTTGATCTTTAAGGTGCTTAGAGTGAAGTAAGGCTTTTTGTAGGTATATCTTGGTTGAACAAATTCACCTGTCACAGCCAGCAGCCCAGCTAGTCAGAAGCATAATTCTTGACGTAATAGATTTCTCGTTTTCATCAAGGGCTGAAGTTAGATCTGCAGAGTGAAATAGATTACGTTTCTCTGTGTTGCAGCTGTTACCATAGGATGGACTTCACTGTGTAGGTGAGCTAATTTTCAGCATATCCCTACAAACATCCCAAAAGAATGCTTGTACTGCTATAATGTAAATTGTTAGATCTTGGTAGTAACAGGCAGCAGTCTCCATATAACAAAAACAAGTAAGGCTAGCTAAAAAACACTCTTCTTATGTGCTGAATGTGAATGTCACCTTCCTACCTCTCAGATTGCTGTATCACACCTTTTTCTTATAGACCCCAAACATCCTGCTATACTCCTTCCCTCCACCTTAGGAAAGGCAACTTTATGTTCAGAATTCAGTTTGTAAAGAGTTTTTGCCATAGTGTTTTAAAATGTGTGCAGTCTATGCATAAGCCTCCCTTCATTTCTTCATTCCCTTCATTTCATGTTTCATGTTTTCATGCCCAGTTGCGCACAGCAGAATTCCTATGTGATCTTTGGTGAGGATTTTCATTCTTCATCTATAAAATGGGGATGATAGTCCTTCCTTCTCATGCTTAATTGTGAAGACAGGACTGTATATAAGGCCATGAAGAGTCTATGGAAATAGGTTGGAAGTAGAGATGGGCACAAACCAAAATATGAACCAAAGTTCATGACGAACCAAGCCGGTTCGTGGTTTGCGAACTGGCAGTTTGTCAGAGCCCATTTCTGATGAACTGCCCCAAACTTTAGGCTGGTTCGTTTGGTTCGGGGGGTTTTGTTCATCACTGCAGACAGCAGTGCTGACCCGGAAGTGACGATTTGCTGACCTGGATGTGACATTTTCACGAACCAAATGAACCAGTTGGCGAACCAGGGCAGGTTCATGAAAGTTCGTGGTTCGTGAAATGTGATGAACCATGAACCGCATGGTTCATTTTTTTCCGGTTCATGCCCATCTCTAAGTCACTTGCCTTAAAGTAGTGCCACTGAAAGCAATTTGCTTACTCCACCAAAAGCAATTTGGAAGATTGCAGAGTGTCTTGTGACAGAGACCATATGAATAACACTTGATGGAATTACCAATTGCAATCACTGAAGTTGAAAGTAAACACGCTGTGAAGTGGATTTCAAATTGCATGTTTTGAAAGGTGGTATAAGCAGATGGAATGTTATAGAAAGGAACACATTTGAAATTACATTGAAGGGTGTTTTGTTTAAAGAATATCCAGTTTCTGAGGTTTTATACCTGTGCTGAACTGCTTTATTGTTTGCTGGAGGATAGATCCTTGATACTTACTGATCCAGTATATTATGCTTTCTTATCCTCTTCCTCTAGTTCAGCACGGAAATCAAATACAATGCAGAAGGGACTTTCGAAATACCAATAGGCTACAACATCATTATATAGGATGTAATTCAATATTAATGAAATATTGGATTTATCCTTCAGTTCTTGAAAGTTACAGAAGATAATTACTTTCAAGTACAATCCTAAGCAGAGTTGCACCCTTCTAAGCTTATTGACTCCAATAGATTTAAAATAGTATAACTCTGCTTAGGATGACGCTGTTCATGCTTGTCAAAAATAGTTCTATATCAGATTAATAGTTTATCAAAATCAGGATATGTCAATGAGGTTGTCAGTAAAACCCTAAATCAGACAGAACACCAAGTTCCTATTAGAGATGGGCACAAACCAAATACAAACCAAAAAAACCCATGAACCAACCTGGTTCGCAGTTCGCAAACCAGTGGTTCATGGAAGCTCATGTCCACAAACTTCCACGAACTGGTCTACTGGTTCATTTGGTTCATATTAAAGGGACAGTTTAAATGGCCATTTCCTGGGGAAATGGCCATTTAAACTTTTCCTCCTCCTTGCAAGCAGCAGGGCCCTTTAAACTATCAGCTGGCAGGCAGCAGGGGGGATCCCCCCTCGCTGCCTGCCAGCTGATAGTTTAAAGGGCCCTTTAAATGGCCCAACTCCCAACCCCAGCCCCCTACCCCCACCCCAGCACACACACACCCAGCCCCAGCCCCACACTTAACTTGCTGCTGGGGTGGTGGAGCCGTGCTGCAGCCCCAGGGCCCTCCTGCGATGGGCAGGAAGGCCGTTTTTGGCCTCTTCTGCTGCTGCGCGGGCCCACAGAGTGGCAGAAGAGGCCAAAAACGGCCTTCCCGCCCCTCAAACGGCTACCGTGGGTGCGGCAGCCATTTGAGGTGCGGGAAGACTGTTTTCAGCCTCCTTTGCCACCCTGCAGGACCACGGCAGCCATTTGAGGGACAGTAAGGCCTTTTCCTGCCTCCTCTGCTGTTATGTGGGCCCACGCAGCAGCGGAAGAGGCCAAAAACAACCTTTCCACCTCTTGCAGGAGGAGGCAGCGGGCCCACATGGTGGCTGGGCCACGGCCTCCACCCCTCCAGCAGCAAGGTAAGTGTGGGCCTGGGGCTGGGGTTTGGGCCATTTAAAGGGCCCTGCTGGATTCCCCCCTGCCTGCCAGCTGATAGTTTAAAGGGACCTGCCCCTTGCAAGCAGCAGGAAAGGGTCCTTGAAATGATTAAATGCCCCTTTCCCTGCTGCTAAGCAGCCGGAAAGGGGCATTTAAATCTCACAAATCACAAACTGGTTTGTGTGAACTTGCACCAGTTCATGGGAGTTCGTGGTTCCTGGTTCATGAAAACTCACAAACCACAAACCCCATGGTTTATTTTTTTGTGGTTCGTTCCCATGTCTAGTTCCTATATCAAAGGGAAAATTCCTTTGGAAGTGGAATGATATCAACAACCTATTATGAGAAAAGTGCGTCTTGCAAAGTGTCATCAGCAATCGTTCTATTTAAATTATACTTTCACACTTGGGTTATTATAGGAAGAGAGGTAACTGCATCATAGGCATCTTGTAAAGATAATCAGATCTGTGATTATGGTTTGGAGCAATTTTTAGGGTTTACTCCAATAGATGCTTTTCATCTACAAGACATACAAGAGTAGGGATCTTCCCATGTAGGGACATGCTGAAAATTAGCTCATCTACACAGTGAAGAATGGCCTGTTATACTACATGGATAGTTGGAAGATCATAATTTATTTCATAAATGTACTTGTTAAACACTCCTATATGGAGAATTTTATAATTTAAGAAGAATGAAGTGATTGAAAAGTTTTTAAATGGAGGAATGCAAGAAGGGAAAGAGAAAGGAACTGGAATAAAGTATGTGAAATCCTAATAAGGCAGTTATTTTGAGACTTGTTTCTCTGCTTTTACAACCTCAAAATAGAAGTGCATGTGAAAATATTTTTTTCAATGTTGCTTCTTTATCTATAGATGGTTTCCCCTTGAAAGTCCCTCTCAGTCTTTTGCAAACTTTTTCTGTTTTACTGATACATGACACAATGAGGAAGGGGTGAAACACCTTCTCTTAACTTTCACTGACATATTTCAGTTGTATAGTAACTCCAGCTAAGCACTTCAACAGAAAAAGAACTTGTAAAGCTAGGGAAGCAAGAAAAGGGAGAGGAACAGATGTGGAAGGTGCAAAATGGCTAGCACACAATATGTTACTTTGTCCCTCTTGGCAGCAATCTCTAGCACATTTCCTTCTGGCTACAGTGTGTCTTGCTACTGGTTTTTTAAAAACATATTCTTGAAAATCAGAGCTTGTGTGAATTATAATTATGCAAATGAGAATTTGTTTCTGAATGAGAATGTAGTATATCTTCTAATAGCATCTCTAAGAAAAAAGCAGCACAGTAACCATGATCTAAGCAACCCTAGTGGATATATGTGGGCTCAGATGTGCACATGAATTTTATGCTTGGAGGATTTAGCCCAGTCATTTCAGTGTCACGGAGAATCCCTTGTACATACGAAGGGGACATTTCCCCATCACAGAAAGGTAATGGAAGTCTATGTTTAAAGCTTTGCTGCTGGATGAATTGCCTTATTTTGGGCTTTCCAATACAAAGAATTCACTATGGGTCAATGTGAAATTGAAGGTTGATTGAACCAGAATCTGACTTAATATGTAAACTTAAGTGGTCAGAATTCCTGAGCCATGCACATACAGCCCTCTGCCCTATGTTCTCACCTGTTCTCTTTACTTAACCCTCTCCCCACTCTCACTTTCCCTTCCTATCAGTTTTGAATCTCCAGCCTGCCACAGAAGCTTGCTGGGTGTCCTTATACTAGTCACACACACTCAAAACAACCTACCCTACAGGGTTGTTGTGAGAATAAAATGGAGAAGAATGATGTTAGCTGCTTTAGGTCCCCATTGGGAAGAAAGGTGCAAATGAAGCAAATAAATGAACAAACAAAGCACAGAGGGATTACCACAGTGTTGGGGGGAGCGGGTTAATCTGTTGCTTTGTAAGCACAGAAGCACAATCCTGTCATTCAATAGCCCGATCCTAGGCATGTTTGCACAAAAGTTAGTCTAATTGAGTTTAATGGGGTTTACTCCCAAGTAAGTATACAAACTATAGCAGCCTCAGTCTCATTGATTTCAATGTTACATATCCTAATTACTTGAAATTTTGCAGCCAAGATTTGTTGATAATTTAGCAGCAGTTAAGATTAGTAGAAAAATGGTAAGCCTTAAACCAAAACCACAAGCCATGAAAAATAACAAGGGAGGAAAATCTCTAGTTACACTCTTTTGGGGAAGTTGTCTTATACAATGCTGGTGACCCAATCAAGTGAAATAGCTGATGCAAGCATTTTCCTGGTAAAATGGAAACACAATGTTGTGCTGAATCTAGATGACATGCACCCCACCCCTCACTTGCAGAATGATTTTTACCCGTCCCATTTGCAAAATCCATGTAGTGTTGGAAGGTGGTTTGTAAGCAGGCCTTGTTAAAATGGGAATAATTTGCAGAAACTTAATGTCATAGCAATTACTGCATATTTGCATCTATCTTCTATCATGGTGCAAAAGTGCCGGATGTAAAGCAGCATATGCATGTTGACACCGCTAGAACTCAGCTGGAAATGAATGCATGGCTGAAAGAATGTTATAGAGTCAAGTAATATATATACCTAGAGGCTATTTTGTATTATGTGTGAGTAGCCTGACTGATCTTTTCATCAAGTGTGAGAATGATATCCTGTACCTTTCCTTTCCTTAGCTATTGGGCTAATGTGGCCCCTCAGGTGTTCAGACCTACCCCAAGATATGTATGCTAGCATCTAGCATAGCTAGCTGTAGCATCTAGTATTGCTTTTCCGATTTTTTTTCCTACAGAGGGTTTCATTGTTTTACTAGAGCAATTTTATTGACATTTTATTATTGACATAATATATACTTTAAGTCACTCTGAATGCACATGGCAGGATAGTAATGTTTAAAATAAATAGGTAGACAACGTCAAGGAACAAGTACATGCTGTATTGTAGGACTGTCTTGCCCCAAAGCTTATACATGGTGTAGATACAAAGGACAGCTGTTTGGGTTTTCCTTTATCTCTTGAGTAGTGCAGTAGTCGTCAGCTCTTATGGGCTCAGGATCCACCCCAGGAGACTCAGGCACTTTTTATATTTCCTTCATTCTCCTTAAGTACTAGGGGAGTCAACTAGAAAGCAGGACAGGAAGTTTGAAAAGGAGTTGGTAGAGCTGACAACTTTGGATTGCAAAATTTCTGGAGATTTGGGGTTGCACCCTGGAAAGGGTGGGTTTTGGGGAGGAAGGGAGGTCAGCAGGGATGTGAAGCCACACATTTACCTTCCAAAGCTGCCATTTCTGCCAGGGGAACCATTCTCTGTAGTCTGGATACCTGTTGTAATTCTAGGAGAACTGCAGATCCCAGCTTATGATTGGGATGCCTCGGAACTGAGCATGTTCAGTTTGACAGGCAGGGTTTTGAGACTGTTAAATTTCCTCCTGTTATTTTGTTTTATTTTGCATTTGGGTACCTTTTCTGTCTTGGTATGACTTGTCATTACATATAGACCATGCCACTTTCTCCCTCTCCTGGAATCTTCTGTCTCTCTCACACACATATACATTTTTTTAAATGACTGCTGGTGGCACACACCACTATACATATATATACTGTTGTGAGTTACTTGGCAGTACAGTATGCTGGAAAAATCTCTTTGTATGACCATCATTGAGGAAAGCAGAGCAAACCCCAGGACGTCCTGGTAAATTTATTGGAACACATTGTTGGTAACATAGATGTGATGAGAATTTTTAATTAGCTGTATGGAGCTCTTTGCCAGTTTCATGAAGGCAGATGAGAGCAGCATTGTGTTTGAATTATGAATTCAATGAAAAAAAACTTCAATAACGAAGAGCTAAGGTAGAAGTACTTCTCCCCTAAATAAGTTACAAATCTGAGAATCATTGCGCTGAACTAATGGTTACATTGAATGCTCAGATTGCAACCCATTACCATATTTTGTACTGGGAAGAAGTAGTCCCCTGTGTCAAGTTTGCTGGTGACTTTTAGGGATTTCACTTTATTTCAGTGTTCTTGCAAACAGTTTTGTTCAATCTATTCCGATATAGTAGCGGAAACAGTTTAGACTTGACATATAGTTGTTCCTATCCTTCCACATACTTGTATTGCACTGTAATCAAATGAGAGGGGTTACTCTGCTAAGAATAAATAGGACGGCAGCTCTGGCTTAGATTCTTTCCAATTTTGCTGTGTTATGCTTTTAGGGATAAGCTTCTGGCTAGGATCCTATGAGTTCATTCTGCTAAAGATGAGTCTTGAGCTGGCAGAAAAGGCGTGTTCTGGCTGTGCGTGGCTACTTGGCTGGCAGAAGGCTTTGCCATTAGTGGTACAGAATCATAGTAACTCTAATTGCTGCACAGGGATTTATCCTGCTACAGTTCTCTGGACTGAACAAAGTACAAGATCACATTCCGTTTTTAAATGCAAGCCTTTGGCTGACACTAGATGTAAGGCACAAATATGGCTGCCACTGAAAGCAGTAGCCCAGTGTCTCTATCTATCTCCTGTCCTCTTTGAACATATAACCACAACAACGGTGTGCTTATATACTGCCCTTCTGGACAGATTAGTGCCATACTCAGAGCAGTGAGCAAAGTCAGTTGTTGTTATCCCCACAATACAGCTGGAGAGCTGAGGCTGAGAGGAGTGGCTTACCCAAGGCCATCTGCAGAATTCATGGCAGTAGTGGGAGTCAAACTAGCAGAGTGCTGGTTTGCATCCCAGCCACTTAACCACAATGCTGCTGCAGCTCGCTAGTTACACAAAACATGTGACACATTGTCACACAGAGTTTTCCCATAAAAATAATCCATAAAGTGCACTGTGCACTAAGTTGCAACATAACGATATGGCATCATATATCTTATATTACTAGACTTTATGAAGAAGACAAGAGGCGATGTGGTCTAATGTAATAATGTGGTCCTGGTGAGTCTGTCTACTCATTCACAAGTGCTTGCCATTTTCCAGTGGATCCAAGGGTGCAGCAGTGTAGAATGTTGGGGAAAGTGCCTCTTCCTGGATGCAGGCAGGTTCAGCAGGATTTGAGTTCAGCAGGACTTTAGAGACCAACAAGATTTTCAGGGTATAAGCTTTCAAGAGTCAAAGCTCCCTTCTCCAGATACAGGGCAGGCAGAATTGTGAACTTTTTCCTGACTCCAGTAGGAAGGGCTTCTTCTCTGTTTCCAAGTTCAACCCTGTCTGGCATGCAGATGGGACATTGTGAGTTTGCCTCCTCCTCCTCCTTTTTATTATTATTCCTCCTTTCCTTTCTTACTGAGATCCAAGGTAGATTGCATACTGCAAGTGAATACAACATAATCAATCACTAGGATGTTCACAGAGCAAAAATGCAATATGATCAACAGTTAGGGCATTCAGTAAAAACAGATACAACAGAGTATAGAAACTGCAAATTTGAAAACTAGCATAAAGCTGAACACATAGAGGAAACCTTTCTGAATTAAAGAGTAAACGTAATTAATATTACATCTTCAGCAGTGTTGAACTACCCAGGAGGAGTGTATCTACACCAGCAGAGACTACCCAACAGCCTAGTCTATAGTCCCTGTCCCTTGCCAAGGTATCTCTTTGAGCTATTTCTTATGACACAACCCTACAAATCTGAATATAAAGCCCTCCTGAATAATTCAGTCTTGCATAGTTTGTGAAAAGCCAGGAGAGTGGGAGCTTTCCTTAGTTCCTCAGCAGCCCATTCCACAAGGTGGGGGCTACCATCAAGAAAATGTGTGTATAGATAAATGTTGATTTAGCCCAACTGCAGGGTGGTATCTGCAGAAGGCCCTATCCAGAGGAGCAAAGCTGTCAGTAGCAGCTGTACTCTAGTATAATTTATCAGCTTTAAAGTTTTCCTCTCCTCTTCTTCTCACCCTTCTTTTCCCAGGGAAAACTGTGGTGGTGGTGTGTGTGTGTGGGGGGGGAGGGCTTGGATGTTTCTGCTTGGCCCTGAAGCCTGAAGCCAGCCATCTCTTCCACAGGTACTCTACCTTCCATCTGCATTCTCCTGCCATTAATGGGAGAGTGTGAGAGACAGAGAGAACGGAATAGCAAACATTTCTTTCAGGTTGTGGCTCAAAGCAGGGTGAAACTCAGTGGCAGTCACCCTACCCCTCTCAGGAACTTTATGTCAGTGGGTTTCTAATAATTGTTATCTAAACTAGAGATGGGCACGAACAGAAAAAAAAATGAACATGATGTTCGTTGTTCGTTGCCATCCACGAAGAGGGACTCGCAAACAACCACAACCATGGCCCTGTTCATGAACATGTTCGTGGTTGGCTGTTTGTGGGGGCCAGAAGGCTCTCCTCCAGCCATCATCCAAGTTTGGTCAAGATCCCTACTGCACCTCTCCCAGAAACCTGACCTGAGCAGGCACCAGGAAAGGTACCAATAATAAATAATAGCTTGGCCCCAGAGCCTGGCAGTAGCCCTGGAACCTGAAGGGGTAGATCCATATCCCACCACACAAAAAGAAAATTCAAGCTCCAATGCACACTCCCTCTCTCTCTATCAAACTGGAGAGCCAGTTTGGTGTAGTGGTTAAGAGCATGGGACTCTAATCTGGAGAGCTGTGTTTGATTCCTCACTCCCCCACTTGAAGCCAGCCAGGTGACCTTGGGTGAGTCACAGTTCTCTGGAGTTCTCTCAGCCCCACCCACCTCACAGGGTGATTGTTGTGGGGTAATAATAACATACTTCATAATCAAACAGCATGTTCATGGCTGTTCATGGCTTTTTGTTTGTTTGTATTGCTGTTCGTGCCCATCTCTAATCTAAACCCCTCAGGATTTTAGAAATGTCATAGGTCTATAAGATGCAGCCAGAACAGGAGGACTCCCAGTTGTCTGGTTCCAGCTGAGTCTCCCTGCAGAGCAGTATCAGAATCCAGATTTTTTTTTGTCCTTTCCTCTGTTTTCTTCAGCAGTGGTCAAGACAGAATAGGATGTGCCTGCTAAGTCTAAGGCCAATCTCCACCAATGGTCCAATTTTTTTTCCTTACAGCTCCTTGTAGAGGTGTTGTTTAAGCATCCTGTGGTAGATGTTTCTGTTGCAGACCTCAGGAGTTATGAAGGCCTCCTACAGGATCCCTGTGGTAAAACAGATTGAATGTGCATTCAGAAAGATCCTGGGGCTTCAGCTACAGCCATGGAAGTCTCCTCCACTGGCTCCCTCATTGCTCAGGTACAAAATGCTACAGCAATCTTTCTATGGGCAGGGGATCTGACAGCTGTTAACTGTGATTTTCTTAAAACTTGGAGGATGATTTTAAGAACATGTCTCTAATCAGGGCCTTTGGGGCACATTCCTCTTCAGATACAATCCAACGTCAGTTTGAGCCATGGCCTATAATGAGGCTGCTTTGCATAATTTTGACTAGGTGCTAGGGAGATCAATCATAGCTCATTCCAGACCAGCTGTAGCTCCAATCTGGGCCTTTGGGGCAGTTTTTGGACAAACTCCTTGTAGCATCCAAGAATTAAAATATGGTACTTCTGACCAGGAATAAGGAAGGGAAAACATTGAGAAGTTGGTTCCTTTTGAATGAATAAATCTAATTTTAGACAGTGGTCTGAGGGTCAGGATTTGGGAGGGTCCTACTGTCCCCACCCCACTAATTTGGCCCCTGGGAGACCTGGCAACCCTGTAATGGGTATCAAGACAATTATGCCTATGCTGGAAGATCAACAAAGATCAAGGAGTTTTACTGCATTTTTTTTATAGTCCCAAAATAAGTTCAGAGATGGAAGACCTGTCCTAGACCCCAAGGTGGCTTAATAAAACAATAAAATGACGGAATTTATAAATGAGGACATTCAAATCCTCATATGAGCTATCAGGAAAGGGGATTTTCTAGCCTTGGTGGATTTGTTGAAAATGTATTTACAGAATCCATTTGACTTCCGTAGATGGGATAACTCTTCTTATGATGAGTCCTTCTACCTGGTCTGTGTCATTCCCAGAGTGTTAACCAATATATTGGCAACTTTTGTGGTACCTCTTCAAACCCAGGAGGTCTTGATTTTCCCCTTCTGGACAGCATAATGAGCAGATTACCGTTGAAAATCTACAGCCGGCATGAATAGAACTTGACCATCTGGTGCCTGGAAAGCCATGGCTCCATGGCTAACTGACTAAAGAGATGACTGAACCCCCCACCCCAAACTCAAAGTATTCTACACCTGAATGTAGTTATAAATGAGGTGAGGGAGAAAACTTTTCCTGTTCCCCAGGAAGACAGACTAAAATCAGAGACCTTATTTCTGTGTCCTGTATCAGGCATCTGAAGAAGAGAACTTGATTCTCGAAAGCTTATGCTAAAATAAAATTGGTTAGTCTTAAAGGTGCTACTGGACTCTTTTTGATTTTGCTACCACAGACTAACACGGCTAACTTCTCTGCACTTATTTCTGTGGTTCTTCATCAGCCTCAACAGGTTTAATGACATTAGCAAGGCTGTTGGGCTCATGTCAAGATGCTACTCTGTGGGCCAGTTTTCATGAGAGAACCCCACAGAAGTTTCCCACCTTCTCAAATTCAGATCAATTGGTGACAGCTTTGTGTTCTGACTTGTCTCAGACTCTTTGCAACAAGTCTGCATGGTGAAAATAGACATCCAAGCCTTCATGATCCTAAGAGAGGTTTCCACATAATTGATGCCCATCTAAGCAATTAGGGAGCTCATCCCCAGGGGAACCTGCTCAAGAATTCTGTTCCAGACCAGAAACCAGGATGAATCTCTATTCCCTGTATCTGAGATCTGTACAATTGGATTAGCCTTTCCCTCCAAAATCAGCTGAAGGGACCTAATGGGCTTATACATGTGAACATCATGTTATCAAAGTCGTGTGTCCATCAACAGAATGGGAAGTCAGGTGCACTTTCCACACTCTGTAGCAGTAGAAATCTTAATTAGCTGGAACTATGTTTGTGGTCCATCAGGTTGGTTATGTATCAGAAGCATCCAATGTAAAAGCTGACTGGCTAAGCAGACATAAGCTGGTCCGAGTGGAATGTTACACCTGCAGGTCCTCCAATAGATATACAATCAATCTGAGCCTTAACCATAGACCTCTTTATACTCTAGGTCAACCACCTCATAAACAAAGGGAGTCAACATCTTCATGGGTGGGTGACTACCAGGGATGCTATGAGCTATCCTTTTTTCTGAAATTCCTTCTGTGAGTAATACAAAGAGTAATAGATCAAGAGGTGAACATAGCCTTAGTTACTCACTGTTGCTCTAGGTGAGCTGGGTGTTAGAATCTCTTTTATTTATTTATTTATTTATTTTATTTACATCATTTATAGTCCGCCTTCCTCACTGAGAGTCAAGGCGGATTACACAGTATGAGGTTAATACAATCAGTATCAAGTAAGTACATTTCAATACAATACCATAATTTAAATGTTCCTGCCTTCTCTGCTGGCCATTCCCATTTCTTTCAGCCCTCTTGTTCTAAGATGCAATGTACCATCCTTATCCAGACTTTTGGAAACCAGCTGTCTGGAGTCTGAGAAGAGGCTATTGTGGGAACTTATGGGCTCTGTTTTTTCTATCCCAGTTGCATCCTGCACAATATCTACTAAGTTTCTTACAGTAACACCTGCTGGGTGTTCAAGGATTATTTGGAGATCCATTAAGCCATTTGATAAGGGACTGCCTAACTTAACTGTGGAGTGTCCTTGAATATGGACTGAGGTCAGTTACCCTTATTTGGCAGATGGTGGCATTTTCAGCAGTGACAAGGGCTTATCAAAGATGCTAATCAAAGATGCCCTCATATAAGACACTGCTGACATAGCAGAGTCTCATTAATCATCCACAAGTTTCCTACCTAGAACCTAGTAATTGTGATCACTGTTCTGATCTGGTGTCTTTTTGAACCTTTGGATACAGGGAACTCATTCTAAAACGGAACATTTTCACACACCCAAAGCTTCCGGAAGATCGTGTGAAACTCACGGCATGAAGCGTCTTCCTAGCGTGATTTCCAGGCACGATCCCCTTTAATGGCACGATTTCTGATGTCATCGCGCCATTAAAGTGGATCGTGCCAGGAAATCGTGCTAGGAAGACACTTCATGCCATGAGTTTCGCATGATCTTCCAAATGCTTACAGGTACACGTGAAAACGGCCACTATTTTTCTAGTGGCAATTACATTACTATGTAGGATCCCCAAACATTTTCATATGAGTAAAATGTGTCATCCTCTAGGATGGATTTGTCATTCCAAACAGTTTATTCCCTATTTCCAAAGCCAACGACTATTTTAATATATCAGAGGAAATATTGTAGCCTCTTTTCTGATGTTACCAGTGCCCTGATAAGAGAGGGACTGGCATTGTTTAGATGTTCAAGGGGATGCCAGTTGTTATTTATCTACAATGTTTGTTTCATTTGGAAGATCTCCTGGAGGGGGCAGAATCTCCTTGTCTATGTTGAGATGTTGGCTTAAAGGGTGTGTGTCTACAGCATACAAGGTTCAGCATAGAGATCTACTAGTGGGCATTATGATTCATTATCTAGGGCACAGATTCTTCTGCAGTCAGTTGTTCTGTTCCTTTAATGGAAGCAGTTTGTATGACAACCACGTGGAAATTTGTCCATAAGTTTACTGGGCATTGCAGTATAACTAACTGACATCTTCAGAGGCTTTCTTTGGTAGAAGGGGCCTCCAACAAGTGGTGACCAATCGATGATTTGGTGGTCCTGCCCCAGTGTTGATGGCTTTTCTATATCTCAAAGCCTATACAGCAGCACCCCCACTGGAGGATGGAAAATTTTATTCACTTACCTTGAATCCTTTTCCCATTGGTTCCAGGGTGCTGCAATCTCCCCTCCTTTTTGGTTAATAGTTATTGGAGACACTGGAACAGTTGAATGATCCTAATAAGTTCTCTGAGTGGCTACTTTTGGGAAGACCAACTCACTTGTTGCAGTTCTAGGCAGTCTGAGTCTTGTAGAATGTTCTTATGCTTACGTATTTTAATTTCACACACACACGGGACACCTTCAAGGACTTCCAAGGGGCATCTCAGTTCCTCCCTCCCCCACTATTTCCTCTTTCTCTTCCCTGAAAACTCTCCCATTTTCCTACTTCCTTCTCTCCATTCCACCCACCAGCCAACCTACCTTCATTTGCCCCTCTATATTCAGTTTTTCCTCCTTCTCTCTTCCTGGGAGCCTCTCCCATGGAAAACAATGGGGCAGTTGCACAGTGCCAGCCATTGAATCTAGTTGCATGATGGGGAACCTACAAAGAATTTCAGGAGGAACCTCACTTTCCACTGTATCCCTCTTCCCACACCATTTTCTCTTTCTCTTATCCTAGCAATCCTGGCAAACCTTTCCCTACTCCCACATCTTTCTCCTTACTGGGGACCCAAAGCAGCTCTCATCCTTCTCCTCGTCTCCATATTATCCCCATAACAAGCCTGTGAGGTAAAATAGGCTGAGATTACATGACTGGGCCAAGGTTGAACATTACCAAGCAGATAGGCCAGGATAAGTCATGCAATTCAGATGGTAACAACAGTTGCCTGGTTGTTGCTGTTGGGCCTGGCCCTGATGATTCCTCCTTCAAAGACCAGAAAAGCTGCGGAAAAAGTTGAGTCCCCTCCCTAAATATATAACACCCAGGTGAGTGTGCAGTAATGGGATTGTTGTGTTGTTTGTTATGCTAAGTTAATTTGTTAGGGGCTTTGTCAGGTGCTTCTGGGAAACAGAGAGGAAGCCTCTCCTACCGGAGTCAGGAAAAAAAAGCTCATAAACCTGCCTGCATCTAGAAGGAGACACATCATTCCTACAACAACCTGGAAACAGTGAGAAAGGAAATGCTAGGTAAATGAATAAACATTTCCAGTCGCTAGGTCATAGTTCCACCATTTTAGCTTCCAGGTAACACAGACACAGAAATGGGAAGGACAGATGAGGCAGTGACATAGGTGAGAGTAATAAAGAATAGTGTGGAGGAAGAATCATGGGGACAAGAAAGAAAAATGCAGTAAAGCTAGCTTGGATAGGAATTTGCCCTTCCACTCAAGAACAGCCTGTTGTTTTGACCACATTTTCAAAAGTCTTCATTTATTCATGTTCTGTCTCATTAGGCTTACCATGTGTCCACTTATGGCTGGCAATCTCACAATGATTCTCTCCCAGTGATTCTCTCCCACTGCACAGGAGAAAAATAAAGAAAAAAATCACCAGCCTCTATTCCATTATGTTACTTTCACCTGCAAACTGGAAGTGATAATAGGTAGCTTTAAGAATCACAGGAAGCACTATGGTAAAACCATAGTTTCCCCATAAAATCCCAGAAATTCCTAGAGCTACCCATTGTTACTTCTGGGTTCTACCCAGAAGTTATGTTCTCACATCAGTGATGCTGCAGATGTCACATCCCACCCCCACCCCCACCTCTCCTGCTGGTTGCCAGACTTGGCAACTCTCTCACCCACCCTGGCTCCCATCCTTATTCCATTTGTTGCGTATAGATGGAGCCCTTTCTCATCACAATAGCCCTGTAAAATAGATTAACCTGCAAGTGTCTGGTCCATTGAATTTTTGACCCAAACAGGAATGCAGGTTTACACTGTCTGGTATTATAACTACTATTTGGTTGAAATCTTATGAGTATTTTAATAAACATTAATCTAAACCTACTATGATGTTTTTAAACAAGACGCATTTGGTAAAGAAGCTTTGCAATTCTCTTTCGATTCTTATCCATTTGAAATGTACATTTCAAAGCCTTTAGGAAGTGGGGGTGCCTATGCACTGAAATTATCTTGTCTTCTTCAGAGACCGTCTCACCTTGTGATGTATCGTACCTTTATAATAGTGCAAATGTTTGATAGATCTCTCGAGACAGAAGAGAGCACTTTTGTTATAGAAGTTGTGCTATTTTAATTTGCAAAGGCAAAAAGCCAATTCAGACTGACAGTTTAAGTGCCTACATCATAATAAACGAAATGCAGATTTTTGTGACCAATTCCTCTTTGCTTTCAGCCCCTGTTGGGACATAATTTTCAGATGCCCTTGTTGCATTTGACTTTCTCATTGAAGTTTGGACTTCTTCCAACCTTTTAAACTACCTCAGTTTTAATTTATCCCACTTTTGATGTTCTTCCTACTACTTATCTAATGTTTTCTATTTCTTTCCTATGCTGTTTGAGACTATAATTTATGTGGCAAAATATTTAAAAGCAGCCCAAGCTTGCCTTTAAAGTAAGTTGTCATTTTATTATCCATATGCATAATATACGATGTGCAGGAAGTTGGGGTGGGGGGATTGGAAGGGAAGAATGACTCATTGGATAAATTATTCCAGTAATATTGGTAAAAGGAGCATTTTTTTCTTGTCTGTGTTCATTGCAGCTTTAAATGAAATGCAAACTATTACAGGTACACAAAAGGTTTATTGAATCACAAAAATATCCACAATGCCAACATTTCTCAGGCTCTTCAGTCCTCCTTTGGGGAAATATCTATATTTATTTATATTTATATATCAATGTGTAAACCTACTTATCAAATGTACCTATGTACAGCCTAATTAAATTGCTTGAATGAAAACAGCCATTATGAGTCAGTTATCTGATAAGTAGCATTTTTCTCCATTCTATTCTCTTGAAGAAGGGAAGTATCATTCAGAAAACACTGGGGTTCCAAGTTTTTGTTGTTCAATAAAGCTTTTGCGTTCATCTTTTGCACTCCTTGTCTGCTTTGCATCAGCATTTGGTGCCCTCTTCACCTTTTTTTTTAGGTTAATGCTTCTAATTCTTTCCTTTAAGGCAGTGATCCTCAGTGTGGTGCTATGGTACCTACAGATGGGTTTCCTGGTGTCCATTTGCTTCTTTGACAATGCACCTCACCTTGAAGGAGTCCTGGCTTTCCTCATTTGAGCAAGAGGTGCTTCTAAACAGCTCAGCAGGCACCACCTTTTTGTCGACAAGGTGCACCCATTCAGAAATAGCTGCCTCCATCATAGCTTGGCTGCAACCCCCCAATTTTTTGTGATTGGCACCAGCAGGCTAGTTGCAGCAGGGGATCTGAAGCTGACTCCCAGCTAATACCATCCCAGCAGAAGTCAGCTTCTGACCTTCTGCTGGGGAGTCATTGCTGGGTTTCAATGTTGCTGCGATGTTAGGAAAGCTTGGGAGAGGGTAGGTCAGAAATCAACTCATAAATGATTGCAAGGATCAGCTGAGAGCAGGATTCTGATGTCCCAGCCCTGAAAACGTTGATGCCTACCAGTCTGTTGCTGGGATACAACAAAGTATATGGGGGGTGGGAGTCAGAAGCTGGCTCACAACAGATCAAATGTCGGGATTCTGCTTCTGAACCTCCCCATCCTGCCCCCACTCCCAGTTGCTTTTTCTACCAAGTTTGGGACCTAGCAGTTTCCCAGGAAGGATATTGGAAGTTTTATTCCCAGTTGATCCATTGTTCATCATATCTGCAACAGGAGGCCATTCTGGTACCACTTCCTCAACTAAGGTAGGGGTGAAGGGTTGGGGTATGCTGCAGCCGGTGGAATGGGGAGAGCGATCAGCCAAATGTGGTGTGACTTTGCATACTGCATAGAGGGTGGGGTAGAAAAGGACATTTCAGGAGTTGCCATCTGTGCCCCCATCCCCTGTGCATTGATAGAGGTGGTGGCAGTGGCAAAGAGCACTAGGTAATGGAGCAGGCCACTTGGAGACATATGAAGGATTGAGTATGGGTGGGAGGGGAGAATCCCTGGCCAGTCTGAATTATATATATAACCTATGGCCCCTCCTTACCTCCTCAGCCCTTCTCTAGTCTGGCTGCAGAGCCTGTGGCTGATGGTGGTGGAGGGAAGTGCCCTCAAGTCATAGCTGGCTTATGGCAGCCATGGTACTGGTATCGCTAAACCATATGTGGGGGGGAAAGACACCATAGCCCAGCCCCTGCGCAAAGAACTCCATAGTAACTGAGGCGGATGGTGGCAGCAGCCACCAGATGGGAGCTGCAGACCAATGCACTCTGTTCCATGGCTGGGTAGTCTAGTGACAGGTCTGACCATACATGCCAGTGTTGATAATTGTTAAATAGTAGCTGGACCATGCTGTGTCTTGACCTGAAGTTTATATGGGTTCAGTTGCATATGGTGATTTCAGAAGGAAAGGGCCATATTGTTTATTTAAAAGATTTCATCCCAGGTCACCCATGGAGTATTTATTGCAATTAGAATGGTTCAAAAAACAAAAGGCAGCATCATACTGTGAAGAATGCTGATGTTAGGTTCATGCTGAGCTTTGCTCTCTTCTTCCAGAACTCTGCTTCTCTCCCAGGCTTGCTGCTTTGGAATGATATGTAGGTCTAATCCTGTTGCTGGCTTGTTTTTTCATTATAGTAAATTTGAGGCATCCAGTGGCCCTCTTAAAATTCAGGTACAATATTCATTTTTCATAAGGAACCTGATTTTTATGGCTAAATTTGATGTCGAGAAAGGGACTGCAGGGGAGAGCTTTGCACATTATGGAGCATAATGAATAATGCATGAGTCACAGCAGTCGGACATCAGCCATGCCTTTTTATGAGCAAAAGAGTGATATTAACAATTTACACCATGCTCTAGCTCCTTTTTTTTCATAGAGAAGTAGTAATGTCTGCGGTGCTGGCAGGCTCCTCCTCTGAGCCCCTGAGGGGTTTTCAAAAGATATTTGGCAGCAGGAAACAGAAGACTAGTTTAACCACCAAACAGGAGGAGGAGTACAATAGGCAGGGAATGTGTAAGTCATTTGGCAATGCTGTGCGGGAGCACTGAGGACTGAAGCCAGGCTGACAGATTTGTGCATTTATCCCATCTGTGTAATAGTGTCTTTCAAACCAATGAGGAAATAACTATGAGTGTAGGAGAGCCATTGATAATAACCAGACTTGTTGGTTGAAGGGATGCTCTAAGAAAAGCGAGTGCAAATGGCTTCAGATTGCTCCTCTTCCAAGTAGGCATTTGTGTACAGTTGCCAGCTGCCTCGTGCTTCTGTAAATATTCATTTTTCAGATGGTGAAGTGGAGACGTGGTCATTAATAGCGACTAGAGATGGGCACGGACCGCATAACGGACCTAATTTCGTCATGAACTTACCCAGTTCGTCCTTCGCGAACACGCGGCCTGTGGGCGCGTGTTTTTCTCACGAAACTGCCAAACATTGGGGCTTTCTGTCCGTGTGTCCATTGGCCCATCATGCCAGGATTCCCGCTCAAACAATTTCCTCGGCAGCGGTGTAGAGCCACCTTCCCCGTTTGGAACACACCAATCTTAGCCCAGGAAACCTTGATTGGCAGCTCTGTCAGCCAATCAAGAGATTGTCAGAGATCACAGCCTTTCTGCATAAAAGACAAAGCGTGCGAAGAGCCGCTCCATTTTGCTGGTGCGGGGACGCGAGTTAGCTTAGCAACTGCTTGCTGTGGGGAAGGTTTTTTTTTTGTGAGAGCGTGGCTTGTGCCTTGGGGCTTTGGGGCTTCTGCTGCAAGAGAGCTTTCTCTTTTCTCCATTCCTGTTTAATTTTTTTCTCCTCGTTTCTATTCCAGAGCACTTTTTAAAAAATCCTTTTACTGCACCATTGGGTTACTCTGATTTCTTTCTGCGTTTTGAGTCCTTGGGTTCTTCTCGGACTTAATCCCCCCCCCCCCAAATCTCTTCCTTTTTTCTGGGTTGCCGGTGGGTTCTATTGTGCTGTGACGCCACCCACTCACAGACCCACAGTGGGTGCAAGGCAGCTTTGGGCGTTGTCTGCTTGAGTTCTTGCCTTTGTTCCCCCATGGTTTTTTTTGGCTGCTGATGAGATGCAAGGGGAGGAAGACTGCTATTAGGCTCTCTGATGACCGGCAGCACGTTTTGGGGGGCTCTCTCTGCTTCACTCCTTTCAAAGCCTTTTTAGTGGGTGACTTGGGGGGGGGGGACATTTCCAGCCTGCCTTTTGAGGTGCAGGGGGAAACGGCTACTGGCCTCTGTGAAACACCTACTCTCTGGTGACCGGCAGCTCGCTTTGGGGGGGGGCTCTCTGCTTCACTCCTTTCAAAGCCTTTCACTCCCTAAATAGTGGGTGACTTGGGGGGATATTTCCAGCCTGGCTTTTGAGGTGCAGGGGGAGACTGCTACTGGCCTCTGTGAAACACCCATCCTAGAACCACTGGCAGCAGGTTTTGGGGGGCTCTCTCTGCTTTACTTCTTTCAAAGCCTTTTTAACTCCCTAAATAGTGGGTGACTTGGGGGAATATTTCCAGCCTGGCTTTTGAGGTGCAGGGGGAGACTGCTACTGGCCTCTGTGAAACACCCACCCTAGGACCACTGGCAGCAGGTTTTGGGGGGCTCTGTCTGCTTCACTTCTTTCAAAGCCTTTTCACTCCCTAAATAGTGGGTGACTTGGGGGAATATTTCCAGCCTGGCTTTTGAGGTGCAGGGGGAGACTGCTACTGGCCTCTGTGAAACACCCACCCTAGGACCACTGGCAGCACATTTGGGGGGGCTCTCTCTGCTTCACTTCTTTCTAAGCCTTTTTCACTCCCTAAATAGTAGGTGACTTGGGGGAATATTTCCAGCCTGGCTTTTGAGGTGCAGGGGGAGACTGCTACTGGCCTCTGTGAAACACCCACCCTAGGATCACTGGCAGCACATTTGGGGGGGGGCTCTCTCTGCTTCACTTCTTTCTAAGCCTTTTTCACTCCCTAAATAGTGGGTGACTTGGGGGGATATTTCCAGCCTGGCTTTTGAGGTGCAGGGGGAGACTGCTACTGGCCTCTGTGAAACACCCACCCTAGAACCACTGGCAGCAGGTTTTGGGGGGCTCTGTCTTCTTCACTTCTTTCAAAGCCTTTTTAACTTCCTAAATAGTGGGTGACTTGGGGGAATGTTTCCAGCCTGGCCTTTGAGGTGCAGGGGGAGACTGCTACTGGCCTCTGTGAAACACCTACTCTCTGGTGACCGGCAGCTCACTTGGGGGGGGGGGGGGCTCTCTGCTTCATTCCTTTCAAAGCCTTTCACTCCCTAAATAGTGGGTGACTTGGGGGAATATTTCCAGCCTGGCTTTTGAGGTGCAGGGGGAGACTGCTACTGGCCTCTGTGAAACACCCACCCTAGGACCACTGGCAGCACATTTGAGGGGGCTCTCTCTGCTTCACTTCTTTCTAAGTCTTTTTCATTCCCTAAATAGTGGGTGACTTGGGGGATATTTCCAGCCTGGCTTTTGAGGTGCAGGGGGAGACTGCTACTGGCCTCTGTGAAACACCCACCCTAGGAACACTGGCACCAAGTTCTGGGGGGGGGGGGCTCTCTCTGCTTCACTTCTTTCTAAGCCTCTCTAGAGTGTCTTTTGTCGTGCATTCTTCCCTCAACTGGGGTTCAGCTGAGTGCCACTTGGCTCTGCCCTACCCTGCTCCAAGCTTTTGGGGCTCTCTGCTTCATTTAAAATTCTCACTTGTTTGTAGAGATCTTTTCTCATAGCACCATGAGGGCTGGAAAGAGGAACAAGAGTGGTCGTGGTGGGAAGAATTGCAAAGGTTATCCTGGGTGCCCATCGGTGCCCAGTACAAGTGGCACCAGGGACAGGGAGACCTCAGAGACAGCACCTCATTCTACAGATTTGCTTTTGGGGATCAAGGAGCAGGCAGAAGAGCTCTCAGCGTTGCCCACTGAGGATCAGCTGCCAACACTCTCCGTGGATCAATCTCAGGGGTCACTGGAGGGCCCGGCAGAAACATCCAGCTCCTTCCCATCCCAATCTCCTGTGGCTTCCCCTGCCTGCATTCCACCTGCCCAGCCCAGCCTCACACTTCAACCATTAAGGCTTTGTCCTCCTCCTGAGCCACAGATTCCTGGTGTCTGTTTTAACCCCACGCTTTGGTGGCACTTCCGGACCATCCCAAACAACCCATGTTCGGTGCGTTGCCAAGTCTGCAATGCCATGGTGCGTAGGGGTGGGGACCCCAAACACCTGTCGTCCAGTGTCCTCCACAGGCATCTGCAGAGACATCACCCAAGCCTGCTGACTCAAGAAAAAACATCAAGCAGTGGGATGAAGAGGGCTGCTGAGCAGGGAGAAGGACAAGTGGAACGGGAGTCCACCCCTAGTCAGAAGTCTCACACCCCTGAGAGAGCTGTGGGTGGGAGTGGAACTTCTAGGCAGGCTACCCTTCAGGAACTTGGTCCCTCTGGCTCATCCCTGCCAAGCAAAAGATTCAAGGGGAAAGCTCAGGAGGCAGGAACTCATGTACTGGCTGAGATGATAGCCCTGGATGGACTCCCTTTGTCTGTGTTGGAGGGTGTGGGCTTTCACAGGGCAATCCATCATTTTGTACCCTGGTTCATGACGCCCTCGCAGCAGACTGTTGGCCAGCGAGTCTTGCCCGCCATCTACAACTGCGTGGCAGAGATGGTCAGGAACCAGCTGGCAAGAGCAAGAGGGCGGACTGTGCACTTCACAGCAGATCTGTGGAGCAGCCGTCATCACGGCTACCTTGCCATCACTGCCCACTGGTGGCAACCGGAGGACCTCTAGAACACCGTGGTCAAAATGGGGGCCCAGGAGGAGGCGCCACCCCTGCTGGTGGGCTACAGAGTGGTTCTGCTCCAGGCACGGGGGATGGATGCAGATCAGAATGGGAAGAACATTGCCGCTGTGCTGAAGGGTTCACTGAGGGACTGGTTGTCCCCAGGCAATGCTATCTGTGGCTACATGTTCACGGATGCTGGTAGAAACATGCTGGTGGCCCTGAATGAGGCATCCCTGGAGGGCATTGTCTGTCTGGCCCATAAGCTGCACCTGGTCGTGGGGGATGCTCTCAGGTTGGGTAGCATGGCCAAGCCCAGCTGGGACCAGGGAACATTGGAGATGCGCAACCTCTTGAATGGCTTTCGTCGTCTTGGCACCCACTTTTCTCGCAGCACTAAGTCTGCCCGACAGCTGCACAAGAAGCAGGGGGAGGGGGGAGATCCAGAGCATGACCTCTTCCAGGACATGGCAACCCGTTGGAACTCCACCTACGTGATGATAGCTCGTCTGGTGGAGCAAAGACATGTGTTGCAAGACATCATGTCCTCAACGCCCATCATGCATGCAGGAAATGTGTTCAGCATCAGCTCTGTGGACTGGCTAGTCCTCTCTCAAATGGTGCGTATCCTCAAGCCATTTCAGGACACCACTAATCACCTCTTTTCCTACCAGTCCAGCCTGGGGCAAGCCATCCCCCTGATTTGCGGGCTGGACCGGGCACTTGCCAAAGAACTGGAGCAGGGGAAACCCTTCCAAGTGTCAGGGACTTGGTGAAGAGGTTGCAGGCAGGAGTGGCTGCCCGCTTGCATCCTCTCTGCAAACAGTGGCGATCCACGCGTGTGCGATCCACGCGTGAAGGGCGCCGTTGCCATGCACCAGTGTGAGCTAGAACTATGGAAGAAGGAGCTTCGCAAAGAGGTTCACAGGTTTCAGGCTAAAAGACACGGCTGGAGGGAAGAGCGCATGGAAGAGAGGCTGGTGGCTGAGGAGCCGGAGGAGGAGGAGGAGGAGGAGGGGGAAGTGGCAGAGGATGAGCCTGGTGCTTCATCCCATGAGAGCCCACCATACTCCAACTACTGGTCCTCAGTGCTGAACTGGGAGGTTGCTGGCACGAGGAAGGACAGGATGGCACCTGCAGAGGACTCAGCAGAGGTGATGGTGTGGGAGTACCTTGCTGAGATGCCAGAGTCCCCTGAATCCAATCCCCTGGAGTACTGGGCACATAAATCTGCCATCTGGCCAGACCTCTCGTCTGTGGCCATGAATTTCCTCACCTGCCCTCCCACCAGTGTCCAGAGTGAACAGGTGTTCTCCCACCTGGGAGACATCCTCCATCTCCACCGCTCACGCCTGGATCCCATCCTAGTGGATCAATTGGCGTTTATCAAGATCAACCTCCCCCTGCTGGGGTATCCTTCCCTGGACCTTGGGAACCTGGAATCTTGGCTCTGAGAAACCCCAGTCTCTCTCTGCACTGATGGCGCGTTGCTTCACCTTAAGTCAGGCTCCAGAGCACCCCCAGTCCATGTTAGGAAGCCCTCCTGAACACATCCATTCTTCCCAACCACAGCTGTCTTCCCTCTCTGCTCCAGACTTTCTCACCTCTAAGCCTCTCCCTTCATAATCTCTTATGTCCTGCTGCAACCTAACAGCAAATCCAAGATCCATCATTTCAATACCCACTCTCTGAGTAGATCCTCTGTCCTGAAGGAGAGGCTATGAGTCTGGTTTTCTGGACCATCAGTCTGGCCCAGCATCTTCTCTCTCTGTCCTTTCTTGTTGTGGCCTTCTTCAATTTCATTATTTTGTGCAAGTTCAATTTTGCTTTCACATCAATGATTCAGGATACAAACACAAATTAAAAGGAAATCACATAACAATTTCTTTTTTAGAAAATATTTTTATTAATTGTCACATAACAATTTCATTAACACATTCTGTACTGTCCTCCTGTCCTTTGACTCAACTTAAACTGGGACAAATTTGTAAAAGAACACTGTGCTGAACTTGCTTGTGGCATGGGGCTCCGCACAGGCCCATTTCAGACAATTAAGTTGAAACTATGGGGTTCCTCTCCCATTTCACTCGTATCAAATCCTTACTTGCTTGTGGTGCAGTGCTCTGATCAGGTCATGCTCAGATCTGTGGTGGTCCCCACATCACAGGGGCAGGGCCTCTCCGAGTGTGGAGGCCAGTTTCAGCAGAATGCAGGGCATGTGCAAGGAGGGGTGAGGCCAGGCCACCATCAAAAGACACCTCTCCGATGTGGCGGCCGCCCTCTCCCCACTCAACCCCAACCGGGGCCAGTGAGGGGGGCCCCCACAGGGAGGGTGTGGCCACCATCAATACCCACCTCTCCCATGTGGTGGCTGCCCTCTCACCAGCCACTCGAACCCCAACCAGCATATCCTTCCTTTGCCAACGCCACCACGTTCGGTGAAGTGGGTTTGGTCGGCGACTGTCCTGCTCCCGCGAGCACAAGGGCCCCTCTGAGGGTCAATCCCCAAAGTCTGGTGACAAGGAGGACAGTGGCCCAGGTCAGCTTGCTTGATAGCAAGCAAGCTGACACACCACGTCACTGAGGTGGGACTCGTTGTCCACTTCCCAAAGAGGCCCCTTCTGAACAGGGTAGCATGAGTTTCCTTCCCTCAAGGTGTGGAAGACATCCTTTCCCTCCCTCGCATGCCTTCCATTCCAGCAAGGGGCCTTTGAATTGCTGCATGATCTCCTGTTGCGGAGTTGGCTTTCACTCAAGTCCATCCATTCATTGGCCATCATGGAGAGTTGGTCTTTTCCCCCCCCCACCCCGGGGAGGGCATCTCTTGTTGATGCAGCCCCATGTAGGTGGGTTTTGTGGGCAGCCACCCCTCCTGGACAGGAGCACAAGTCTCTCTCCTTCCCCCAAGGGCGGGTAAGGATGAGTCAGAATAGGGGAGGGGAAGTTGTTGTTTGTCTCTTTGGAAAAGTGATAATCGAGGAGCATTACATGAGAACCTTTGGTGGGGAAAGTTGACTGAAGTGAAAATCTGTGGGAAAACCAAGGCCTTTTCTGACTTGAACCGGTTCTCGAACCGGTTCTTGAACCAGGCCTGGTCCATTAAAAATTCGTGGACCATGGTCTGTGGAAGCCCACGAACCCCGAACCGGCGGTCCATAGGCAAATGCTGGTCCGTGCCCATCTCTAATAGCGACTCCCAATAACAGCGGCAAGATTAAAGTTCAGGAGATTTATCATTAGAATAAGTGATCTAAATGCTCTCCAGTCCATAGTTCATTTAGTCCCCAGTCACCTACCTGACCCCAGCCTTGGTGCTGGCTCTACTCACTGACTTACACCCAAAGTCTCAAGCTAAGAGGAGCCAGGCAAGTAATGGCCTCTGAGGGTAGTGTTGGTTAGCCTGGGGAATGTGATGAAGATGGAAGAGGAGAGGGGAGAAGGATGAATGTGTGAAAGAGGAGGGTAACATGGAGGAGAATAGGATCGCCAAGTCCTCTATGGCCAAACTGGGTGGGGGGCAGTAGGAACCAGGAGAAGGTGGAAACTTGAAGCCAAAGTGAAGGAACAACATTAGCCTCTTGACATATGGAATACTCTCAGAAGCAGCAGATGATAGGGCCAGGTGGAGCAGTGGAATGGACTCCCTCCCCTAAAGGGCTAGAGCTAAAGACAAACAAATAATACTTTGTTGTGGACCGGACCAGCCCAGCAGAACAAAGAGATGCAGAGGTGTCTTCTGAGGAAGAGGCAGCCAGCGAACCTGACCCAGATCCATGGCCAGTGGCAGAGGCACTGCAGGAGGAGGCAGTCTCCAAAGGATCAGACATAAACCCACAGCCAGGTCCCAGCACATTGCCCCCTCAGCTTCCCAGCCCTCATCACCAGAGCCTTGAGAGCGCTGTCAGAGGAAGGCAAGGAGATCCCTCCAAGCCAGAAGGCACAGTGCCAGGCTAGCAGCACAGCACTGGCCCAGCATCAACAGTGATGATGAGTGCTTGCAGAAGCAGGACTGAGACAGCTGACAGATGCATGATGCAGCACAAGTGGCTGAGTAGTGTGAGGCTTAAAAGCAGCAGAGAAGGGAGTGGATGTGTGGAAGCAATTTGCTTGCTTACTACTGACCTTGTTGCTTATGTTTGGAACTGATTCCCTTGTCTCTGACCTTGGCCTGTTATTGTGGACTTGATTCTGGAATAGCCCCTTTGGACTTGAAGCTGTGAGTGTTGTCTAACCAGTGCCTGTACCTTGGAACTGTGATTTGACCTGCTCTGACAACTAGGGAACTTCCCCTGCCTTCAGTCTGTATGAGTCAGTAATCAGGACATATTTGCAGGTAATGGGTGCCAATAAAATAGACAGTACTACAGAGGAATGATGTGACTTTGGGGGTGGGCATGGAAATTGGAGCTGATGTGTCCCTTCTCCCAGAGGAGTGGACACCAGGTCAGTAGTCTGTCTACATATATCAATATATTTTCTTACTGCAACAGCTAGTTTTGCCACAGCTTGTTATACCTGGAATTCTGAAGCTAACCTGAAGAATAAACAGAATGCAAATTAATAATTCATTACAACTTAACTGTGGATGAGAATTCATTTCACCACTACACAATAAGATTTTTTCTTCTGAGAATGCTTCTGAGAATTTGAAAGTATAAATGAGTGGACATAAATTTTACAAACACAATAGGTGGACAGGGAATTTGGCCTACAGAGGCTAATTTCTGGTTAATACTGGGATAAATAATTTCCCTCTCTTTTTGTACTGTCCATTAGTTTTTTAAAGTTGAGTCTTCATAAGAAGTTACTGTAATGAAAGAAGTATCTTCTGTAGGAAGGGGCAGGGCCTTTTCTGTTTTGCCCCCAATCTATAGAATAATTTTCAGAGGTGATCTGATTGACTGCCTCGCTCCTGATTAACAGAAAGGGTATAACTTACAGTTCTTGAATGGGTTTTTTGACGCCTGTTATTGTTTTATCCTAAGTCTCAGAGCGGTTTACAAAGTCTGTTTTTATTATCCCCGTAACAAAACACCCCGTGAGGTGGGTGGAGCTGAGAGAGCTCCTAGAAGCTGTGACTGACCCAAAGTCACCCAGTGGGCTTCAAGTGGAGGAGTGGGGAATCAAACCCGGTTCTCCAGAATAGAGTTCCATGCTCTTAACCACTACACCAAACTGGCTCTCAAAAACAAGTGTAACACGGAGAGCTATTGCTCACCCATAGAACCTCTGCTTTGCATACAGAAGGTCCAGGTTCAATCCCAACATCTTCAGTTAAAAGGATCCTGTGGTGGTTCATGTGAAAGACTTCTGTACTGTCCCTCCGGATTGCTGCTGCCAGGAGGGTTGCCAGGTCTCTGACCATGATATGAGACCTCCCACCAGCAATCCACTCTTTCTGCTATTTGGAGAGGGAGCAGAAGAAAAAGATGCAAAACAATCACTGTTGAGCTGATGGTGTGACATCACTTCCAGAGAAAACCCAGAAGTTATGTCAATCCTCTCTAGGAATAACTGGAAATTTGATGGATTTACTCTGTGGTTGCTAACAGTGTCCTCATGCCCCCCCCCCCCAACTCTGCCTGGTTGCCAGTAACAGCCTGGCAACTTTAGCTGCAACAAGAGTAGATAGTTCTGACCTTGAGAGACCAATGGTCTGACTCAGTATAAGGCAGCTTCACTTGTTCAAGAAATGATATGTGTTGAGAGAGAATGTCTCTCTCTGGACAGGCCTTCCAGGCTATGTGTATGAAACATTTTTCACTTAACAGGTGTTCAGAGATACTATAAGTACAGAAAGCACTTCTCCCCCTCCCCCAACCTGTTAGTTTTTGCACTCAGTATGTATATGTATATATATATATATATATATATATGTATATATATGTATATATATATATATATATATATATATATATATATATATATATATATATATATATATATATATATATATATATATATATATATATATATATTCAATACATATATATATATATGAATACATATATGAATACATATATATATGTATTCAAGCCGGATGCTACCCACAATTTCTGAGTGCATGCAGACAGATTCTGGATTCATGGCTTTTCCCCAGGCTAGCTGACACAGCCACATGCACATAAACATTTTAGAAAATGGGACATGGACCAGGTCAGATCACGTCACCTGCTGAGTATGTGCACAATTGGATTTGGACTTTCAAATTTATATATCTTTCTTGCAAATCTATAATCCATCATGTGGCATCCTATTAAAAAACTGATTAGAATTGTTGTCAGGCATTTACGAATCTACATCTAATTAGAGTGCTTTATTGGCTGTGAGTTGCCAAACCATTGGTTCAGGATATAAAACACCTCCTGCATATACAACATAAAAATATACTATCCCTATATTTCCAGCACTGGCTCCCTGTATTGTTTCTGTTTTATTTTTACCGCAGTGTGTATCTGTGAAGAATTAAGCCATCCTTCTTAAATGTAAACAGTAAATTATGTATTGTTCCCTAATTGTTTTCTTTTGTCCAAAATGTCCTCATAATGTAATTATATATGTGCCTGGGGGGCTGGATGTAGAAGTGAATTACTAGGTGAGACTGACCCTTGGTTTTCACTTCTTCTCAAATACCCCATAACTCAGTTATAGTTACCTCTTAGGGAGTAATACAATTGTTTAAATAAGGTAGCTAGCAAGTTAATGGGAACCTCTAGATATTGACATTGCACAGTTTGTAAGACCATTTAATTGTAAAGCATTTTATATCTTCTTCTTCTTGTTGTTGTTCTGTTGTTTGTATGGGAAAGAGAGACATAACTATGAAGAGAGGTTCAGGTTGGCCTTGATAGACAGTGTTTTCTGGCCCCACCATGCCAACATATGAATCTCTATATATCTTTCCTAAAGGCAAGGAATACTCAAGTGGTGACTCATCAGGGTGTGAATGTAACCAGGGTGTGAATGTAAACTGGTCATCTGTAATATCCTGCAAAAGAGTGAGTAAAATGTTACCTACCTCCCACAACTCTAGACCAAGGGTCACCAAGCTGCTACTCCCCCCACCACATTATTAAGGTTTGTTCTTGTTCTAGAAACCGAACAAGTACTAGGAAGAGCACCGTAAAAGAAGCTATCAGCTAAGCAGCACAAAGAAAGATCCTATGAAAGAAAAGCAGGGGGAGAGGGGGAAAGTAGGTCTTTTCACAGTCTTTTTCTGGGTTTTTAGGAGATTCATGAGTAGACATGGGCACGAACGGGGGGGGGGGGAACCCTGAACACACTGTTCGTTGTTCGTTGCCATTGACAAACACGAACAAATGAACAGTAACAAATTTGACCCGTTAACAAACATGTTCGGTGTTTGTTGTTCGTGGGGGCCAGAACAGCTCCCTTGGGACTTAGAGATCCCATATTCACAGGGAGTGTTCAGCAGGCTCTCCTCCAGCCATCACACAAGTTTGGTCAAGATTGAAATACAGATCTTGGAGTTATACATTCCTAAATCTGATGCCCCCAGGAAACTCTCATTTGATACAATTGGAGCCACCAGTTGACTTTGGCCCTGTATACAAGCAGTGGACTCGAAGGCAGGCTGCCTTTCCTCTAGGGGGCAGGGGGTTTGGCCGCTCACCGGTGGCACCACCCATGTGCCTGCCCGCCACGCCTCAGGGAGGCTACATTCTGGAACTCAGTAAGATGGGCAATTTCGGCAGGCGCTGGGCCTGGTGGGCTCGGGGAGGTGGTGGCAGGCTGCCTCCCCTCTAGGGGGTGGGGGGGTTGGCTGCTTGCCGGCAGCACACCCCATGTGCCTGCCCGCCAGACCTCAGAGAGGCTACTTTCTGGAACTCAGTAAGATGAGCAATATCGGCGGCTGCCATGCCTAGTGGGCTCGGGGAGGCGGTGGTAGGCAATCTCCCCTCTGAGGGGGGATTGGCCACTCGCGGGCGGCACCCTCCATGTGCCTGCCCACCAGACCTCACAGAGGCTACTTTCCAGAACTCAGTAAAATGGGTGATGTTAGCAGCCGCTGCATTTACCAAATGACCCCTCAATAATCTGCTAAGAATACCCTCCAGCAAGACATGGTGGCGAACGTGGAGGCCTTGCAACCATAAAAACACACCCTGGTGGGTTAGAGTGGGTCAGAACAGGACCGGGAAGACCCAAAGGCAGCAGCAGTGCTGTGGTAGTCCCTTGTGCCCAAAAGTGGCGGTTGCAGACATCACCCACCTTCCTGCCTTCACGGAAAGGACAGGATAGGCAGGACAAGTCATTGGGAAGGGTCGTATTGGTTCCACAGAGGGAGAGGTTGAAAGAGGGATGGGGAACGTGTCTGGGAGGGGAGGACAAAGGATTACCAGCTGCATTGTGGAGTGGGACCGGGAAGACCCAAACATTTGTGAGCCGTCAGCCGAGAAACCCACTGAACTTGGCTCCAGACCTTGGAGCAGCCCCGAGAAATAAGGGGGGGGACTAAAGCAAAGGCAGCTGACATCGCCTACCTTCCTGCCTTCGCGGAAAGGACGGGAGTCGCGGGACCCATTCCCCCCTGCTCAGAGGGGACAGCCGGTGCCATGGATTGGGGGAACTGTGTGGTACAACCACATGTGCAACAGCTCCTGAGCTGCCCCTCATGCCCAAAAGTGGTGGCAGCTGACAGCACCCACCTTCCTGCCTTCGCAGAAAGGGAGGGATGGGCAGAAGTTGTTGGGAAGGGTCATAGTGGTTCCATCCAGAGAGGGCGAGGTTGAAAGAGGGACCGGGAACTTGTCAGAGAGAGGACATGATGGGCAGGACAAGTTGTGGGGACGGGTCATATTGGTTCCATCCAGAGAGGGAGAGGTTGAAAGAGGGAATGGGAACTTGTCTGGGAGAGGAGAACAAAGGGTTTCCAGCCGCATTGCAGAGCAGGACTGGTAAGACCCAAACATTTGCGAACCATCAGCTGAGAAACCCACTGAGCTTGGCATCGGACCTTGGAAACAGCCCTGGGAACTGAGGGGGGCTAGAACACGACACCACCTCTCCCAGATACCTGACCAGATCAGGCACAGACAATACTCAATGTGAGCCCTCAGCAGAGGTGGCCACTGAGCTTGGCCCCCGAACTTGGAAGCAGCCCTGGGAACTGAGGGGGGCTAGAGCATGAGACCACCACTCACAGAAACCTGACCAGATCAGGCACAGACAATACTCAATGTGAGCCCTCAGCAGAGGTGGCCATTGAGCTTGGCCCCCGACCTTGGAAGCAGCCCCGGGAACTGAGAGGCTAGAGCATGACACCACCATTCAGAGAAACCTGACCTGAGCAGCTGGGGGACAGGTAATAGCATTAAGTTGCTTTGCCCCAGAGCCAGTCAGCGGGCCAGAAACCTTGAGGCCGCTACAGAGGAGCTTTGCCTAGGACCGCAGTAGATTGGGGTGGCTCAGAGCCCAGGCAGATCAAGGTCCATGGAGCTGCATCTTGCCCCCCTGCATGGCGATGTTGCCCTTGATATGGGGGTCCAAGCAGGTGGAGGTTGACCTTAACGAAGGTCAACATGCCCACCAGGTCCGGGTGCAGACGTGTGCAGCGGGGACAGAGGAGATATCCCAGGTGGGCAAACACCCGCTCGCTCTGCACACTGGTGGGAGGGCAGGACAGGATGTTGGTTGCCACGATGGACAGTCTGGCCATACAGCAGATTTACTCGCCCAACACTCAAACAGGTTGGACTAGGGGGGCTTGGTGGGCTCCGCAAGGTACTCTTGTACCATGGCCCCCTCCGAGTCCTCCACTGTGAGAGATGTGCCCACTGTGCTGTGGCCAACCACACAGCCCACAGTCGAGGACCAGAGATTGAGTGCTCCTGTTTCAGTAGATCTCTCCTGGCATGGCTCTTTTTCCCCCTCCTCCCCCTCCTCCTCCTCCACCGCCGCTGCCTGCCCCTTGCCCCTGTCCGGTTCCCTAAATCTTGCATTCTCTGCCTGAAAACGGAGCACCACTTTGTGGAGCTCCTTTTTCCAGCGCTGAATCTCACCCCCCTGCATGGCAATGTTGCCCTTAATATGGGGGTCACAGAGGGAAGCCATTTGGTACGGCACCTCATAGCGCAGAGGATGCAAGCGCTCGGCTACGCATGCCTGCATCCTCCTCACAAAGTCCCTGACCCTGCGGAGCAGCTCTTGCTCATGCTCGAGCCCCTTGGCCAGGAACTGGTCAAGCCCATGGATCAGAGGGATGACCTGTCCCAGGCTGGCCTCATACGCGCACAAGAGCTCGTGGCCTCCTTAAAGGGTTTCAACAACTGGGACATCTGGGCAAGGACTCTACATTCCATGGAGCTGAGGCTGAGCTCCTCTCCCTTCCTCAAAATGTACGGCGATGACAGGATGTCCTTCAAGGGGTCCTTCTGCTCCACCAGACGACTTATCATGTCATAGATGGAGTTCCAGTAGGTGGGCAGATCCTTATAGAGGTGGTGCTCAGGGTCCCCCCCTGCCTCTGGAGCAGCTCAAGGGAAGAGTTGATGCTGCGGGAGAAGTGGGAAGCGATGTGCCGGCAGCTGTCCAGCAGGTTGTGCGTCCACAAAGTTCCCTTGTCCCAACTGTTCCTTGGCTTGCTCCCTAGCCTGAGAACATCCCTCATGGCCAGGTGCAGCTTGTGCGCCATGCATACCTGGTCCAGGAAGGATGCCTCTCTCAGGGCTGCCAACATGTTGCTTCCTGCGTCCATCACCATGAAGCCACGGACAAACCCTCCCCCCCCCAGCCATCCACTCCCTCAGAGCCGCCTTTATCATGGTGGTGATGTTCTTCCCAGTATGAACATTGCCCATCCCCTGGGCCTGGAGAAGAAGTACCTTGTAGCCCAGTGTCAACCATGGCTCCTGTTTTCGGGTGCCATTTCTTGGCCTGAGGTGGCGGAGGTCCTCTGTTTGCCACCAGTGGGTGGTGATGCCAAGGTAGTCGTAATGGCAGCCACTCCAGAGGTCAGCTGTGAAGTGTACAGTATGGCCTTTGGCAGCCGAGAGCTCCCTGACCACCATGTCTTGCACAGACTGGTAGAGGGCAGGCAGGACTTGACGGCCAACGGTTCACCGTGACGACATGAAAAACCATGGGGCAAAATGCTAATGCAGCCTGCAGAAGCCCCCACACTCCATGACAGATGGGGGGAATTGTCTCTGCTACGACGCAAATGCCCGCCTCCTGAGCCCTTGACCTCACCCTTTTTAGCGGCATTGTCCTCCGACCCCGAAGGAACAACCTCCGCAAGGGCAGCCTGCCTGACCATTCTGCTCCCACCACCAGCAGCCTTGGGGCAAGGCTTCTTGCTTGGGGTGGATTCCAGTGACCCTCCCACTGATCCCTGCTCAGAAGAGCTGGTAGCACTCTTTCTCCCCCCAACAGATGTTTCGCTGTGTGAGGATGGAGACCACAGGCTCAGGTGGTGCGCCTTTAGGTGCCTACTCATGACCATCGATGACAGGTGCTTTGGGTCATTGCCCCTGTGCATCAGGCCATCGCAGACATGGCACTGCCCCACACGAGGGTCATTTGGAAGGGCCCAAAAGTGCCTCCACATGGAGAGGTTGAAACTGTTCCAGGGGAAGAATGATGAAGGGTTACAGGCCATGCTGCAGAGCTGGCACCTGAAGACGGAGTGAGGGGCGGACTGCAGGCAGGAACAACACTGAGAGTTTGGGATGGGGATGGGATGGATGTTTCATCGAACTCCAACCATTCCTCCATGGATCCCTCCCCCTCCTCCTCAAAAAGTTTAAAGAGATCCTCTTCCCCCAGCAGCAAGACCTCTTTGGCCTCCTCCCCAGCCCCCACAGCCAAATCTTGGGGAGCAGGAGTTTCTGCTGCTCCCGAGCCCCACCCAGTACTGCTTCCTGCATGGCAACTGGGACAATCTTTGCACTTCCCCCCATGACCACCCTTGGCCCCTGCCCCGAAGCCTCATTGTGCCTGCAAACAAGAATTAAGGAGAAATGAGAAGGAGAGAACACTGTGAGCCCTCAGCCAAGGTGCCAAGTGTGCTTGGCCCCAGGGCCTGACAGCAGCCCTGGAACCAGAGGGAGGGGCTAGAGCCATAGCCCAAAACTCTCAGAAACCTGATCAGAGCAGGCACTGATAATAATTAGTGTGAGCCCTCAGCCAAGGTGCCCACTGAGCTTGGCCCCAGGGCCTGGCAGCAGCCCTGGAACCAGAGGGAGGGGTAGAGCCCTAACCCAGCAATCCCAGAAACCTGACCATATCAGGCAGTGATAATAATCAGTGTGATCCCTCAGCCAAGGTGCCCACTGAACTTGGCCCCAGGGCCAGGCAGCAGCCCTGGAACAAGGGAGGGGGTAGAGCCCTAGCCCAGCACTTCCAGAAACCTGACCAGATCAGGTACTAATAATAATCAGTGTGATCCCTCAGCCACGGTGCCCACTGAACTTGGACCCAGGGCCTGGCAGCAGCCCTGGAACCAGGGGAGATAGACCCCTATCCCACCACACAGAAAAAAAATTCCAATGCACTCTCCCTGTCTCTCCCAAAATGCTAGCAACAGCTCTCTCCCACTCCACTGCCTGCTAAAACTGAAAGCCAGAGCTTGGAGCACGGTTCCTTTTATAACCAGAGGTCCCATAGAGCAAAGCAGGAGATCTGTGGTTGGCAGTCAGAACTGCCTAACAGGGTTTGCAGGGATGAGATTGGAGTTCCAATGGCTACAGAACTCCCCCTCCCTCCCCCCTGGTCTCTGCTTCCATGTAACCAATTTGGAGCTCCAAACTTGGAAGGAAGACCTGCCTATCAAGCTAAGTTGGGCTTTGATTGGAGTTTCCAGGGCAACAGAAGGAGTGCAGACAGAGTTCAGGCAGTCCCAGCCTCTGTTGCCAAGGGAATTGATTGAAGGCACCTGACTGTCTGGCTTCACGAACAGTGGACGAACGCAACGAACGAGGCTTGCGACAACCACTTGTTCGTTTATAATGGTGCCTCACAAATGGCTTGCTCGCGAACAGCCAATCAGGCTGTTTGTGGGTTTTTCCCGTTTGTATTGCTGTTTGTGCCCACCTCTATTCATGAGTAGTCTGTCACAAGGTACCTGCTGGAGAATCCTGCTGTAGGTAGTTCAGATTCTCCCCACTATGTTCCTTTCCTGTTTGCTATTGGAAAGAAAGGAGGGATTTCTTCGCCCTACAGTTAAATTTCTTAATCACAAACAAATGAAATCTTGAGTGATATTTCTGCTTAGAAAAGCAACATACAACATCAGCCATCCTCCAGTCACTTTAATTGATTCAGGATCAGACCCTTTATCTCCAGGAGTAGTGCCGAGCAATCATAGAAAGAAGTAAGGAGATAATCTAGCTGCCTTTATGGCTTGCCTGTTTACTTCCTGAGTAACTCTCACCAGGGCTTCAGCCAGCTCTGAACAGCAGCTTATTCTACATGCAAGAGGAAGTTTATGCTTAGAGAGGGCAATTATGAATACACAGGTGGGGTAAGGAAACAGGCCTCTTCTGGGCCTAAGTGATGTCAAGTTTTCTGCCTGCTTGACCAGAGTTTGTGAGGTTTGCTGGGTTAAATAGTTAGTCTGTGCTTGTGAGAAAAGATGATCTAATGCCACCCGCCATCTCAAGCATCACCAGGGTTATTGGTCCAAGTGCAGGGCTCCTGAAAACTGCTAACAAAAAGGGAGTTTAGATATCAAGGTTATGAAAGACTCCCTTGAAACTGCTAAGGGAAGGAGCCTGGACATTAAATCAAGGAAGGGAGTTTGGACCAAGGTCTCCCCAACCATGTCACATTCTATCTCATTAAGCTTATCTTGAATGACTTTGACTTCCAGGGAGCATCTCATTTTCCTCTTCCCTACTATGTCCTCTTTCCCTTCTTTTCCCCCCATGGCTTCTCCCCCTTTTCCTGCTTCCTTCTTCTCTCCTTCCCTCCCACCTTTGTCTGCCTCTTGTATTTACCTTTCCCCTCTCCAACAGCCTCTCCCCTGTGGCCCAGTTGCATGGTGGGGAACCTGCAAGCACTTGCTGGGGATACTTCCTTTCCCCCCATATCCCCTTCCCCATGCTATTTTCTCTTCCTCTCCTCCTGGCAGCTCCCATATGTTCATATTTCCCTATGCCCTTCCCTCCTTCAAACCCGCTAAACAACTTACCTGTTATCTGCCCCTCCCCATTTTCATCTATATTTATTGATTTCATTTATATACTGCCTTTCTCTACAATGGTGACCCCAAAACAGCTTACATCATTCTCCTTGCCTCCATATTTTCCTCACAACAACCTTGAGAGGCAGGTTAGGCTGAGAGTACATGACTGAATCAATGTCACCAAGTGAGCTTCCACAAGAAAGTGGTGATTTGAACCTGGGTCTCCCAGAAACTCCTCTGAAACTCTAACCTCTACACTTGGGGGGTGGGGGAGAGTGTTGTTGAACAGTAGCAAGCAGCCAGGCCTGGATGAGTCATGCAAATTATGTGATATCAACTCATCTGGTGGTTGCTTCTAGGTCTGACCCCAATGAAGCCTCCCTCAAAGACCCAAGCAGACCTGGAAAGGACCCTTCTTCCTCCCCGTGCCTTTTCTGGACAGAAAAAAAGCCTGGAATAGAATACTGACTAATGGTTGCCTAGCAACAGCCACAGAGGGCATCTAGTTAAATAAAGCACTCTCCTTTTATTTAACTAGGAGTGCCTAAAAGGCCTAAAAGGCACTCCTCCTATTATTTTTTAAAAAACACTTTTTTAAAAAAATTCAGATTTTTCTGCAAACCTGGGGCATTTTTCAGGTATACAGGAAGATCTGTCTTGTCTGTTCATGGCTCCAGTCTCTGAATTTAAGTATCCTCAGATCAGGGCCACTTGGCCATTAGAATATAAGAGCAGAACCACAAGTGACAAAAGGCACAGGTTGGACACTTGTCAGCTTCCCTCAAGTTTTGATGGGAAATGTAGGCAGCTTGGCGGAATGTTGGACAAGTGACAGTTGAAAAGTCCATTGGACAGCAGTCAGAGAGCGAAGCTGCGAGACCAGGATGCCTACATTTCACATCAAAACTTGAGGGAAGCAGACAAGTGTCCAATCTGTGCCTTTTGTCACTTGTGTTCTGCTCTAAGAATCTGTATATGATTCACTTCAAGTTTCTAGTAGATTAAGTTTTAAGGTTATTCTAGGCAATCAGCCTTTACCTCTGGCCCCTGCCTCCGTGGTGCTACCCTGATTCCTTCTCCAAATTGCAGCCCCCTAGGCCACAGGACTTTTTGTTCATGTGAGTGTACAGCCTGAAGCATCTGCATTCTGGAGGACTCGGAGGCTGCAGGAGAGCCAGAAAGACCTGCATCTTCTCCTATTATTTGGCTTGGGCTCCATAGGAACCAAGCCATTGTTCCAGTTTGGCATGGGCCCTTCTTGTTTGAAATGAAACTGCAGCATGCAGGGTTGCCAACTCCTGTTTGGGAAATATCTGGAGATTTGGGGGGTGGAGCCTTGGGGACAGTGGGGTTTAGGAAGGGGAGAGACATCAACAGGGCATGATGCCATAGAGTCTATACGCCAAAGCAGCCATTTTCTCCAGGGGAAACTGATCTCTGTCACCTGGAGATCTGTTGTAATTCCAGGAGATCACCAGTCCCCACCTGGAGGTTGGCAACCTAAAACATACTCCAGTACCATTAACAAAAATCAATGAAGTTACCACCATTAAAATTAAAATTGATGCTTGTTTGTGTTTTAGTTGCGTATAAATTGCATCAAATGTCATGTAACAGATAATTGGTGTAAAAATGTTATAAAAGAAACATGTTCTGTTCTAGCATTTCTTCAACTCTATATTGGATTTTTGCTAGTTTCAAATCTTTGCAATTCTGTATTTATGTACTCTATTACATTGTTTACTGAAATGTCTTTGAAAATGACTGTACTGTCTCATACTGTGTAATTCGCCTTGAGTCTCGTTGAGAAAGGCAGGTGATAAGTAAATAAATAAATAAATAAATAAATAAATAAATAAATAAATAAATAACTATTCTCACAGGTAATTGATATAATGTGGTCTGTTGCTGCATAGTCTTGGTTACTTCTTGAACTTAATTCTGGAGGAGTGCAAATAAGATGTGGCACGTCTAAAATCTGAGCCACCTTGCCATTGGTTTAAGAAAAGTATGGCATCTAGAGAACAATACAATCATAAGAAGAGTTACTCAAATCTAAGACCACTGAAATAAGTAGACTTAAACTGGAATAACTCTACTTAGGATTGCACTCTAAAAGACCTAATTCCTACATCAGTGCATAAAATAGGTCAGCTGTCTCCCTTGAGCAAATTCAGCTTACTTACTTATTTCAAATTTCTATTCCACCCTCCCCACGAGCGGGCTCAGGGTGGATAACAACATATTAACAACAATAAAAATTTCATCTACATTAAAACATTAAAACAACAGTGTATTAATACACATTTAAAACAGGATTTAAAATAGGATGGTGGACAGCCTTCACAGGGAGGGTTAAGATTTTATACACCCCTTACTCTTCTTCATCTGTAGAATGGGGACAAGTAACTACCTGCTGTGTAAACTTTTTTCCACAATGAAATATATAATTTCTCCTGTGGCATCTGCAGAGGAAATATTCCTCCGACAATGCAAGGTGATACAATTCTCTTCCAGCGTATTGGTAGATCCCCATGACACTTTTAGGGATTCTTTTGCACCATTTGCATTGAAATGCACAAATCTCTCAAAGGAAGACCATTCCTTATTCTGTTCGGTTTGAGGCTCAGGTGCAGCAGGGTTGCCTCATGTTTAGTAAGGAGCTCTTCAGGCTTGCATCCCGTGGGCCATTCCATGGTTTAAATGTCCTGTTGTCACGGAAGTGCTTTCCACTGCTGTGCTGATTTTACAGTTTTGGCAACAGGGTTGCTTCCACAAGGAATTAAAGTTTGCAGAACTTGGAATCAGGTCACAGAGCAGCTAAAACTTGTGCATTCTGGCTGTAATATGCTGAAATATGAAGATACAAGCAAGTGTTCTTGCTGCAGCATGATATAAACCATTCAGGGGCTTTTTATATTGTGTGTGTTTTCCCAGTGATGCTTCTAAATGTGCACATATGCACATGCACCATTCTGTCTCTCTCTTCCTTTTCCTACCCATCTTCTAACATGGAAAAGAATAAAACCTTCTTCATATGAATAATTGTGTTGATCTTATGAGGTTGCACTAAATTTCTAACAGGCTTCTATATAAACACATCCTGTGAAGCCATGCAGGATATCCAAATGAGCTTCTGCACAGCAATAACAATTCAACAGCTTTATGTTTAGAAACAGAAGGGCTGCAAATAAGGATCCAATATTACCCCAGGGCAGCAACCCTGAGATAATTAAGGTAAGCCTACTTTCTGAGCTATTTTAACTGTTATTTGTCTCAGCATTCCAGTTCGCAGTGAAATAGCTAGTGTCTGCATAATGTGCAGAGTATCATTCTTCTGTTCTCTAAAGTCTTATGCAGTAAGGCTCGGACTTTGGAAACGTAGAATGTTTACATATATTTTAGGCCCACTTGCTCTGCACAAAGACTTATGTTGGCTTTCAGACATTCAAATTTGACTTCTTATGTGACGATGTTATAGAGATTGTGAAAACACTGAAATTGGGGGCTGTTGCTGAAGGCATGAGCATCCTAGCTGAATGCTGGGAAGTGATGCTCCTCCTCTCTAAATTGGTTAGTCTTAAAGGTGCTACTGGACTCTTTTTGATTTTTCTTACGAGATGTCAGCCCTGATCCTGGCACTGGGCATTAATGTCCACTTCTTCTGTAATCTCCCTTTCCAAGTGACAGTTCGTAAAGCTAGAGATGTCAAAAGCATTCCTGATATCTCCAGCCTTGCTTGCTAAGATTGACAAGGTAACCACGGGGGCATCATTATAGACTGAAGGAGTCACAGGCCCAGTTCCCTATCATCCAGTCATGGTGTGTCTTTATGGGATTTGAGCCCCTCTCTACAAAACTTTGCACAGTGTGTAACTTGAAAATTCTAAGCATAGGCTTGATTTGTAGAATCCCTCTCCTCCCCCCTCTCTTTCTGTTGTGGAATGATTGAGCCTCTGAGGATCAAGCTACGAAGGCACATATTTTGTAAGCTAGACCTTCTCCCTGGACATATGATGTAAGAATAGATTAAAGTACTGCAGACAAATATGAAGTACACATCTCTCATGGAGAACTATGCATGGAGCATGCAGGTCACACATTTCCCTTTACATATGGTGGGAAGAGAGCACACATTCGTTCCCACTGCACACGTGCTGTCCTTGTTAAAAGTACAAAGAGGGTATAACAAGTGGGAAGGCCATTTCCATTAAAAGGCAAGACTGCCCACAGAATGCTAAATCAGACAGCAGATACACCGAAAAAAGATGAAAAGCTAAGCCACAAGGAAAAAATAAAAATATATATCAACTTATTATATATATATTATGTTATTTTTCATTCATTTGGGGCTAGTACTGCTAGTTAATTCTTAATGAACTAGTCCAAGAGTCAGTCAAACTGCTAAACTTCTCTTCTGTGGTTTGTAGTAGGAGACATGCAAAAAATTGAAATGAACAAAAAACTGCACTGTGAAATTCAAAAGCTTCTGAAACTATTATTTGTTGTGTGAAAATGTAGTTAATGGAGAAATGATATTGGTCCTCCAGATGAAGAACTGAAGAGTAACAAGTAGAGATGGGCATGGACCGGCATTTGCCTACGGACTGCCGGTTCGGGGTTCATGGGCTTCCACGGACCACGGACCACGAACTTTTAATGGACCAGGCCCGGTTCGAGAACCGGTTCAAGTCAGAAAAGGCCTTGGTTTTCCCACAGATTTTCACTTCAGTCAACTTTCCCCACCAAAGGTTCTCATGTAATGTTCCTCGATTATCACTTTTCCAAAGAGACAAACAACAACTTCCCCTCCCCTATTCTGACTGACCCTTACCCACCCTTGGGGGAAGGAGAGAGACTTGTGCTCCTGTCCAGGAGAGGTGGCTGCCCACAAAACCCACCTACATGGGGCTGCATCAACAAGAGATGCCCTCCCCGGGGGTGGGGAGACCAACTCTCCATGATGGGAAATGAATGGATGTACTTGAGTGAAAGCCAACTCTGCAACAGGATCATGTAGCAATTCAAAGGCCCCTTGCTGGAATAGAAGGCACGGGAGGGATGGAAAGGATGTCTTCCACACCTTGAGGGAAGGAAACTTATGCTACCCTGTTCAGAGGGAGCCTCTTTGGGCAGTGGACAACGAGTCCCACCTTAGTGACGTGGTGTGTCAGCTTGCTTACTATCAAGCAAGCTGACCTGGGCCACTGTCCTACTTCTCACTGGACATTGGGGATTGACCCTCAGAGGGGCCCTTGCGCTCGCAAGAGCAGGACAGTCGCCGACGAAACCCACTTCACCGAACGTCATGCAGTCCATCAAGGAAGCTCATCATGTGCCTTAGACTGTTTTGTCAGCATATAAATCATATCAAGAAAAAGAGGAGATACTTAGAAGGTGCCAGGGACAGGGCTTGTCATCGGGAGGAGGATAATATATGTTTGTAAAGCTCAGTCATCATGTGCCTTACACTGTTTCGTCAATATACAAATACAAATCCACTATTTAGGGAGTGAAAATGGCTTAGAAAGAAGTGAAGCAGACAGAGCCCCCCAAAACCTGCTGCCAGTGGTTCTAGGGTGGGTGTTTCACAGAGGCCAGTAGCAGTCTTCCCCCTGCACCTCAAAAGCCAGGCTGGAAACACCCCCCAAGTCACCCACTATTTAGGGAGTGAAAAAGTCTTAGAAAGAAGTGAAGCAGACAGAGCCCACCCAAACCTGCTGCCAGTGGTCCTAGGGTGGGTGTTTCACAGAGGCCAGTAGCAGTCTTCCCCCTGCACCTCAAAAGCCAGGCTGGAAATATCCCCCCAAGTCACCCACTATTTAGGGAGTGAAAAAGTCTTAGAAAGAAGTGAAGCAGACAGAGCCCCCCCAAATGTGCTGCCAGTGGTTCTAGGGTGGGTGTTTCACAGAGGCCAGTAGCAGTCTCCCCCTGCACCTCAAAAGCCAGGCTGGAAATATCCCCCCAAGTCACCCACTATTTAGGGAGTGAAAAAGGCTTAGAAAGAAGTGAAGCAGACAGAGCCCCCCAAAACCTGCTGCCGGTCATCAGAGAGTGGGTGTTTCAGAGAGCCTAATAGCACTCTCCCTCCGCTTGCATCTCATCAGCAGCCAAGAAAGAATGTGGGAGAAAGAAGGCAAGAACTCAGGCAGACAACGCCCAAAGCTGCCTTGCACCCACTGTGGGTCTGTGACTGGGTGGCGTCACAGCACAATAGAACCCACCGGCAACCCAGAAAAAAGGAAGAGATTTGGGGAGAGATTAAGCCCGAAAAGAACCCAAGGACTCGAAAAACGCAGAAAGAAAACAGAGTAACCCGATAGTGCGGTAAAAGGATTTTTTTCAAAAGTGCTCTCAAGAAAACTAGAATTGAAAGGAGAAAAAAATTAAACAGGAATGGAGACAAGAGTAAGCTCTCTTGCAACTGAAGCCCCAAGGCACAAGCCACGCTCTCACAAAAAAAAAACCTTCCCCACAGCAAGCAGTTGCTAAGCTAACTCACATCCCCGCGCCAGCAAAATGGAGCGGAGCTTTGCACACTTTGTCTTTTATGCAGAAAGGCTGGTGATCTCTGTTTGGCTGACAGAGCTGCCAATCAAGGTTTCCTGGGCTAAGATTGGTGTGTTCCAAACGTGGAAGGTGTCTCCACACCGTTGCCGAGGAAATTGTTTGAGTGGGAATCCTGGCATGACGGGCCAACGAACACACGGACAGAAAGCCCCAATGTTTGGCACTTTCGTGAGAAAAACACGCGCCCACGGCCTTCATGTTCGTGAAGGACGAACTGGGTAAGTTCGTGATGAAATTAGGTCCGTTATGTGGACCGTGCCCATCTCTAGTAACAAGTTAAAGTTGTGTGCCTTCAATATTAACATAAAGGATCTAACATGATGTCTCCAGAGTCCTAGGTCTACATCCTCTTCATTATGGATCACATAGTATATAAAAATATCTTTCTTCCTTGGTTTGCATTTCAAGTTACCTTTATGATAAACCTAGGGCTTTTTTTAAAGCCAAAACATGGTGGAATGGCATTCTGGCACCTCTAGAAAATGGCACCCATCAGCTGGAGCAAGGGGGGAGTATTTTAGATCACCCTTTGCGCCACTTGCAAGCATCGAGAAGGGCAATTGAAACTTTAAACTCCCCCTTTGCTCCAGCTGACTGGCGCCAGATAGCTGGAGCAATGGGAGGAGTTTAGATCGCCCTCCCTGCTGCTTACAAGTGGCGAGGAGGGCAATTTTAACTTTAACCCCCACCCCTTTCTCCAGCTGACTGGCGTCAGTCAGCTGGAGCAAGGGGGGAGTTTAAATCGTCAGCATGGAGGGCAATTTAAACTCCCCCTCCCTTGTGGGAATGCTCCCAGGGCTGGGTGTGCCCTGCGCGGTCCCGGGAGCGCACATGTACTTTGCGCACGCCAATGGCACCAGGGGCACCACACCCTGCCAGGAGTTGACCCCGTGTGCAGCCAACCCACTGAGTTCCACCACCTCTTTTTCCATAAACAAAAGCCCTGGATAAACCTATTTTATTAAAAAATCTAGTCTATATTGCTTTGGTTCCATGTGGCTAGTTTACACTATTAAAGTGGAAGGATTGAGTCATCAAAGGCAAACAGGTTGAATTTTTAAAATGTCATCCAGGAAACCAGGTTTTATCACTGACAGTTCCCTAAAAACATTATCATAATTTTTAATTTCCACTTTCTCTAGGTAATGCTAACATATGAGATATCCAGCTGTGCAGCTTGCACCCCCTTAGTACCAGCCGGCCGTGCTATTAAGCTGGCAGTGTGCTCTCTTCATTCAACCATCATTATCTGCTCTTCGGTTGTTTTCATTTTCACATGAGTGAGATGCACCTGCTGCAACCTTCATTTCTTTGGGGCCCAAAGTCTTGAGACACTGAGACCTAGAAACAGGTGTGAGATTAACCTTTGCCTTCTCTGTAATTATATCAGCTAATGGAAGCTATTTTTAAAAAGTTGTTGTGAAACCAAAAGCAAACAGCCAGTCTCACAGATGGAAAAGATGCTTTTCCTAGCAAGCAAGCTGATCATCAGTACGGCAAGCAAGAGCATTGCTGCCAGACAGCAGGTGCACACCACAGGTGCAGGTGAGGATGGTTGTTGCATGAAGAGGCATGTTGTGCTCTGTGTGCATTCCTTTCTGCAGATCCTTGTCCAATGATTTGTGTAGATGCGGTTTTCCAAGGAACACAACTTGAATTTATTAAAGTTTTGCTGCTTCGTATAGTCTCTAACTGAAGGAAGATGGGAGATTGCAGGAGCTGCAAATGCAGATGTTAAAGAAAAGAGGGATGAGTCAGAGAGGGTGACTCCTCAGGGCTCCTCCTCGGAATCAAGTTATGCCAAGGTAAAGCCTCAGAATAAATGAAATGGTAATCAAGAAGGGAAAGTCTGTGCGCATGTGTAAGTTACAAGCACCTTTGGGGGAGCAGGCAAGGTTGGTTCTGACCTCAGATAATGTGGGCCCTGACAATTAGAAATTAACCATTGGAGTAAAAGTCAGAGAGAAATGTCATTGACCAAGTCAAACAAGCTTGATAATGGTCATGTAGTAAGGATATGCAGTTATGTCTCTATATAAATATCACATTGCTAGCAGATTATTACTTGTTCTTAGCAGAAAATATGCATAGTTCTGAACATAAAGAAATCCATGAAAATAAAAATGGGGAAGAAGAGCTTCCTGTCTTAAATAGAATATGGAATATCATAAAAATGTCAATGTACAATATTACACAATTACAGGTTGCATGCATGCATGTTATATACTGGCAAACTTCTCATTCCCAGTCACTTGTCAGTTACACTTCATACATCTTTCTTCTTTCTCTGTCAGACAGAAGGGTTGGTTTGAAGCTTTTAAAGAAGTACCCTTTGCTTTCAGAAATCAATCAGTACAATACAGCTTTGTTCTCTTTCCTTCAACAGTGTCACTTTAGCCAGCATAACCAAGCAACTAGGGGTGTACACACACAGAACCCCCCCCCCCATCAATACCTGGGAAATTCAGATCTGGGATTCACAAATCCCCCAAAACTCCAGAATTCCCCAAATCCAGGAAAGATTCTCTAATCCAGTTTGGACAGATCAGAGAAATCTGGGTTTATTCACTCATCATTCCCTGTGGGGAAACTATCCAGGGGATATCCGGAGAGGCTGGGGTGTGCGTGTCATTTTTCAAGCAAAATTCACCAAATTTGCAGTGAACCAACTTCTGACCATCCTCTAAAGACCACTCAAGTTTAAAGAAGACTGGACCTCGGGATCCAGTTCTATGAGCTCCTGAATAAGATGCCTCAGTTACTTCATAGTTTCCTATGGGGGGAAAGTCAAAGCTGACTCCCACTACAAAAGCATACTGGGGCAAGGCTGCCATGGCCAAAGCACATTCCCAAATGCAAGCTCCACACACACAAAGCCCAAGAGAAGCAAACTCTCTATTGTTCCTTGTGGCCGGGAAAGTTTCCAGGTTGGTTCTTGGGGCACAAACACACAAGGGCAAGGGTGCCAGTGGCCAGAAGCAAACTTCCAATGCAATCTCAACCCAGGGAAATCCCAGCAGAACCAAACTGAAGGCTGCCCACCAAACCTGTGCCCCTAAACAAGCTGAGTCTCAGGGACACAGCCAAACTGGGGCAAAGCTGCCATGGCAAAGGCACACCCCCAAATGCAAGTTCATCCCAGAGAAAGCCCAACAGAATCAAACTAAAGCAAGGGAATGGAATCCCCACATGACCAAAGTGAAGCAAGGCGACCAACATCAAACCAGATGATCACATCCATTCCACCCAAACTTAACTGAAGAAAGAGACACTGTTGCAACTTAGCCCAACCAAACCACTGTCATTCACAGCAGCCAGGCAGAACCCAGAAAAACACCACAGAACAGAACCAAGCAAGTACCCAGCCACAAGCACAAGGCAATTGCAAGCAAGCACAGTTGTTGCATAAGATGGATCCCACTTGGCCTCAAGTTGAAAGTGAGAGTGAGGCGTAATTTTGGGAAACCCAATTTTCATCTCTCTCTGCAGCCACTCTAACTTGCTCTGAGGCAAGCCTGATTTTTAACTCCTTGCAGGGCAATTTGAAAAAGGCTCTCTTCTTCTTAGAGAATCCCATTAGCCAGAGAAGGAGAGCTCCTGCAAAGACTGGCCTCTTACTGCCCCCTCCCTGCCTCATTTCCACTTCCTCCTGCCTCTCCCTCCCCTCTCTCCAGGAAGGTGGGAAATGCTGTTTCACTGCTGTTTCTTTGCAAAGAAACAGCACGGAAAACACCCAAACTGCATCCCCCAAATTAACCCATATTTACCTGAATTTATTTGGGGGTTTCAATCCAGGAAGTAAGAGACAAACAGGATGAGGAATGTAGTGGGGGGGTTTTTTAATAAAAAGGTTTGAAATTCAGTGAAGCAGCTAGAAAGAGAAGGAGAAGGAAACTGCCGATCTGTAGCCAAGAGAGAAGGAGGCTTGCCCTTGCTCCCATTTATTGCAGCTGTCTTATAGAAAGCAGCCTACAATGCAAAAGAGCATGGGATAGTGTCAAGGGATTCTACAGGACGGTGGGGAAAGGGGACAAACAGAGTTTACAAACAGAATGTAGTCTCTTCGGTATATCTGGTAGATTGATCAGGGTTGGGTAGCTGTGATGTCTGAATGTAGCCATGGTTGCTGATGATAAAACTTTGTAAATGTAGAAAATGCACTGGGTACCAAGTCAATAGTATCCAGATTCAGTAATATTATCTAGAGGTTGGAGAACTGCAAGTTGTTCCTTCTCAAACTTGAATCTATTATTAATTTTTATCCATTTCTTTATATCAATATTGACACAATAATAGCAGTCGTAGTTTTATTTTCTCCCCCATTTTCCATCTCCCTCCCAGCTTATGTTTTCCATTTTCTCTCCCTTTATTTTTTCCTTTGCTTTCTTTTCTTAATCTTCTTTTACTACCTTGAAGTCTATATTAAATGCTGAATTAATCACATTTTACACAACATATTGTTGTCTTTAATATTGTTCATATATCATTTTGAAATTGTGCAATATTCAATACCATGTGTCATTAATAAAACAGAAAAATTTATCTTGGATAAAATCATAAATAAAAATAAAGATGAATGATTAAAGCAGAGCTCAAATATACCAAGAGCCTAATCACATGGGTTAAATGGAAGTTTAATACTGGAATTTGAATTCCCCCCCCCCCCCAGCTCTTGACATGTCTAGTGCATTGAAACTTGTAAGTGTCTCTTAAACATTTGGAACTGGTGCCTGAGATTTATTTTTTTTAATTAAGATTATTTTCAGAGGCTCATTCCTGGTGGCCTTGAGCAGGTCTTGAAACATGTGGAAAGCCAAATACCCTATCCCGCAGATGTCCACAGGACCATAGCTAGCCCCTCCCCAACAAATCATTGTATTGTATCCAACTACATTTTTCCACTGATTGAAGGCAGGCAGTGAGTGGGTGGGTTACTGATTTCTCTTTCTTGTTGCGTTCTAATACTTTGTCCCTCATGCTGTTTTGAAGATCTCCTGACTTCCAGGAGCAGACCTTTAGGGTGATCAGGGGACTACTGTGGGAGGCTGGCAACTTGTGTCCCCCAAGGTTTGCTCTGCTTGTGTTAACTACAACAGACTGTTTTTTTTAATCCAGGGTGAGAGGAACAGTAGCATCAACTGAGATCCTCCCAGTAGTTCTTGCTAGCTGTGTTCTCCATTCAGATAGCTTGCATATTTTTCGCGCAATCTAGGGTCCCCTGCTCCCAGCCTCCACCACCCCCCGCCCCTGCTTACCTGGCCAGCAGGGGGGGATGTGCCTCCCATGGTGTGCTCCTGGGTGAATCAGGGCAAATCAGGCCACTGTGGAGTGCAGGAGCGCTGCTGCAGCAGCCTGATACACAGGAGCACTCCCAGGGCAGCATGTGGGCTGCGTGATGACATCATTTCCTGGAAGTAATGTCATCACACAGGCCGGGAGCATGTGTGTGCAGAACAACAAAGGTATGTGCTGGGCCTCTGACCTCCCACCCGGGAGCTTGGGGGACTTGGCAACCTTAGTGCAATCCCAAACTTTTTCTGTGACTTGCATAGAGCACTTTAATTGCTTGCTTTTTGGCAGTGTTAAATTGGTACTGCTACATTATTCTGGCACGTCTGATGTTGTTGTATTTTTAATAATCTATATTTGTTGCTTTTTGAATCTGTCTTGAGTTTTTAGAAAAGTGGGGTATACAGTAGACCATCATTCATGGGGGATCCATTCCTGGACCATCATGACTGGAAAAATCTACAAATACTGGAAAGCAGGAGTCTGCTGGCTCCCAGTAACAAAACATCCACATTTCCTCCAAAATTTAACAATGTAATGCTTATGATGATGCCATGGTGGGAGTAAAAATTGTCTGGAGACAGTATTATGTGATTGGATCACAAATTGCGAATAAGTGAGATTGCTAGTTACAGATCTGCACATACTGTAAATGCATCCAGCGTGTCCCCTTGTTGTAATAATATAGATTAAAGCACATTATACTAATCAATACTAAGCTAATACATACTAACGACTTGTATTGTAGGTGAACTTTTAAATTTTTCATGAACTGTCTGTGCATTTTTTTAGAGTGTTAGGTAACTAAAACAGGTGTGCTTTAATCTTTTGACAGCTAATTAAAAATAGTGGACTCTATCTAGATTAATGTTTCTTTATCAGAGACTGGACCAATAGTGATCTAGTATCTTAACTCTTCCTGTCATTTCTCACGGATTTATGGCTTTGTTTTGCAACTTAGCTATAACGTCATTTTTGGCTAATTAAACGGTTATACGATAGAAATTATGAATATTCAATGAAGCATTAAACCAATCATAGTTTGCTTATACTATTACATGAAAAGATCTTGGATATTTGCATATGATAACCTATAAAACATGCTAATCTAGATAATGAATTAGAGTTCTGATTGGAAGAGATCTCATGAAGATTAGGTGAGATTCTTATCTTTGCAATGTAGGCTATGAAAATCTTAATGCATTTCACAAGAACTTTGATTATTTTAAACTTAAGAGTTAGGAAATGTTAGCAAATTTAATTCCGATTGCCTTTCTGTGTTCTATTTTTGTAGGACTTATATTAATAATCATATATTTTTTAACTACTTGCTTCATTAAAAATAGAGTGTATTTTCAATAAAAGAAATAAACTCTAACAAGTGTCTGAGTACTTTGATTAGAAGCTGCAAAGCAATAAAGAACCTTTTACAAATAAATGTACTGATAAGCAAACAGTTCAAAGAACAATTTTGCTTGACAGGTCTTGGACTAATTGCTGAACACTATCCAAAAGAAAAGATAAATCTTTCCTTTGGAGTAGTGGAAGCTTAGTTCAGACACAGGCAAGAGAGCCTGTTACAATTGGTGCCCAACGTGTTCATTTGCTTGCGCTTCTCGTCAACTTATCAGCTCCTCATTAAAATTCTCTCTTTTGACCGGGAGTCAAAAGTTCTTGAAGGCCTTCAGTTTAAAAGAGATTTAAGTTCCCACTCATTGTTAGTTGCCAAATTAAGGCTCAGCAGATGCTCATCCTTGGGCCTGCCAGACAAGCCTTTTTAGATCATGTCACTCACTATGGAGCCCAAGCAGGTAGCAATGTGACCTTTTAAATTAATGTTGTGGATGATGCCTCTGGTGTACAGTACTCATTCTACACCTTAGGTGCTTTAAATGCTCAAGGACAGATTGAGAGCATGACCTCTCATCCAAACATTCACTACGAAGCTTTTAGAGAAACAGGGATTCCGTTTACCCAAGCCCAGGTTCAAACTTGGCTGCTGGTGCTGGGGGAATATTCATGTTCCTACACGTGTCTCTAGGCTTGGCTCTTTTGGTGCCCCAGAAATATTATCATGGCCACAAGAGCTTTCATATTTTCCTCCAACTGGGACTCAGATTGCTGCCTTTCCATCAGCAGACGTTAGTCGAGCTGAGGATTCTGAGACGTCATTATCTCAGACTCCACAGCCATGCTATCATGTTTGCCCTTGCATATTAAGTATGCTAACATCCTTCTACCAGCTTCACTGCTGCTTTCCAGTTCCTGCTTGGAACTCAGCACACATGTTAAGTACAAACTTGCACCTGTGTTCCTTTGGCTTCTTATCCCAGAGCTGATCAGATCCTAGGGAAGAACTTCACATGTGCCATCTCAGAATTCTTGATCTTCGCCCTAGAAATGTCTTCTGCTACATGCACACACACAGTTCCCACATGCACTTGCAAGTATTCACGGTCTCTAAACAAGCTTAGGAAATTTCAGGTTAAAGTTGATAAATGCAGACAGTTTCAGGGACAGCTGCAAATGCAGATTATCTGTTTCTATGTTCCGCAGGTTGAGAAGCACAAATATAAGTATTTAATGAAGCATTTCATAGACCATGATCTATTAACAACCAGTATTAGATATAGAATCTATATTCCATATCTGACACTAGGCTTGGCAGGTTCCTGCTAGTACAGGGGATTCCCTGCCTCCAGCTTCCGACTCCTGCTGCTGCTCTAGCTTTTTTAATTGCTATTGTTGCAACAGTGTTCCATTATTTCCAGAGAAAACACGGAGATTTTCTGGCAATTCTAAGAGCAGACCAAAGTCACTCCTCATTTTTCCCTGGAAATGACACAACACCATCATGATGATGGTGCCCCCCATTTCCCACAGACTACTGTGGGTTCCTAATCCAGCAGTGAACAAATGGAGAGCCCAGGCAGGAATCCTTTAAATTAAATAAAGCTTTATTGAAAACATTTATGCATTGTAAATTAATCTCATTCACACTTCCCATTTGCCCATGATTGACCAAGATTGTTAGTTGGATGAAAGGACTGCCTGAGCAGAAGAGCGTCATTGCTTATTTAAGTTTAACTGAGTTTAAGTTTGCTTCAGTTTGTGTATTTAAGATTAATTGAGATGTCATGTTATTTCATGGCTGCCAATGGTAGCTCAGCAGTTTGTCCTACTTAGAATATCATTTTCTAGCTCTGTAAGTAGTTCACCAATGTGTGTGGTATGTTAGGGAAGGCAATGCCCACCCTGAATATCCTAAAGAGCTTGATAAGATCCCTAGTTTTTTGTTAGAGGTGAAGGAACTTCCTAGGGCTGCCAACTCCAGGGCTGGAAATTTCTGGATATTTCAGGGGTGGAGCCCAGAGAGGGTTTCATTTAGGAGAGAAAGGTATAATGCCATAGGGTCCAGCCTCCACAGCAGCCATTTTCTCCAGGGAAACTATGGCCTGGAGATCAGTTGTAATTCTGGGATATCTCCAGCCACCACCTGGAAGCTGGCAACCCTAGAATTTTCCTTGGCTTGATTTGGAATTGGCTTGCTATTTGTGAGTTTTCTCAAATAACTCTTGGGGGCAACTTGCCTTTTTTGAGATTTCTTTTCTTTGCCAGGCCCCCTCAACCTCCCAGCAGAGGATTGGGGCCTGGCACTTACCTGTTTTGGTGTGGGGGGAGTGTGTGCACATGAAGAGTTTGCATGCCCCTGCAAGAGTGAGGATGTCACTTCCGCAAAGTGACATCATCACGCAGCCCATGGGCGCGTGCCCACACTCCACAGGGGCCCAAAATGCACCCGTTTTGGCCCAGATCGGGTTAATTTCAGGCCCATTTTGGCATGGATTGGGCCTTTTGAGCCACTGTGGAGCATGGGAGGGCTCCTGTGCTCCTCAGCAGCCCAAAACAGGCCCGATCCAGGCAAAAATGGGCACGTTTCGGGCCCCTGCGGAGTGCAGGAATGCTCCTGCACTCCACAGCAGCTCAAAACTGGCCCAATCCGTGCCAGAGTGGCCCAAAATGAGCCCGATCTGGGCCGAATCAGGTGTGTTTTGGGCCCCTGTGGAGGGCAGGAGCACTCCCGCGCTCTGCAGCAGCCCAGATCCAGGCCAAAATGGGCCCGATCCGGGCAGCAGCAGCACACAGGAGTGCACAGCACTGCAGGGGAGCGTGTCCAAAAGGCACGCTTCCCCCCCTGCTGGCCAGGTAAGCAGGGCGGGGTGAGGCGGGCGAGGCGGGGGCAGGGGCAGGGGATCCCCCGCCACCAGCAAGGTCTGGCATCCCTACTTTTGGCTCAAAATGTTAGCTGCTCATTTTCAACTGCTGCTCAGAATTTTATCTGTTTTGCTCAGGTCCTGGGCACCAATCCCACTTCAAAGAGAGCTGCGTAAATGCCTCCAAAGACTGATGACCCATGCACAAGGAATTGGAAGAGCTTACAGGGACTAATGAAAGGCTTCCACTAACTGTAGCTCATTTGGTCCAAGAAACTTCCCTGATCTCATTTAGCCAAGCTGAGGGATTGTATAGGCCTCAAAGATCCCATGAGTTATGCTTTGGTGGCCAAAATACAGGGATGTCACAGTTTCTTATAGCATTATTTCCCTTTGTTTGAGTTGTGGTTAATACCTAGGACTTGAGGGGGGAAGCAGACTTAAGGTACACATCTGTATGTCATCCTCCATGCATTTCTACAATGCTAGGCTGTGTCCATATTGTGTAAAAGATTGTCTTCACCTTTGAGCTGTACTCCATGGTATTAAGCATGGAACATCATTGATTTCTGTACATATATTCCTGTAATTTCACATTGCAGTTTGTGTGCCTGCAGCTGAACTAAAAGTACTGGACGAAATTCTCTAACAAATCATCATTGGAACATCAGCTCGTCTCTGTTCACAAGATTAGCCCTGTTTAATTTCTGTCATTTTAAGATATGGGAATGTTTCACCATGAGCCCCAGGTCTGCTTGTCAGAGTTAATTTTTTTCCCTGTTCCTATCTGACACGCTAATAATTGTGAATTTGTTTTTGTCAATTTACTAGCAAAAGGAGCCAAGTTCTGTGTAAATCTACAGCAGAAACAAATAAAACCCTTTTTAGGACCAATCCCAAAAAATACCGAGAAAGTGGGGTTGTTGCCAGGAGCTTTCACTATGAATTCTCTGAAATTCTGGGATTATTTCGTTTTCTTTCACATATGGCACTCCTGGTGCATAGTTTGAATTTTGTTGTGTCTCTGTGGGGCAACAACCCAGCAGCAGAAGATTCTAAAAAAGAATAACATGCTATGAAAATGTATAAAAAGGGGCAGCAAGACCTTAACGCGCTGCTCTCTTTTTCATTCTCTCCTTAACTAGTTCCAGGGCAGGTGCTGCTCGGTTTTAGGAAACTGCCCAAGATTTGCAAGAACATGGTAATTCTGCTCTGAGTATTAGTCTTTTATGCTTTTGAATACTCTGGGGAGAACTGGAGTATACTTTATATCTCAAGCCTGGAAAGAATCTGGCTTTTGATGCAGGTTATCTCAGGGATATTTGTTTTTCTCAGATCTGTCCATGTAATTCATGTAATGTTAAGATGTTAGTTGTCTTGTAAAGCCCCTTTGGCTCAATAATGTATCTTGTGCTTTGCATGTCAGAGGTTCTGTGCTCAGCTCCTGGCATCTCCATTAAAATGTATCTCTAGCAACAAGTGTTGGGAAAGAATTTAATCTTCCTGGGACTCTAGTAGACTGCTGCCAGCAGGAGTAAACAATATTGAGCTAGGCTGACCAACAGTCCAACTTAGTATAAGGCTACTTCATATGCTCACTGAGTCAGGATACTGAGAGCTGTCAAACAATGACTCACTGTTCTTGCCTCTACCTAGACAGAACATGCAATCCAAGAATACTCCTGACAGTGCTGGTTTTCCACCCAAGCCACCCAAGTAATTACTTGGGGTAGCATAATAAGGAAAGCATCAGCGCACTGCACTGCACTGCCATCAGCAGCACAGGATTTGACTGGCAGGGGTTTGGCTTGGAACCAAAGCAGTGGTGCAGACCTAGGAGGTGATGGGTGTATCTGGCTTCTGGCAACAAGATGCCTTGAACCAGCACTGTGTGCTGGTTCTGACTGATTTGGACACTCCATGCAAAGCAGTAATGCAGCACTGTTAGGATGATATCTTTGCTGATTAGGAGGTCATGGAGAATGCCTAACACTAGCACGCCCTGAAGTTATCCTTGCATTTGTATGTTACCATTCATACTAGTTTGTATGCAAGTCTGTCTTTTAGTAGGGGCATGCTGGATTCATACCCTGACTGATGACCAATGGCTTATTACAAAGGTAGTTTTTTACTGGTGACGCTTTTACAGCAGTGGTGCCCTGTGTCTTATCTTTCCCTGTTCATTTCTTCTTCAGCCAATCTCTAAGAAAATGCTCCCTACCAAGGATGTGTCATCATGGGGAACTGCCTAGGCTTTGTTCAACACACCCGAGGGGGTGCTCCTCTTCATCTCTTTCCTTCTCTTTTTTCTCTCTATCTCCTTTTTATTCAACTGTCTCTGCCTCATCTACACCCTCTTTCTGCATCTTCTTCTTATTCCTTCACCTCAGGTTTCTTTCCTTGCCCCTTCTACATCCTCTCTTCTCTGCCCACGACTCTGGTGTGATGTGACTGCTCTGCTTCCCCCATCCATCTGCTGGTGGTACCAGCAGATGTCCAGCTTTTTGGCTCACCAATTTCCAATGTTCCTGCTGGTTGCCTTGTTGTCAGATACACCTGTGTGCAACATGGTGTCCCCCAAGCCAATGTTAGCACTTCAAGAGAGTGCAAATAGATGAGCTTATAATGAACAAGGAAAGTGAGATTTTGCCAGAGAAGTGTTAAGGTTAGGGGACAACAGGGAAGCACATGACTCATTTTTGGACCTCCGACAGCCAGGGAATTTCAGTTGACTCTTATGGGGAAGCCACACATTATTTTGAGTAGGGCAGATACTTTTCACAGATGACATCAAGTAAATGTTGTTTTTTTAAAAAAAATCACTTCAGCGTAATTTTGCAGAAATAGATTTCGGTTTAATCTTGAAAGCAGGGAGGGTCCACTATCTCTGGAGAAGGCCAAGTGTATGGCTTAAGCTAGCGCATTAGAGCATTTGTTTAAAGTCAGTTTGCACATCTTTTCAGCTGAGGCTTAAATCTCAGATTGTTTCCCATCTTGAAAATTAAGGCATGCTGAGGAGTTGTAAATTGGTCGTGCAGGAAAAAGCAAAGCTTGGGGCTCTTCTGGTGACTTCTCAAGGTTGAAAGTACACCATGATTTCCTTTGCCAACTCATAGGAGATGACCATCTGTGAGACAAAAAACCACCAAGCAGCAGGCATATCAGTGTGCCAGTTAAGTGGAGAGTCTTTCTGCTTCAGTACTGAAGAGAATATTTTACAAGGGAAAAAAGCAATCTACAAAATAGGAAAAAATCATTGAGAGTTTAGATGTCAGAATTAACATGCTGGTAGAAACGTTGTGTCAGAGCAGTGGAGTAGGGAAAGTTATCATACCCTTTTACTACTGTGGCATTTTCATCTGATGGTCTCCTTTCCTTTATGTGGATTGAATTTTTTTTTTAAGTTCAGGAATTGATCTTTAGCATTTAAGCTTTAGTTCACTTGTTCTCACCTCTGAAAACAACCAAGGCCTGTTTTTGATGCCTTTTCTCTCACCTCAAAGTGACCAACTCAACATGGAAATTAAGGTTAATGTGTCAAACCCCTTCACCAACTGAGTCCCTTGGACTGCAATTCAACAACAGTTTCTTGGAAGTTAGTCCCATTGAATAAAAAGGAACTTACTTCTGAGTGGACCTGCTTGGGATTTCCCCCTTGACCACCAAAGAAACATTCAGGATGGAGCACAACTGCTGCAGGACCACAATGTTGACCTACAGCATTGCACCTTGGACATCATAGAGATGAAATCTTGCAGGTTTGCTTTACAAGGAGCTAGTGTCATCATCATCATCATCACTATTACTATTATTATATTCAGAAATAGATGAGGACAGGTTAAAGATCAAAGTTAGGGACTGGCTTGCCTAAGCATCATCCTAAAAATATTTTACCCATGATGAGACTGTATATGCTGATGTGAACCTGTGTAATAGCTAATGCAGTAGTAGCACTAGCACACTAGTATAAACTCAACAGACAAACAGCATAGCGGGATTGAAATGCTGTGTGCCTCAAATGAGGTTCCACTTGTGGCTATGTTGATACAAGACAGAGTGTCTAATGGGCCAGCACTCCACATAAAGAGCTTTTTCAGGACATGCCAGTGCCATGTTTGCATGATGCCACTGGCATATTAACCATGTGTGTGTGGAGTATGTATACATGTTTAAACCCTTCCAGAGCTCTATATCCTTGGACTCCTATGTACTGCTCTTTCAGGAGATGGCAAGAAAGACCCAATTCCTGCTGGAAAGGGTGCCAGGCAACCTCACCAAGTGTGTGAGGGGCCTAGAGGGCAAGTTTATAATTAATCTAGGGAAAGCTAGATTAATTTTTCAGTATCCAGCAGATATCTGGGTAACTAATTAGCTTTCTTGAATTAATTAAAAATTGGACAAGTGGTGGTGTCTGCTAGTATACCAGCCAAAATACACATGTGTAACACTTCACATCCAAAGCATGTGACTTTTTTAGTGCAACCCCCCCCCCCCCGAGAGTTGATGCAACAATGTTTTCTGTAGTTAACCTCTCAAGTGTACAAGTGAGGTGTGTGTTTCCAAACTGTGATTAGCCATGTTTGCCCATGATGTTTTCGAAAGCACACTTCTCCTTTTTATACTTCCAGGGTAACACTTTTGCCATAGCAAAAATATGGTCATGTGAGTGGTAAAAAATGTTTAAAAATCATTGTGAAGAAAACAGCCCACCTTGTTAGGAAGGCCCTTGCATGCTGAGACTGCAGGCAGATGTGGCCACCCACATGTTTGGTCTACTGTATATGTTTTACAGTTTGGGAAAGAACCTGAACCTCTCGAAAGCTGGGTTTTAGTGTTTTTTCATGGGCTAATGGATCAGAATAATCAGCAAGAGAGGAGAGAGTGTACATTTCCTAATGGAGGTGAGCTATCCCTTGCTACTTCCGTGCCAGCAAGCTTTTTCTATCTTTTATTTTCTGTCTACTGAACTTGCCAATGTGCTTATAATGTCTGCTAACAGTAGTACAGCCCTTACTTTGGGTTATTTTTTTTCTGAAAGACCCAGATGAAGTATTGAAATTGTTGCTCCACAGGGGATTCTCCAAGTCATCGGAAGGTGAGCGATCAGGAGGAAGTCAATGTCTTAACAGCTTTCTATCCCTCTTGCAGTGTCTCTCCTGTTCAATAGTTAATGCAGTAAGAATGGAAGTCTCAAAAGTTTTTTTCCCCCTCCCTAATATCCTCTTCCTCCAGGCACTTACTATTCACTTCCATTGAGCATTAGGGTCTTAAGGGTCATTAATTAGAACCAGGTTTTTTATAGCAAAGTTACAGTCTTAATATTGCTTCAAGGAGTACACATTGTTGAATGACGGAGAATCTCTGGCTTCTCTCTTCATGTAGCCTTTGCACTAGGAATGGTTATGAAGAAAGGAGCTCTGCATGTCCAATCTGTGATTCTCCTCTCTAAGTGATGGATGGTCCAAGAGATGTTACAGTGAACCATCAACAAGTACTAACAGGAACTAGACCTCATCTGTTATGCTACAGGAATCTGTTGTTCTGTCATCTCCTTTTCACTCCAGAGGGCCAGTTTGCCTCAGGACTCTGGTATAGTAGTGATATCCCTCTCACCATCCTACCATCATCCAAGCATGTGAGAAAAAGCCAGCAGAGGCCAGGGGACATTATTGGGCTATCTCCCCTGCTGTTTCTAGAATAGGTCTGGAATCATTTCAGAAACCTCCTGCCTGCCTGCTAGATGCCTGCTAGAACAGAACTCTGCCTAAATCCTAATTTTAGAAATGATAGTCCTACCACCACTTTCAAAAAAGCTGGAATCTAGGTCAGGAACATAGCGAATTTGAAGAAATAAAGAAATGCAGTCCATAATTTTAACCCTTAATTTTAAAATCCTAACCCTATTTTTTTTAAAGTGAGAACAAATGGAGGTGGATGGAAATCCCAATAGTTTTTCACCACTTTCTTGTTCTTGCTGCTGTCCCCCCTCCCCCAAATAGCTCTAGTAGTGTGCACTGTCATGCAAATTCTCTCACACATATACTCCGGGGGGGGGGGGTGCACATATAATATATAAAACCACTATCTCCACCACACATAAACAATCAGATCTTCTCAGTGGCTGATAATCTAGTTCTTAAATTGATTGTGATGTGGAGGCAGTTTGTTTATGGCTAGGGTTGCCAAGTCCAGGTTGGGAAATTCCTGAAGATTTTGGGGGCGGAGCCTGAAGAGGGTGGGGTTTGGGAGGGAAGGGGCCTCAGTGAGGTATAATTCCATAGAGTTCACCTTCAAAGCAGCCATTTTCTCCAGAGGAACTGATCTCTGTTGCCTGGAGATCAGTTGTAATTCCCAGAGATCTCCAGCTATCACCTAGAAGCTGGCAAGCCTATTTGTGGCTGTCCTCCTTGCATGCAGAGCTAGGGCCTGTCCCAGTTGGTAGCTACGGTAGATAGTTATAATAATGTGATGCATCCCAGAAACATGTATACTAAGGGCTTTTCTTCCTTCTTCCCCCCCCCCACCCCCCAGGTTTGGTTTTGTCCCCATATAACTTTGACGTATCCTCAGAATTCTGCATGCCAAGACAAAATAATTTACTTCAGTTTTCAAGTTGCTTCCCATACTCTTTCGAGCTCTGCATGGTGAAAGGCTGCATCTGCTGCAGAATCGGTTTCCCCTGAAGTTTTCTGCATTTTTTCTCCCTGCATTTATATCCCAAAGGTTTTTTAAATAGCAAAGAGATGGGTTTTTGAAGTGCAGAATTTTTTTGGGGTGTATGCCCTAGCCCTGCCTTTCACCCTCTCATTTATCCCTCTGTGTCCTGATTTATTGAACAGCAGTGTGTAACCATAATTTCCCCTCTTTCTTTCCCCCCCACTCTAAGCCCTTACCCTTTAAAAAACATAAAATATTGTCATTGTTTGTTATGTATGGCAGTATGAAATAAATTGTCTTCCTGTATTTTTAGTCCAGTTTTTAAATTTTTATTAAAGAAACAAAAATATGGCAATGTTGCAACATTGCTGTTTTTTTAGAAAATTAAACCTTGCAACTTTGGTGGGGGGTGTGGGACACTGCAATGGCTAAAGGAAAACCTCTGTAGAGAACCATGAATCTCACTTAATGTTTTAAAGTTTCCTCCCCAGAACACCTCAGACAATCAACACAGAGAAATGTTGTCATTGTTTGTTTCGTATTGTGTGTACACACTAACCTCAGCAGCATGAAGTTAATCATCTTCTCACCAACACAAGCTCCTTAGGATGACATTTTGTGCAGGGGTCTCTGTGTTTCCTGTATTTTAAGTCCAGTTTTCCCCCAATTTTTAATTTTTTTAAGACAACATTGCAATGTTATAATGATGTTGGTTAAAAATAAAAGTAAAAAATCCTGCTTAATATTTCAAAGATTCCCTCCAAAATGCCTCAGCCAATCAACCCAAAGAAATTTTGTTAAATTTGGAGCTCAAATAAAACCCAATCATTGAGGGACAAGTACAGGGTGAGGTAGAGGTGAACCACAACCCCCTCTAATGTCCAAATGTTACAACATTGTAATGCACGTGCAAAAGACAACTCCCACGCTCATGACAAAACTGCTGATGTCTTCTTCCAGAAAGCCAGCAGCAGAAATGGGGCATTTTTCTAAGTGCAGAAGTAAAAAACAGGCCCCACTTCAGTTCAACTCCCTCAAGTGCAGAATTATGGAGACTCAAAAAAGATCTGATCCTCTCAGGCCAAAAACCCAGAAAACCTCCTGCAAGTGAGCATGCAGAAAAGCCCCAATTATCATATGCGTTCAGTACCCCATGCGGTTGTCCTATCATGTCTCCCTGTTTATGATGGAGAGAGCATGGGAAGGTGTCTTTCAACATGGGTGTATGTCAGTGTGAATCAGGCTGGAATACCCAGCTCGTACATTAATTCCTTCTTGCTGTGGTAATATATCATCCTGTGTAGGTGGATTTTTAATTATGAACCAGGGCATTAACTCACTTGACTCTCTCCTCCTGCTCTTGCGAGCAGGGGCCTAATTGCAGCATCAGACAAGTTAGAGCAAACAAAATTTAGTTTTGAGGTATAAATACTTTGAAAACAAGTAATCGATGCTTTAGGGCTATATAACACACTTTATAAACTGCTCTGAGTGGGCATTAAGTTGTCTTGAAGGGCAGTATATAAATTGAAAGTTGTTATCATATAAATATCTTAACAATGTATTAAACTATGACTTACTGTGATAGTAAATAACAGGAAGCATACCATGGCCGTTTTCACACTGCTTACCTTCCCTCGCAACGACCTGGAACATGGCGCAAAACCCGCGCAAGATAGCGTTTTCTCACGCGAGATTTGCACGACATCGTGCAAATGTATGAACATAAAATATATAAACTGCTATTAGTATAGTAAGATTGGAAATAAGTGTTCTGATTTACAAAGACATGCTTATCTAATTATGATTTAATAAAGAAGGAATTATTCTGAAGAAGCTGTGAATGGATTAAATATTTTTTCTTCTAGGATGCTGTTTTCGTTAGACAGATGCCACTGTATTTTAGACTGTTTAGACCCTACACCAGCACTTTCCACTGGGATAAGAAAACTCCTGGAGGTCCAAGTAGGACACTATAGGGTATCCATAGGTCATTTGTAAGGACAGAGGACAAGCCCTTCTCATGCCCAGCTAGCTAACACAAAAATAGTTCCTCTTGGTTTTCAGACTCTCCATCTCATGAAAAGGGGACAGAACTGACTTCTCCCTGTTTTGAGGTGTGTGGGCTTACTCATTGTCACCTAGCTTCCAGATCACTTCAGAGCACTACTCAGAAAATATGTTTATTAGTTGTTGCAATCCAGTAGCTCACGCCTACTAACTCTTTGGTTGAGTAGTACCAAGCACATGCAGTTCTAATCAATGTTACTTCAGGTCTAAAACTGAACTGATTTTTTACTCTGATTTCCAAAGCAAAGAATTTCCCAGAATGGTTAGAGAGAAACTACTCTGCATCCTTAGACAATAATAACTAGCTGCTATTTTCAGTTGCAGACTGGAATATCATTTTTTGTGTGACACTGATCTTATAAGCAACTCTGAAAAATTTCCCAGGCCCCTTGCCAGCCACATTCTACTGACTAACTAGAAATTGTTAGTCAACAAGGAAGTTTCATGTTCATTCCGATGCAAAGTCCCTTCCAATCAAGAGTGAGATTGATTAGAACTGGGTCTGTGTCTTTCAAGCTATGGCTTCTTAGAGTCAGCTACCTCCTGTGACCTGATCTTTTAGGCCATATAGAGACATATATTTTCCTTAGATTTGCTATGAAAGTGTAGCTGATGTGGTTTCCATTGTATTCTTATAATGAAAGCCTCTATGGGAGCTTTGAAAGGGGATTTACAATGCATAGAATGTTCCAGCGATAGAGGAGGGGTAGCTTTACTGTCTGCAATTCTTAAAAAATCAAAATGGGTTGCAAAAGATTAAGAAAATATTGACAATCTACAGAAATTCAGCTCTTCCATGTTTCCCCCTCCTCAGACAGCAAAGGAAGTATGTAAATAAAATTGGCAAACAAAATTGCAGTAAAGCACAACTGTATCATGAATTTATAACATGAGGTAAAGTAATAAAAGCTATAAATTTACTGTCAGTCTGCTTTATCAATCTATGTAAGTAGTCTGTGCATCAGGCGATGAATGATGAGGAATAAAACATCATATATAATATCCATGGGTAGTTTGCTGAGTCTTGCTGTCAGAAGTACATATAGTGCAGCCACAGAAATATTTACTAGTAGACTGAAAACACACACCAACAAGGCCCTGATCCAGATTTTTGTGGTTCCCTGGGGAAAAGGATAGGCCTTATGCAAAGTGTAAGCACACTGTAGAGTCCCCTGTGACAATGATGATGCAGACAGGAACATTTCCCAGAATCCTCCGTGCTTCACTTAGGTGGGTCTATAGAAGAACAGACCCATTGCCTCATATGAGGACATGTTCTTCTGTCCTAAGTATATTGATGAAAAGGGAAATTGTTCCATGAGGGTGATATACAAAGCAAAGAAAGGATCATTTAGCTGGTATGTGATACTGCTAGTGTATTGATCACTTAGATTAGGGTATAAAAAACAGTGGACAAAACCTGTGAGATGGCCATGAGAGTACACTGCAACAACACTATTATGTGTCACTGTTATAAATTCAAAAAGAACCAGTATAGCATATAGAGTGTTGAATTTGTTCTAAGGCGACCAGGGTTCAAATATTCAGGATTGAGGCTGGCTGGGTTGTCTGCATGTCACTTTCCCCCTCACGTATGTTAAGGGAATGGGAAATGACAAATTATTCATTTGCATTATGTGAGTATGTATCATGGTTATACAGCCATCTCACTTGTGTATCTTACTCTTCCTCAGAGCTGCACAGGAGAGGTGCATGGAGTCCTCTCATTTTATCCCCTAACCCTCTCAACATGAGTGGGGAAAATGAGACAACTTTATGTACACTGCCCTGTGAGCTCTTGAAGAAGAGTGAGATGCAAAAGTAAGGTGGCTGTAACAGTGATGTTTACTTATGCTTACATCATGCAAATGTTTAATTGGTCATTTCCCATTGGCTTAAACTAAAAAAAAAATCAAAAACATGTCTAAAGTTATTTTTCACTTTCTAGTGAATTTCATAGCCATCAGATGAAGTCTTTGCTTTGTGAAATGTCACTGCTTGTTATTACAGTGTGATTATTGTTCATAGGGCTGCCATTGATCAAGTCAATCAATGCTCCATGCTGCAGGGGCACATCTTGCCAAAGGCTGGGAAAGTTGCACAATATTTGAAGAGCATATTTAAAAGCTGTTTTTCCATAAAGAGCAAGTTTGTCCTCCTGCAGTGCCTTGTTACAAGAGATGCAAAAAATGATTTCTATCAGCATCTTTATTTTATGAATTTCATTAATATTATTCATGCTTGGAAGCACGTAAGTATTACATATTTCAGCACCTTAAGTATCTGCAATAAGAAAGACTCTGTGTTTGTGTGGTTGAAGCTGAATGTGTGCCATCTCATAGGTAAGACATTAGCTGTGAAAACATAATCCTTTGTCATCATCATGCCTATTATTGGGAAGAGAAATGTAGTAGAGGGAAAGCTTGGTTGCATATCCTTAGCTAACAGTTTTCTGGGTCAACATTTCCAATCTATACTAATGGCTCCTATTGACCTGGGGTACACAACTACATGCTCACTGCCCTATGAGACCTTGAAGAAGAGTGAATGAAAGTTTAGTATTGTTATCTTCTGATTAGTTTCCTTTGGAGATCTTGTATGTGGAGCTCAATCCTTATGATACATTTGGCTTATGAATGATTAGGCAAACACTTGAATGTCATTTAATGATAAATTTACAGTGATCAACCATCATTCAAGTAACTCTTCATACGACCTGTTAGAAGCTACTATGTTATGTCAGCTTCGAGGAAGAAGTGACGTGAATGAGTTCGTGTATTTGTGTGTAAGTTTGTGTGTTCAGGTTTCTGGAATTATTAAAAATTGTAAGTTCCAATCAGGGCTAAATTGCTTAGGAATACATGTTATAGTAAAGAACGTAAGTTGTAAGAAGTAGATTCATATTTAAAAATAGAGAGACAAATATTCAGTTCATTATGTACATTCATGGTTCTGTGGTCAGGTAGTTAATGTTATTAATAACTCATGCCTAAGCGTTGAATAGTAAACTGGCTAGCACTTTTAAAGCTTGTTTTTCATCTTTGAGTTAGAACTTTGAGTTGCTCAGAAAACACCTAGACATACCTTGCAGCATATCTTGCAAACACAATGAATTTTTAACTTTCTTTTACCTTTAAGAAGTGTTGGCAGCATAAATTAAGTTAAAAACTTGAACCAGCCAAATAAAGAAGGCAAGTTGCTCATGAATCCCATCTGCAAACTATTGAAGCCAAAATTAGGGGCAGCAATACATCTTCTGTCAAAGTCTATATTTCAGCACCAAGGACAGCAGCACACAATCTTGCCTTGCGAGCAAGTCTTTTATTTGGATTTTTTTATTCGGGATATTTTAAAAATCTATTTATATATCCTTCATTAATATACTGTTGGATATTCTTGTATGCTTACTTCACTCTTAAAAAGTTAACTCAAGCTAACTAAATGAATTGTCCAAGGCCATATTGGTATATGAGTTTAACTCCTTCGTGATTGTGTTGTTTGTATTTCAGAGTGTTAGTTTTTTTCCCCTTTGATGTTAGAAATTATTTCAGCGTTTTAAAGTTTTATTACTGTCAAACTAGTATATGATTTACACATTATCAGATTTTATGAGCAGTTCAAGAGGCTGAATTGTATGCTAGAAAAATATTTTCTTGATTTACCAAAATTGCCTTGTTTAAGGTGTTTAGAGAATTTGGATCACTTTGATCACATGTAATCTCTCATTATTTTAAATCTGTCCTTTGATACAAACCATATTTTTCTTCATATTCTTTTAAATCAGGCATGTGGCCAAGTTCTGTATAGTTGCGGGTCTATGTTATCCTGGGACCAGGGGGAAGTACATTTACGTTCACATGTACCCCCAGCTCTGGGCCTCTAGGGACTTGAACCTTTGAATATACAGTTTGCAGGTTGGTATGTCATTTTCCTCATGAAATAATGAGACCATTGTTGTAAGAAGGTTAACTTTTATTAACTACAAATAGATTGAAGGCAGTATAGAAAGGAAATTTAAAAGGCAGCTAGCAATAAAAACATTGATAAAATATAATACTATAAATATCTATTGCAATTCCTAATCAATTACTATAATATTTGCTCATTATGATGCCCAATTATGTCTCATTCATAGTTACTGATTTAACAAAATTTATATCCCACCTTTTGGGCCTCATAATGCCCCCCAAGTCAGCTAACATAAAACGAACATAATAAAATCACATTTTAAGATGATTAAACCAATCAAAATGGAAAGAGAGTCATAGGATCTATGTGGATTTAATAGCCATGTGAGTTGGAGGATTACTCTGACAGTTTCACAGAAGAGGTAGGAATGGGGATTTCTCTCCCTTTCCCCTTCTTTAGTGCAGCTGTTCAACATGGTTATAATTTTCCAAAGGCCTGAAGGGACTGCTGGGGGAAGGGAACAAAGGAAAGATTTGTGATTGTTTATGCTCATGGATCTCTGAATCTAACTCAAATGTCTCAGGGCTAGAACTGTAATTTGCTGCACAAACTGACCTCCTCTTAAATGGTGAAGTGCCATAATAAAATTTGCAGCATCTAACAGAGAGGGCCTCATAGTAGACTGTTGGACTTACTGGGGAGACCCAGCTTTTTATGTGTCATTTTACCTTGTGGAACTAATAGCAGCTTTGGGAGTAGGAAGATTTAGACAGGGAGAACAGCATAAACGGAAAGGGTTAAAAACCCCTTCACAAGTAAAGCTTTCCTGATCAATTTAGCAGCCCCATGCAACTGCTTTGAATGGGTGGTTCTGATTATGGGTTTCTTGTATCATGTCTTTGTTCACCAGATGATTGTGGGCTTCTCTTTCTCTCAGCCTAACTCACAATATTATTTTTGTAAGGTAGGATTGGATGAATGCTCCTTGGAACTCCTCAAATAGGATAAAATGTATTAAAATTATAGCATGCCTGAGCTCAGGCATAATGGGTATGCATCACATATGAAAGAAAGAAGTGTAGTATACAACTGTTGTTTTTGCTTTCTTGTGAATAAAACTATGAGAAATCTTTTTGTTAAACCATGACTAACATTTGGTAAGGCCAGATAAAATTGCTTTAGGAGCCAGATCTGGGAGACAGGCAGCATGGGAGCCAGCCATCCCTCTTTTAAACCCCAAATAAGCTAGGATTGTTCATTTGCTGTTTGTTACATCCTCTGTTGACTTCCATTGTTGAGTAAGAGCTCTAGAGAACTGCTGATGACCAGCCATTTCTAGTTGCTGAACAGCTAGATGATCAGATTGATTTCAGAGCTCATAATTTGAGCCTTCCTCATAACTGTATTGATTTTATTATGGTCAATCCCAGCTGCATTTTGGAAATGGCATTTGAGAAGCAGATGACTAAATTTTAAATGTTTTCAATTTGGCAATTGTTAAAAACCAGAACCTGCTGCAGATGCATAATTTCTCCTTGCTTTGTATTCTTTTCCCTTTTTCTCTTGCAAACATATCCAGTTTTCATTTTCTGTTGAAATTGGCTTTAACATTCCATTGTTCTCAAAGTTTCTTCTTCATTTTAATTAGAATGTGAGAGTATACAAGTTTAGATGTGGTGACAATGTTAATCATCAACTTCAGAATATTTTATTCCAGAGGGGTAGCTGTGTTAGTCTGTTGTAGCAAAACAACCAAGCATCTTTTGGCACATTAAAGATGAGCAGATTTATTTCAGCATAAGCTTTTGCAGGCTAGAGGCCATTATATGTGTCTGATGAAGTGGGCTCTACTCCACAAAAAGCTATTCTACAATAAATTTGTTGAGATTTGTGTAAGGTTGCCAATCTCCAGGTGAAGCCTGGAGATCTTCTGAATCGCAGCTAATCTCCAGACTACAGAGATTATTTCCACTGGAGAAAATGGTTGGTTTGGAGGGTGGAGTCTATAACAATTACACTCCACTGAGCTCCCTTCTCTCCCTAAACTCTGTTCTCCTCAGGATCTACCCCCAAATCTCCAGGAATTTCTCCATCTGAAGTTGGCAACTTTAGATTTGTGCCGCATTAAAGACTTATTATTCAGAATGTTCTGTTGTCTCTCACACTATTCCTCCTGTGCTATTTTCCCCTAGCCCCTTTCTGAATTTTTAATCTGTATTTGATTATGCAACTTCATATTGTGACTTACTTGTTAAGCAGAGATTGCTAGTAATAATTTATCAGGTCACTGACCTATCTAGCCCAGTACTGTCTAGTCTATCTCACCCAATACTGATCTCTAAGGCTTCAAGCAGAGCTTTCCCCAACTTTGGCAATGAACTTGGAATTTTCCATATGGAAAGTATGGTCCCTACCTCTGAACTGTGTCCCTTCTCTATTGGATTTTGAAATGTGCTTTCTATGTATTTTGCTCAATACGCCTGGAATTATTCCCAGGTATATTGCTCAGAAACTTACTGGGCAGTATCCTACCATCCATGTGTAGAAGTTACATGGAGTTTACCCACATTTTTTTCCTTGCCTGCTGCTCCATCCAACAATCAGAATGATCATTCCAGGGGTTGCAGGGTGCAGAGCATCAGCTGTGGGGGTCAATTGGCTGGAGTGAGGATGGAGAAGATGAAATTGATTCCTATCTTTAGCAAAACTGTGCTTGCCATAGGAGGAGTGTTTTCCACTCCCTGTTCTCCTCATTTCACTCCCTCTTCCCAACTTCTACAGTAATTCCTTTGTGTAGTCCCACATCCCCAGGAGTGATCTTTCCGGGGTTGGAAGGGGCTGCATAAACAAAGAAGAATGTGGGGAAAACATAATGTTCTGTGTATAGAGTGGTAGGATATTGCCCAATTAACACTCTGCTGAATCATATGGCAGGGGTTAAAATTACTCATCTATATATGAAACTACTGTAACTGTTCTGACTTCATGTAATGAACTTAAGAGTTTGCAACACTCTTACACTAAATGTGTAAATGCTGAACATCTTAACAGAATATAGTGGTTGGAAATGAAAATGGCCAATGTAAGAAATTTCCTAATATGGCTAATATCTCTGAACCAGTTCATACACTGCAATAAGTTGTCTGTTTGCTCAATTAATGCTTCACATTAGAGCTCTATTTTAGCAGTATTACATGGGAGAAGACAACTGACACACCCGGGATTACAGACATTACTCCTTCAGTATTGTATGATTTCTTCAATGTTTCATATATCATGCAAATATGAGCCATTAAACAGCCAAATACACAGATGATTGTGAAGTATGAACCAGTCCACATTTCTGTAGCCAGAATGTTTATAGCCAAGAATCAGCACCCATAACAACTAGAGTCCTATTACCTGACACATGAATTTATTAATAATAATCATGAAAGTATCTTGGAGTTGACCATTTATTTTGATACTTTGCCCATGCTTATGTTTCATGAAGGCCAGATCCTTTATTTATGATAGTTGACAAGGTAATGTTCAGAACAAAAGCTGCAGCAGATGGTACTGTTGAATAACACACTGACATTTGGAAAATGGGGAAAGGCACAGGTAATGCAATGCAATGGATCTATCTCTTCTGTCAGGGATATGCTGGAAGTCATAGAGCTGTGAACCAGAGTTTATCTCAGGATCAAAGTCCAAGGCAAACAATATATTTCTGAATTCCCAAGCAAATCTAACCATCATTGCACTACCTTAGAAAGTTTAAGCAGCAATCTGATGACTACAATTCCAGTTGTTATTCAAGAGGAATCACTAGCAGGGAAGCAAATCACACCAACATAGATAGTTTGTGGGGTCAGCTCAAGGGGTGAAGGGGAAAAAAGCAACAGAAGACCCAGAGTCAACAGATGGAGTTAAAATGTCCACAACATTATTGACTACAGCTTTACAGAGCGTTAGCACCTCATGGGCCTTGGATCCAAGCACTGGCTGACCCGCCTGCCAGCTGATGACCCTGCAGCCCCTCAGCCCACCAGCTGAAGGGGAAACCGCAGGATGGCAGTCTGTGGGAATCCACATGGGTGCAAGCCTCTGTGTGGTTCCCCTGCCATCTGGGAGTGAGCACGACCCAGCAGCCCCTGAGCTGGGCTTGCCCCTTCTGTGCCTCACTCCCAAAATCCCTTAAGGGATCCCCATCTATGGGAAAACAGTGCTGGCTAGGTTCTATGCCCCATGCCAAACTGCTCTTGCCAAAGTTGTGACGGTGGTGTAAACAGCAAACAATGACCTGACATGAAAGGTTTAAAAAAACCCAAACCAAGGGGTCAAATTCCATTTGTGCTGAGTAGAGATGAGCACGAACCAGAAAAAAACCAAACCATGTGGTTCATGGTTCGTCGCATTTCATGAACCCCAAACTTTCATGAACCTGCCCTGGTTCACAAACTGGTTCATTTGGTTCGTGAAAATGGCACATCCAGGTCAGCAAATCATCACTTCCAGGTCAGCAGAAGGTCACTTCCAGGCCAGCAGAAGGCCACTTCCGGGTCAGCAGAAGGTCTGCAGGAAGTCCATCCCCTGTTGCCTAGGAAACTGATTGATCGCGAACCACGAACTGGCCCAGTTCATCACGAATGTTGGTTCAAATCTCAGTTTGTGCCCATCTCTAGTGCTGAGTCCCCAAGAATCTAAGGGGGGGTGGGAGGAATGCCAATTGTAGACAACTGCACACAAGGCCAGTGATTGGCCAGCCAGGCAGTTTGAGCCCATTGCCTCCTGAGGAGGCTGATGGGAGCTTCCTGGGCCAGGAGACCATGGCAGCTACCTTGTCCTGTGCCCAGCATCCCATGGCCTGCAAACAGCATCTCCTAGTGAGTTAGGAGCTTGGGCATTTTCAGGGAAAAAAACAGGAATAGAAAATAAGTGGGGAGACTCCCACCAACAACTGAACAACACGAGAGGCTTGAATTTCTGATGCAAGGCCTCCTGGAATGATCCAGGAATGTGCATCAGACTAGGAGCTCAACCTATACATATCTAGACCTTGCAGTCCAATGACTTGCTGCTGGGACTCAGGTGGAACTATATAAGTATAGTTCTATTGTTCTTTTAACCATTTTTTTTAAGAAAAGCAGATTCTGGGACTGTGTTTTGAAGATGAAGTCTGATGTGGAGGGCATGGTCTAACTAACCTGTATACCAATGTCCCATTAAAATTGCCCTCTCCTACATTTTGACCCTGTTGGGGAAAATGCACAGGTGTTCCTCAGCAGGAATAAAAGTAGTTTGTGGGGTGGTGATTTACAGAAGGAAAATGGGGCAAGGGGAAAGTAGCTTCTCCCCTGTACTTCCCACTTCCAATTGCAGATGCAGCAGTTTTGTAAAAACAAACAAAAATGAAATTACCCTACCATGTCATTTGGCCCTCATTTTATCATTGAAATAAGGGGCCTTATTAAAGAATGCAAACAATGCCTTTTGGTACCACTGTTACACCTTTTCTCGCCAAATTATAATCAATATAACGTATTTTAATAAGAAGAATAACAACAACAACAACAACAACATTCAATTTATATACTGACCTTCAGGATGACTTAACACCCATTCAGTGCAGTTTACAAAGTGTGTTATTATTATCCCCACAACAATCACCCTGTGATGTGGGTGGAGCTGAGAGAGCTAGAAGCTGTGAATGACCCAAGGTCACCCAGCTGGCTTCAAGTGGTGGAGTGAGGAATCAAACCCGGTTCTCCAGATTAGAGTCCTGCACTCTTAACCACTACACCAAACTGGCTCCCAAGCAAACTAAGTATTTCCCTTGAATAGGGATCAAAAAATCTGCATGAAAAGGCCATGTACTGATAAGGGGGATTTTTCTGCAAACTTCAGAGGATCTGAAAGTTTACAGGAAAATGCGAAAAGGGGAAAAAAATGAGGTAAGGTCACATTTCCCCAAACTGGAGAATGCTGACTGAGATCTCATGAAATCTCACAAGATTACAATTCATATTGTGGGGTTGCCTAGCAACTGAGGCAGTAGAGTCTTAACTGAGGCAACTTCAGCATGACTGAAGTCTAAAGGGAAAGCAACAGCAGTGAGAAGAAGGAGAGAAAATGGTGGGCAGGATAAAGGAGTGAAGAATGAAAGTTAGGGAGGAGAAAAAAGAGGGAGCCAGTGGGCTGGGAGATGGGGGAGAAGAAAGGGCTGGGAACAAAGATGGGGACAGTTTGGGTGTGAGATTTCCCTTCCACATGAGTTTTATGCATCAGCAGCCCCAAGCGTTAAAAGAAAAATATACATGCTGGAAGCAAATGAAAATGTTGCAACAATTCTTCTACGGTGTAAGTAAGTATAACTTGAGATTTTAGTTTGCTTAAGTTTTGCAGGAGTTTGGCTTCTTACACACTATTCCAAATTATGGGCTGGTTTTGAAGCTTTGTGTCAGCATTCCAGATTGTAGCTTTGTCTTTCAAACTAATTCTTCAAAGCTGATAACAAGAATGTGGGATGGCAGGCTAAACAATTAGTTTCAAAGAGCTTTTAATTTTTAATCACCACACAGTTTATCATCTTCAGAGCTGCAAGGAGTGGCAGCTGTAATTCTCTGTGATTTACTCAGTCCCATACATCTGAAACTCATTTCATTCCTCAGGGTTGTGGCAAATCTCGATGCAATAGGACAAAAGAGAAATAAATGACACTAGGATGAAATGAAGGAGTGTTAAAGCGAAAATACTGCAAGCAATAGATTTTGTTGTAAACTAACGCCATGAGACCCGTCAAGGAGAAACAGCTGTTGTGTGGTGTGTTATTACTTATGGTGGTAAAGTCTACGTGCCTGGCTGACTTGCTGTTTGTTTGGAAAGCAGGCTGAACATGGCTTAGAAGCAAAGCAAGCAAGAGGAAGAGCACAGTTGGTGGTGGAATAGATTATCTTGCTGAAGTTTGGCACATATAGTGTGGCAGCTTGCAAGAGACTTCTACATACTTTTGTTAACTCTTCCTAGTTGTTTGTTTAATTAAAATATTTATAATCTGCCTTTCCCACTGTTCAAACCAGCTTGCAATAAAATATAGAAACAATTCATAAATTCTATACAAAGTATAGTTAAAAACAAAAATTGCTGCAGGACAGAATAAAACAATATACCTTGCAGACAGCTAATCATCCTTCTGTCTAGTGTGTGTGTTAGGTGCTGATAAGTCAGTGCCAAACATATGGTGACCCTATGAATTAATGACTTCCAGAACATCTTATTATTCACAACCTTGCTCAGGTCTTGCAAACTGAACATTGTGGCTTCCTTTACTGAGTCAATCCATCTCCTCTTAGGTCACTCTCTTCTATCTGGAGCTCTTTCAAATACATAGATTGTGTATCACTCAGGAGGGAGGAAGGTAAGTGCACTTCTGAGAGGAGGTCATTCCATAACTCTGGAATAACCACAATGAGATGTTCAGACTGTAAAATGAGAGGATCTGGATTCTGGAATAGAAGGCTTGAAGATGATCTCAGTGGGTAGGTGGGTCTTTACTGGAAATCTAGACTAAAGCCAAGTGGAATTATTAATACTCTACAATACTGCCTGCCTCCCAACAGATGCTGTAAAAGGATGAAGGAAGGGCTTGCCAACATGCTGGTCCACAGCTCCTTCACAGAAATCATTGGCTTTGAAATTCCTCTTGGATTCCCCCCCCCTTTGCTTTGTTCTCCTCTGACTTTCACTAAAACTTGTTAGGGCTGTTCCTTTCTGATGGCTTCTGATTCCACTATGCTGTCCATATCCCTGCTTGCCCCAAGAGAAACATGGCTCTGTATTATAGCCAGGCCCATGCACCCTCCTTCCCCTGTCCAGGAGGGCAACAAACACTTGCTACTTAGGCCAGTTTCCCCTGGCTATAGCACAGAGCCAGGCCTGTTAGCTGCATGCATACTGTTGTGAGAGCCTCAGTGGCATACTTTGAGCTTGACATTGGACATATTTGCCAGAAAGTTTGACTACACTGATCTGTTTGATACTCCTTTGGTATGTGTAATGTATTCTTCACCATTGAAAAGAAAGAACTGGCTTCACTTCCTAGTTCTGAGTGACTCTTGAGAGCCCAGAATATCCTTGGAGCCCATGGCTTAACAGCCTTTAGCTGTAGGTCCACTTCTGCTGTGAGAGTTCAATGTTAACACTTAATCTCTATAGGGGAGCCACTTGCCTTTGATGACTATGAAATCAGACAAGCCTGAATTGAATTCTTATGACCACTTAAAAAACAATCTGGTTTAGATACAGATGCCTCTGAAGGGAGTGTATAAAAACCTTTTCATCTTAGCTAATGATATGGAGGATTTAACTGTTATTGTGTCTTATGGGAATCTGTTTTCTCACACATAGAACAGTAAGAACTAAGTTCCAATGAGGTGAGAAGATGAATAGGAGGGATGTTTGGCTAATTCATTCCCATATCTGCCCTCTCCATCCTTAGGGAGCAAGCTGGTGTCAGACAAATCTTGCAGTTCAAACAGAAATTGAAAAAGTGTCTGTTTAAAGTTGGTTTTGAAATCTTGTATCATGAATTGTCTCTTAAACAGGAAAGGGTTGGAAAGCATTAATTTGTTATCTATTGAAATAAGCATGAGTTTTATTCATCACAGTTTGTCTGGACAATAGTACCAATTTCTCCATTTTCCTAAGTCACAGCGGTTAGTGGTTCAAGCATCAGTCTAGGATTGGAGAGGTCTCAGTTCAAAAACCCGCTTTGCCATGACACTGATTGGGTGATCTTTTGCCACTTATGCTCTCATTCTAACCTACCTCTCACAAGAAAAAGTGTACTTTAAGAGGTATTTTATGTGCCCCTTTTCTTCCATCCAACTGGTTTCATTCGGCTTTGCAAAACCTCTTCTGCTTACTGAGCATTGTCCAGAAGTGTATGGTGTTTTTTTTTAAATGATGGTAGGCAGAAACAGGGAGTGAGGAATGGAGTTGTGAGTGTAACAACCATTTCTACAGTAGGTTTACAGGACCCTTGGTTGGCTGAACCTTACCTAGCCCATAGGAGATTTAGGCCTGTGCCTTTGGTAGTTTCATTGAATAAAAGACTGGTCTACCACATGTTCCTGGGCTGCTGAATTTGCCTTAATTGGATTCCTTTTCAGTTTGTTGACTGAGGTGCCATTGTAGTCTTATATGTTCTCTTTTCAGATACCTGTTCAGTGTTTATGTACTGGTGTTATGACAGTGACTTTTTCATTTCACTCCCTCTCCTAATCAGCCAATATTAAGTTTATCTTTTACTGCTTCTCCTCACCAAGGACCCTAGCATCCAACGATTCACCATAACCCGAGGATCTTTTTTCAGAGTAGTCTCAACCAGTTCATTCCCCATCATAGCTAAGAGTTTATTTTTTGCCTTACATTTAATCTCCTTTGCTGTTTTGGTGCCCATTCACCCCAAAGTTCTTCACAGTCTGCTTTGGATTTCATCAGCTGAATAAGTTGATGTCATCTGCAATCTAGTGATCACCTATAATTGTAGATGAATTATGGTTAGCAGAGGCTTGGCATGACACAACCCAGGCCTGCCAACTCATTGGGGGAGCGTCAACAGGACTGTGGATGGCCAAAGATGGACCCAGAGGCCCCCAATACACCACAACACACTGAAAGATTTCTAAAGGGTTGTTGAAGGAGAGCTTCCTTTTTACAAGCCATGCTGATTTGTCCTCAGTAATGCATGTTCTTCTATGTGATTAACAATTCTGCCTTTAATAATGCTTTCTACCATTCCTTGGACATATTGTAGGTTAAGAGAACTATAAATCCCCCCCATTCCTTTTTAAAAATTGAATCAAAGAACTCAAATATGACTTTTTAAAATAAATTAGAAACAAACAGATTAAAATCAATCTCTTTATCAAATCATTGGAGGAAAACCAGTGGAACATCACTTGGAACATCTCTTGGGTGGATACCAGCATTACAAGCCAAAGATCTAGAGGAGTTAGCCATGTTAGTCTGTAGTAGCAAAATAGTAAAGAGTCCAGTAGCACCTTTAAGACTAACCAACTTTATTGTAGCATAAGCTTTCTAGAACCACAGTTCTCTTCGTCAGATGTATGGAGGGTAAGAAGAAACTGGCCAGATATATATAGGTGGGGAGGGGAGGGGGGAGTAGATGCAAATCAGTTACTTCTGATAATGAGGTAACCATTCATAGTCTCTAATCCAAGTGTGACCGAGTCAAATGAATTCTAATTCAGCAACTTCCCATTGGATTTTTTTTAAATTTTTTTTTTAATTACTACTGTCAAAACTACAAACAGAGAAAGGAAAAAGGGAAACAAGGGGAGAGGGAAAAACACAACTTAAAAACACAAACTACAACTACAAATATTGCATTCCCTTCATAATACAATTATTTAAAGTTAAACTTTCTCATATGCTATTAGATTGGTAGATCTTATAAAATACGAACTACAGTCAGGATTAGGTCTTCTTCCCCCCCCCCCGCGTCTCGGTCTCAGTTCTCTCTGAACAGTTACAATAGCTGCACTCACTCCCTCCTCCCCATTCCCCCCTTCATATTCTGGATCCTCCTCTTGCTCGAACTCTTGATGATTAAACACAAAATCCCTCAGCTGTACTTCCGATATTATCTTGTAGGCTTGGTCTTTATATCTGAACCAGATGCCTTCCGGAAATAACCATTTGTATTTTATCTCACACTTTCTCAGAAGAGCTGCAAACCCTTTGTATTTGAATCTTCTTTGCCGAGCTAGAAATGGAACGTCCTTCAATATCTTAACCTTGTTGCCAAGAAAGTCCAAGTCCATGTTAAGCGAATCTTCTTAGATGAAAAATCAATAATAATCTCCCGAGGCAGCTGACGCTTCATTGCATATTTTGAAGATGTCCAACGAACTTCCAGAATATTGCTTTTTAACTCTTCTTTAGTTGCCTTTGCGAATGACGCCAAAAGTTCCGACACCAAATCCTTTAAATTTTCACTTTCCTCCTCCTTCACATTCTGTAAACGCAATACCGTCTGCGCACGATCCACTTGTAATCCTATCACTTGATTCTCCAAAAGCTTTACTTCTTTGTTTGTTGCTCTCATGAGTGCTACATTTTCCTGAGCTGATTTCTCTGCCTCGAGCGCTACTTCTTTAATGGTTTTCATTTCGTTTTCAACTGAGCCAACCCTTTGTCCGATTTCATTTAGCTTATCAACAAAGGGCTTCATAGCTTCAACGACCGCCCGTTTAACCACCTCTTCAAGAGTCTCTCCCTTCCCCTGCAACGCAGCCGAAACAGATTTGCCCACAGCAGGGCTCTGCTTTTTCGTCGCCATCTTGGGGGGGGGGGGAGTCTGCCAACTAAGTTCCAAAACTCAATGAAGGGGAAGGTATCCAAACCTTCTTAAGCTTCAACTCCCACCAATCCTTCGCATACGCTTAGAATAACAAAAGGGATCCGCTTACTTACAGGTTTTCACCTTAAATCTGCTTGCTGCCGTTCTCCATGGCCCAACAAGAGGGAAAACCCGCAAGGGTTAATAATGCTATAATCAATGCTTATACACCTTTTTTATAAATCAAAGTTTGCTTGTACATCTTTTTTATAAATCAAAAATTAATCTTCATTCAATAATACAATAATGCAATAATAAAGTATACAGAATGAACCTTCAATACTCAAAGCTCAACACAACCTATCCAGTGGATTTCTTTAGGCAGTGCCTTACACAATACAGGATACACTCATGTACAGTCAATACAATCAAGTAGGCAGTTATGTAGGTAGTCCAAAGGTGGCAGCGATGAACACATTGAGTTGAGGGACAAACCCCCTGATTCACAATCACTTCAGTAAAGTAGCCAACTGGTCAAGCTGTAGAGACACGCCCGATCTGGGGCCGGCTGAAGCACAAATTTCGTCCCACGCCTCGTCAGGGGCGTGTATCTCTGTTGTAATTCACACCCGGAAGCAAGCGTTCTTTACATCTAAAGAGCAAATAAATCTTTATAGAAATCAAATTACAATGCCTGTCCCACTAACTTAACTCACCTACTGGCTGAGCACTGACCTGTACATTCACCTGAAAGTGTTCATAGCCTGCATATCATCAAGATATTTACAGCATATTTTCACACTGGTTGCACACGGCGGCAGTAAATTCTCTTGCGCGCCTTGTGTTGACTGGGACTCTCAGCTATAAGGCTCATGCAATCACCCCGCCCATGCTTCTTAAAGAGGCAGGTAACACTCTAATAACATAAGTTAAAGAGATTAAATTAGAGAAAACAGTTCAGGGAAAGTTCGTTGTTCAATCCCTGTGGCTTCACAGATCGCAGATGCAAAATCCAATAGGCTTCTTTATGTAAAAGAGCAGTTTGATTGAAACTTTCCCTTTGTAAAACCTCCAGAACTATGACCCGAAAAGAGTTATCCACATGTTTACATTCCACAAAGTGTTGCACCAATGCTTGGCCTCTTCCTCCTGGACCTGCGGAGAGGAGCGTCCGACATGGCCGGGAAAACGAAACCGAATCCAATTGGATTTTGTTTTTGAAAGGTTTCTGTTGAACTATGGTGACCTTCAAGTCCTTGATGGAATGTCCTGGTAGATTGAAGTGTTCTCCCACTGGTTTCTGGATGTTGCCATTTTTAATGTCAGATTTGTGTCCATTTATTCTTTTGCGCAGACGTTGGCTGGTTTGTCCAATGTACAGAGCAGGTGGACATTGTTGACACACAAGGGCATGTATCACTTTGGAGGAAGAGCAGCTGTAAGAGCCAGAGATAGTGTAGTTGATGCCATTGGGTCCTGTAATCATATTCCCCGAGTAGATATGAGGGCAGAGTTGGCATTTGCGTCTGTTGCAGGGTCTGGTACCTGTGTTGGTGACTCTGCTGGCCGATTCATGGTTGTTAGTGAGAAGTCGTTTAAGGTTGGGGGGGCTGTCTGTAGGCAAGGAGAGGTCTTCCACCCAGGGCTTGTGAGAGAGAGGCATCGTTTTCCAGGATGGGCTGTAGATCACTGATGATACGTTGGATGGGTTTGAGCTGGGAACTATAGGTGACAACCTGTGGTGTTCTATTGTAAGTTCCTTTAGGTTCGTCCTGGAGCAGGCTGTTTCTGGGTGCTAGTCCGGCCCTGTCAATTGGTTTCTTCACCTCATTTGATGGGTACTGTAGCCCCAAAAATGCTTGTTGTAAAGTGGGAGTCCCGATCAAGATCATTGGAGCAGATACAATTGTAACACAAGGTTTGGCTGTTGACAATTGACCGAGTGGTATGTTTAGGGTGGTAGCTGGAGGCATGTAGATATGAATATCAGTTGGTGGGATTCTGGTATAAGGTGGTATTTATCTGTCCATTATGTAGTTGTATAGTGGTATCCAGGAAGTGTACCTGTTGTGTAGAGTGGTCCAGGCTCAGGTTGATAGTAGGGTGAAAGTTGTTGAAGTCCTGATGAAATCTCTCAAGGGCTCCCTTCCCATGGGTCCAAATGATGAAGATGTTATCCAAGAACCTTAAGTACAGGAGTGGTTTCAGTGGATGGGAGCTGAGGAAGTATTGCTCCAAGTCTGCCATGAATATGTTAGCATATTATGGTGCCATACATGTGTCCATGGCTGTACCATTAACCTGTAGATATAAGCTGTCACCAAATTTGAAGTAATTGTGAGTAAGTATGAAATTTGACTCAGTCAGACTTGGATTGAATAGAGACTATGAATGGTTATCTCATTATCAGAAGTAACTGATTTCATTAACAGAAGCAAACTGATCTCATTATCAGAAGTAAACTGATTTGCATCTACTCCCCCTTCCCCTCTCCACCTATATATCTGGCCAGTTTCTTCTTACCCTCCATGCATCTGTCGAAGAGAACTGTGGTTCTCGAAAGCTTATGCTACAGTAAAGTTGGTTAGTCTTAAAGGTGCTACTGGACTCTTTACTATTGTGAAGGCCAAAGACTCCTTATTTTTGTTTGTCACTTTCTGCCTTTGTTGCCTCTGTTTGGCATAGCTCCCCATTGCCCCAAAATATTTGTTTAAATATTATCTGCCCATCCTCTTTCACACTCTGCTTAGTTTGTCTACAGTCTCTCTGTCTTCCTTCAATATGCCTTTCACATCTTGGTCTTCTAGGTGCACTAATACCTGCCTGGATAGTTCGCTGCTCCTGATATATTTAAAGCAATGTCTGTTGTTTTTAGCATTTTACTTCCTAAATCCCTTCCTTGCTCCCCTTATCATGGACATGCATTTACCTTGTCAGAGTATGTGATCCTTTCCTGTTTCCTAATTTGAGCATTTTTAAAGGAATCCATCTTACTTTTTATGGCTTCCTTGATACTGCATTTGAATTGTATTGGCATCTTCTTGGACTTGTTTATTCTCTTTCTAATATTCATCCATGAAGAAACATGGGAAGAGGAGTAGTCATGGGAGGAGATGACAAATTGACTTGACCTATTCAATAGATTCTTACAAAATACATTGACCAATCAGATAGGCTTCCCAGTTGCCCACCTGTCTCTGGCAACCACTCCCCCTCCAGCTATCGCCTGCTACCAGCAGGCTCCTGGAAAAGCGCACACCAAGCATGCTTCTGGTGGGACATCATCGTCCCAGCCATGGGCATGCTCCCACATTTTGCTGGGGCCAATTTTGGCCCCAAACAGGCCAGAATTGGCCCTGTGTAAAGTGCATGAGCATGCCCATGGCCGGCATGATAACTTTATCACACACCACCGGGAGCATACACTCATTTTGCACATGCTCAAGTAAGCCACACCAGGTAAGTCCCAGGTCCCCCTCCCCCTTGCCATGTGGATATACTGACCTGGGAACCCTACAAACAGGTCTTCCGAAGAGGGACCACTAGGTAATAATACTGCGTTGGACTTTTTAGGCAATTTTCATTCATTTGTGTGGCAGTTTATAGTGCTGTCATGCAAAAAACAAGAGGCATAGATTCAGGCCAGCAATACACCCGTGTGACTGTCTCTTCCATGTGTCCACATGTGTTTCCAACTATCCAGGCCAGGATCTCTGACACCAGTGACGTGAGCTGAAAGACCCTGAACTTGAAGTACAGCAAGCAGAGGGTAGATGTTCTGTTGAACAGGCAAAAGTCCAGGCATCTCTTATTTATCCTGGATCTGTCCTTCAAAAGGCTTCATATGCCAGCCAGTCTCAGGGAATAATGTTGTAAATTGCTGTTCTCCACTGGACTCAAGGAGGACTCTGAAGTCCATGGTAGCTCACTTACCTAAGAACTAACTAAGACTCCCAGTTCAAGCTCAACAGTCCCAGATATACTCATGCTACACACCAGCTTGTAAAGGACTAGCTTTATATATTACATATTCCTTGAAGGATCTGTTCAGCTGATGAGAACATTGTGGTTACAATCTAAAGTTGTTGCTGGGCTGAATACTGAAGTGTACTGTATCCTTAAAGTCCAAATTGCTGCCATGATAATTGCACTGATTCAATGGATAACTTTCCTATGCTGAGAGTATGGGCACATTAAAACTTGGGGCTGTTTGGGAGTGGCTATGATTGTATGGAAATTCCCATTCAATAGTCCTCTGAGCATTTTGCAAGGAGGTTTTTTTTGTTGTTGTTAGTGAGCATCTTAGAACTAATAGCTCTAATTTCTTTTTTAAATTGTTAGTGTATGTGATGAACCTGAGGATTTAGAGGCACAACAACACAGAGTTATTCAAGGAGAATGGGGCCTGCAGCTGCTGTTACAAATCCTATTAATGCTATTACAATAACATTGTTGTAAAAATACTTTATTTAATTTGTAAGTTAAGATTGTAACATTGGATATCGTTGCACAAAATTAACTAGAAATATTCTGAAACCGTACCAGTATTTTCCAACTGGCACAAATAAGTGGATGTAAAATACAAGCTGAATGGAAGGATAGGCTTTTCTCAGAAATGTCCAGTGTATAATGCATGACAAGTATTAGCTACCTTTCTGGATGCAAGAGGGCTTACTTTTAGCATAGGGAGTATGTGTGGATCCTAATCCGATAACGAGCCCAAGAGCTCCTGATTAGATGCATTTTGAGACAATAAAAGTAATAAAAATCACTTAGGGGCAGCCAAACTGTTAGGATGAACAATGAGGCAATTTCTCTTGCTGAGTTACATAGCATACACTGAATCCTCCAAGTGTATGCTTATTTTAGTACCTATTTGGGATTACTTTGTTTACAATGGTACACAATCATTTGAAGTATATGCGTTTCAAGACTGAGCAATTCACTTTTAACCTGTTTGAATGAATGAGCAAGAAGCTCTGGTTGCTCAGCCCCTTCTCCTTCCAAGATGAGTGGGAGAGAAGAGAAAGTGCAGGAAGAAGGTGAGAATCCTTTCTTCGCTGAATATGTCAAGCCTGTTCCTTTAAAAGGGCATTTCAAATTAAGCTCTGAAAATTCAGAAACTGTGCCAGTTCACCCAGTCAAAATGAAAGCCCTCATTCGTATCTCAGCCCACATGGCCAGAACAAATACACACTGCCTTATTGACAGATATGGCTTCCTTATATTACTCTTCCACAGGTTGGCCAGAGAATATAGATAAGGAAGAGAAGTGGCGAACATGATGTATATTTGCTGTAACTGTGTGGATATAGGGGGTGTCAAAACTAATTACCCAGTACCAGCATTCAGAATCTGCTGCATTTTAATTCAAGAGAGGGTAAATGCTGTCGTCACCAGGAAGCTAGCCGAAGGTGTCATCTTTGATAAACAGGGCCTGCTTCACACATTTCCCGTGAAATCAATACAGGCTTGGTACTTATTTGCTAGTATATCATGCTATCTCTGCAGTCTCCCCCTTCTTTTGCACTCTTCTTTGTTTCAGTGATTAGTGTGTCTCCTTTCACTGTGACAATTTGAGGGCCTTCCAGTAAAGCTATCAAAACCATCCCTGTTAGTGGGTTTGTTTGTGTTTTATTCCACAGCAGCAAACTCTGATTGCTGTCAGGAGCCATTGTCTCATCACTCTTCCGTAAATTGTTTGGCATCACAAACAAGGGATGGTGTGGAACTGGGGAAAGGGGGGGGAAAGTACTGCATTAATGATAGAGTAAAATTATCCATAAATCACGAATCCTCAGATGTCAAGTAGAAGAAATGAAAACAGGCAGGCGGCACCAGTTTTTATGCTCCTCCAAATTTTGTTATTCTATTTCCTTTATATATTAACTGATCAAGAACTGTACTCTAAGCGCTTTACACATTTATTATCCAAAAAATCTGTAAGCTATTTGAGCAACCATTTTATTGAATTGTATCATTCTGTACTTTAAAGTATTGAACCTGTTTTGCTTATGATCTGTTGGTCTGTGAGCATGAAATAAAGAAAAGGAAAAAGGTAACATTCTAATATATTTTTAAATATAAAGTAAGCCTATTGAATAAAAATAGCAAAAATGATCTTCAAAAGTTTTGCAAAATGGAAAAAAATCTTAAAGGCATAGTGGTTCAAACTGAAACTGCTATTTCTGTGGGCAATACATTCCACTGAGTAGAAGTTCCTGCAGTTTGCTCCTTAGCATGGCATACTTAATCATCCTCATAGATCTTAAAAAGGAGATAATAGGGGAAGGAGAATAATAGTCATCTGTACCTTTCTGATCCATATAACAACAACATAATAATAATAATAATAATAATAATAATAATAATAATAATAATAATATTCAATTTACCACTCTTCAGGACAACTTAATGCCACTCTCAGAGCAGTTTACAAAGTATGTTATTATTATCCTCACAACAGGCACCCTGTGAGGTGGGTGGGGCTGAGAGAGCTCCAAGAGAGCTGTAGCTGACCCAAGTTCATCCAGCTGGCTTCAAGTGGAGGAGTGGGGAATCAAACCCGGCTCTCCAGATTAGAGTCCTGCTGCTCTTAATCACTACACCAAATTCTGGAGTGGGGGATTCAATAGAGGAAGACAACCCCCTTCATGCCCAGCTGCTATTGGAGAACAAATGTTGGGCTAGATTCATCCAGCATAGGAATTGTTATGATGGGGGAAGAACATTACTTTGGTCACAGGCAGTATCCACAGAAGACATTAATAACAGGGTACTTTTCTTGCTATGCAAGTATTTTTCTTGGCCATTATTCATGCCTTCCTTATCTTTAGATAAAAATTTTCCGCTCCATTGTTAATAAACCAAAAGAGACATGCTTAAAATTTTCCTCCGGATGGCTCTACTGTTTTGCAGTTTCTGTCTTTTTTTCCCTTTGGAAAAAGTTATGTATTGACATTGTCAATATATCTCAAGTTTTCTTGTCTGCTGATTGAAAGATTTAAAATTTTCCTTGGGTTGGAAAGGACTGCTGGGGGGAGAACTCAAGAAAGTTTCACAATCCTTTTGTCTGCAGGTAGTGAGCCTTACACCTGCTGTGGGATGTGACTGGTAGGGTGGCTATAAGGAGTTGCTTAAAATTAATCGTGTGTCAGTGTTGCATAGTGCTTAGAGTGTTGGACCAGGATCTTGGATGCCCAGGTTCAAATACCTTCTCTGTTGGATCACCTTGAACAGCCAATCTCTCTCCACCTAACTTACCTCCTAGGATTCTGAGGATAAAGTGGAGACAGTATAACCATGTAAATGTCCTGGTGCACCTTGGAGGAAGAGCACAATAGAAATTTGCTTTGGAAGACAGCATCTCTTCTGGTTTTCAGTCAGAAGCCCTTTCCTTGGCCTGCCATCCTTTTTATTTGAGATGCCCAAGACTGAACCATTGACCTTTTACTTGCAAAGCATGTGCTTTTTCACTGAGCTCTGGCTATTTTAGAGCCTTTGATGAAGAGTTCCCTGTCTGCATGTTGGGAATCCCTTTCTCACCCTTGCCCCTCTCACCTGCTGTGCAAGTGTTATGCCACTTGCCAGTGGCAACAGTACAGGAGGACATCTTTCCAATACTAGCAATTGCAATGCTCTTGGTATTAGTAGAACTCTTCAGCCAATGGCAGCTAGAGGGGCCGTTTATCCAGGACCACCATAACATCAAGCCAGCCCATGCACAGCATTCACAGGGGGCTCTGAGCAAATCCAGTCATTCTTAAGTCCTCCTGAGGTGTGAGGGGGAAACACTGGAGAGTTTTTCCCCCTGTGTTCTTTCTTTTCTTTCTAATGTTGTTGGAGATTGCACTTCAAGTACTGAAGATTTTCTATGAGCTTTTCATTCCCTTTTTTTTTTGCTCCACCCACTTCTTGGAAACATTTAATTATTTTCTCTAGTACCTGAATGACAACAGCACACCTGACTTATTGCTGTATGCATGTAGTTCCTCTTCTGGCTTTTGGCTGAAGTGGATTATGTGCAATTTTTCAACTTAATGGGAGCTTGTGACACTTAAAAGGCATTCTTCTGTGTGAGTGTTATGCAACATTCCTTTTGTGTTGTCCCCCCACCCCCCGCTTATTTTTGCAGTTTTGTGTGAATTGCTGTGAATTCTTGGGCTTTCTCACAATTATGAGCAGCAGGTTGACAAATGTGGGCTATGTTCTTGTTGTGAATATGAATCATTATTGGATAGTTTCTGTGGCTTGTGATAGAGGTTCTTGAAGTGCAGGCTTCCTGCTTATTTGCAATCCAGGGTTGCAATCCAGGGTTGCCCCTGTTCCCACTGTTCCTCTCTTCCCACCATCAGAAAAACCTCTTGAAGTTTCTCTTGAGGAATTATTACATCACAAGGCAAGTGGGACATGCAGCTTATATGATCAAGGGTCATAAGTTGCCCAGTTATGGAATGGCTGACCATCCCATTTGAAAAAATCCCTGCGTCAGTAGTTGATGTTGGCTAGTTACATTCATTAATTATGCTGTAGATGCTATGCGTCTAACTATTGTATGAAATTGTTTTTTAAGTTAATATTTTAGACCTCTGCAACTGCATTTGTGGGGTAAAAGCCTATGATAAAATCTTGCTACAAATTTACTTTGCTTTTTTAATTGACAGACTAGAGATTCCTTGATAATGAGACAATGCACAGATCACCGTACATATTAATATTTGCTAGCTCCTTTCTTATGAATAACCCTGGTTGTTGTGATGAAAGGCGTGCTTGTGTTACCTTATATCAAGGAAGGTCCATGGTGGCCAAGAGCCACACAGGCTCTTTTGCTGGTTTTTCCTAGTTCCTTGTTGTAACTTCTCCTTTCACCAAACTGCTTTCACATGGAACTATTTCTTACTTGGCAGGTAGGTGCCCCTCTGTTTTCCCAGAGGGGAGTCTGCAGTGCAATCCAAATAGTGCTTCATAATATAATATGGCATGGAGAAGAGTAGCAGGTACAAGGAGTCATACACACTGATTTTTCCTTGTAGCCATTTCTTCCCTTAGGAAATAAGTAGTCATTGTTGAAGACTTGTGGATCAAGCCTTGAAGCACCTTGGGCAAGGAGAATCCACCCTCCTTCTGATTCAAGAATTTGCCTATCCCTGACCTGTAGCTGGATTTGGAATAGCCACTGGCCATTCTTTGCCCTTAATAGTGAGCAAGACAGCAGTTGACACTGACTCCAAGTTACAAATAACTGAACTGCCTATATTGTTCTGTGGCTGCAGCTACACTCCAGCTGCCGCTTGTTTTGTCTCCACTCCAGCTACACTCAGGCTTCATTCACTTGCATCTGTGTGCATTTCTTCTAAACAAAAAACATCAATTCAAGCAAAGGCACTCAGTTAAAATCCTTGAGCTTAATTTCCAATCCTAGCTGTGTGACAAGCTCTCTATGTGAAACTGGTCCAAATCACTTCAATTTCTTGCCATGGAAAAGAGATCACAGTACTTGGATACCTGCTGCTCCTTCTTTCACCTGGTCTCTTTCATGTGAAGGCTTAAGGGATAAGAAACCATCTCCTACTACATTCATGTTAACTGTACTCGTAACTAGGCACCAGTCCTTGGCGGAGGGCTTATACTTAAGTACATCCATGGTATGATTCCAATGCACGTAAGAATGAATAAACATAAGAAAAATCACAGCTTTATTTTAGTTTCCTCAGCACTGTTGCTTTAGTTGATGATGACATGGGAAGGATAGCAGTGGTGATAATTATGATAATAACAGCTTTCTTGATACCGTGTCTGAATTACCTTGTTTCTCTTTGTATTTTTCTAGCTGGGAGGCTGTGGAATCCTTGGAGTTGGCATATGGCTAGCTGTTACCCAAGGGAACTTTGCTACTCTATCTTCTTCCTTCCCTTCCCTGTCAGCTGCCAACCTGTTGATCGTCACAGGGACTTTTGTAATGATCATCGGCTTTGTGGGGTGCATAGGAGCCATCAAAGAAAACAAGTGCCTCCTGCTCAGTGTGAGTACAAAATAAACAGTTTCCCTGTTGTCTGCCTCCAGTCTATGCTGTGACTGTCATGTTTTTATGCACATTAGATTACATCTCAGCACACTCTTGAAGTTGGATTCCACGTTTACAGGTTTTGTCCATCACAAGCCTTGTTGCCCTCTGATGAAAATGGCTAACTGTTTTTTTTAATAAGGTGCCAAATATTCTCAACACAGGCATATTATAACATACTCAAATCCAGAGACTGGAGCCAGGAACAGACAAGACAGATCTTTTTACAAGCCTTTTTTTAAAAAAAAAGAGCGTGACAGAAGAGACTGGCTCCAGCTCTGCTTCTCCTGAGACACAGCCAATGGGAGCAGGCAGAACGCTGGACCAATGAAAGTTGGTGTCTGTTGGAGGGAGGAGAAGGCTCTTGGGAGCTGCTGAAGGAGAAGGGTTTGAGATGCTGCTAAGAGAGGCAGCAGAAAGATAGCTGGCCATAAATCTGTTCTGTTACATTGAAACGTTCTCTGTTTAACTCCAGTTGGTTTATTAGTTTAAAGTCCATTCATTCCTATGTTCCATCTTGGAAATAAAGGGTTTTTTAAAATATATTCAACACTGGCTGGCTTGAAATCATTAGCTGAGGGAAAATACACACACAGGCTCAACACTCTGGTCACGTTAAAAGGACCAAGTTCAAATGGTGGCAGCACATATATAGGGACAGTAACCTCTGAGTTCCTTTTCCCCCAGTAGCCCTGGGCTGTAGCTGGGTGAGAGGAGGTACATATAGGGAACTGGCTAACTGCCTGGTGGAACTTCTGGAAGAGGAGAGAGGGGACCCACTGCCAAGGCAGCAGTCCTGCAGACAGAGGAGAAGCAGGAGCTGCTGCTTGTCACCTCCTCTGTCACTGAGGCTACTGATACCGGCCCTGCCACCTCACTTCTGCAGGAGGGCAAGCAGAGAAGCAGGAGCTGCTGCCATTCCCCCCACTGCATGAGTCAGGTGGGCAGCTGGGAGAAGGGGAGCTACAGCAGTGGCACTGTAAGTGGGTGTACTGGGAGCAAGTGGCTGGCCCAGCAAGTGAATGGTGGGGAAGGATGAGTCCCCCCCCCCGTGAATCTTGTGGGTCCCAGTGCGTATTAACAAATTATGGTTAATAATGTTCTAGAATAGCCAACAGAATGGCAACATCACCGAGGCTATAAAAGCTTCATAGTTTTGAACAGACCCAGTCTCTTTCTGTTCGAAGGCACGCCATTAGGACATTGCTCAGTTAAGCTCATCTGGTACTTAACCACTCAGTATTTCTGAGCTCGAATCATTTTCTCATTTCTCTGAAGAAGGAATCCCTAGGTTATTAACCCAGCCTGCTAAGGATTTATAAGAAGAAAGGACTCAGAACTCTCTCTAGAGAAACAGATTGCTCCTACAATTTAGGAGCAAGAGGTTTTTGAAGGTATCTGAAACTGCACAATTTCAAGGTCATTATTTGCCATTCAGTGCTGACAACTGCATCTCATTCAGCTGTCACCCACAGGAAAGGCTGCTTTGTCAAAATGTTGTATGTGGAGACCTAGGAATCTAAACCAAGGGTACTGTGACCTCGACTGTACTGGCAGCTTACTGCATATAGAAGCACGATTAAATTTATTTTGCATGCACACCTTCCCCTGAAGAGCTAATTGTTTAGAATTAGTGAAGGTTATTACTTCACTTTTTAAAAATTTGCTCTGGGAAATCCCAGATTTCCAAGGCTTCTGTACTGGGATTCTTCAATGAAAAGATCAGAAGTGGTGGACCGATTTCCCCATAAAATATCTAGACTACCTCTGTTGATTTCCTCCTGCAATATTCTCTGGTATGCTGTTCATGTGATAGGAAAGTGGAGAGATTAAGAAAAGTATTTCTCACCCAGCATAGGCACAGTGGTCTAGAACAGATAAACTAACAGCAGTGTGACTCCTGCCTATAGTATACAAGAGTGAATGTTTTTTTCCTTCAAAATGATACCTTTGCTCCTCTTGGCTACGTTAATGATTCCACTTCCTTTTTTAAACAAGAAACTATATGTCTGATAACAGAAGAGAAGAACATACATCTCTGAACTTTTGTGGGCTTTGAGCCAGTGTGAGTGGTAACACTTGAATAAAGAATCTTGGAGAGTTGTCTTACGGTACTTAAAGGACATGAGAACTGCTTTGATAGGTAGCTGAGCACCTTCCTGATGTATATTGGTAAGGGCCACCACATAATGTGCATAATTCCAAATGAGTAGCCTTATTAGTCTGTAGAAGCACTGCTTACACAGTTGAACAAAAATAAAACAGGAGTCCAGTGGCCCCGTAAACTTTAAAGGCTAGCAAAATGTATTCCAGTATAGGCTTTTATCAACACTAATTCAGTCACAGGCAGATGAGCTCTGACTCACAAAAGCCTACGCTGGAATAAATTTTGTTAGTATTTAAGGGGTCACTAGACTCCTGCTCTATTTTAATTCAGCTGTGCAAGGACAAGCTTATGCAGTTTCTGCATAGTGGCAGTCTTTTCTAGGCAATATATAAACTAGGAGGTGTACCTTTCTTGCAAACCAGAGGGGATAATTGGCTGCAATTTACAGGCAATGCACAGCAGTGCCTAGTATAGGAGTACTTCCCCAGCACCCTTGGTGCTGTTACAGGGTAGTCATGGGATGGGGGAGGGCTCTCAAATTTTGCAACGTAGTTACTTAAGGACAGCAGAATGTCTTGGTTCCAAATCTCAATATTTGTTGTGCTGTTCCTTGATGCTGCAAACTCTCTGATTTAGCATGCATTTTTTATGAAATTCAGTTTCAATTTTCATTTTGGGGGGACGGGGGAGTCTGTGTAAAATGCGAGCCTGAACCTTTGGGGCGCCTCTTCACAACCATTTCTGCTCCAATGTTTGGAGCCATTTTTTTTAGCTTGAAAGGATTTTTTCCACTGTAACTTGACCAACCTGGGATCATGTAGCAAACACACTGTTTTCCATGCATCACATAAGCAAACCAATTTGGCTGCTTAGCAACATTGCTAAAGGCACGTGAAGGTCTCCCATTACCTTCACTCTGAATAACTTGGGCTCTCCATGTTGTGTTTGTGGTTTCACTGCCTGTGAGGGCTGAGCAGCAAAACTTTCATCCCAGTCCAGTTCCAGTTGCACATGGTTATACATGACTGATGGGCAGAATATAGAGGCCCTTTGGACTATATCCACTGGAACATCCCCATTCATAAGGGACAGTTATATATTACTAGAAACAAAGCCCGTTGTGGGGAAAAAATACAACAGGCTCTAGAAAGGGAGAGTGGGCAGGCAGGCATTCCCTCTTCCTCTGTCACTGATCCTGGCCACTAAAGGAGTGGGATGGGCATTGCCACCTGCTCCACACCTGATCTCAGCAACATGAAGGGGTGGTGGGCTTTGCTACCTACTGCAGGTCTGATACAGGCCAGGTAAAGGGGGGCAGGCATTTCCACCTGCTCCACTCCCGATCCCAGCTGAGTAAAGGGAAAATGGGCATTGCCTTCTGCTCTGCATCTGATTACAGCTAGGTGAAGGGAGGAGTGGCATTGCCACCTGTTCCTTGCTGGGTGAAGGGAGGAGCGGGCACTACCTTCTGCTTCTCACCTGATCCCGACAGATGAAGGTGGGCAGTGGGCTTTGCTACGTGATCCGCTCCTGATCCCAACTGGGTGAAGGGGGTGGGGGCATTGCCACCTTCTCTGCTCCTGATTCTGGCAGGTTGAAGGGAGGCAGAGATTGCTGCCGGCTTGGCTCCTGATTCTGACAGGGTGAAGTTGGGGTGGGCATTGCCGCCTGCTCAGTGCCTTATTCCAGTAGGTTGAAGGAGGTGGGCATTTCCACCTGCTCCACTTCTTGTCCAGGCTGGGTGAATGGAAGAAGAGAATTGCCTCCTGTTGTATACCTGATCCCACCCAGCTGAAGGCACTGGGTGGGCATTGGCACCTGCTCCACTCCTGATCCCAGCTGGGTTACAGTGGGGGGTGGGCATTGCCACTTGCTCCACTCCTAATGCTAGTTGTGATAAGGATGGGGTGGGCATTGCCACCTTCTCCACTCCTAATAACAGCTGGGTTAAGGCAGAGAGTGGGCATTGCCACCTGCTCCGCTCTTGATCCCAGCTGGCTGAAGGGGGGCAGGTATTGCCACTTGCTCTGCTCCTAATATCAGCTGGGTTAATGTAGGGGGTGGGCATTGCTACCTGCTCTGCTTCTAATACCAGCTGGTTTAAGGTGGGGGCAGGCATTGCCACCTGCTCTACTCCTAATACCAGCTTGGTTAAGGTGGGGGGTGGGCATTGCCACCTGCTCCAGTTCTAATACCAGCTGGGTTAAGGTGGTGGTGGACATTACCACCTGTTCCACTCCTAATACCAGCTAGATGAGGGGGTGGGCATTGCCACATGCTCCGCACCTAATACCGGCCGGGTTAAGGCGCAGGGAGGGCATTGCCACCTGTTCCGCTCCTGTTCCCTGCCTGGGCTTCCCACCATGGCATATTTTCTGGAGCGATATGGTGAGTTACCTGGGCTTTCCTCTGCAGCAGCACTCTCTGGTGGTGCGCCAGGGTATAAAGTGAGTCGTCTGAAACACGCTTACTCAATTATATAGTAAGATTATATTGAAGGGAAGATGTTAGCCACTCAGAGGGGATATATTCCATTTTCTCCTTGACCCCTTCCAAATACTTACAAATTCTTTTGCAAAGGGATGTGAAAAATCACTAAACCTAGAGGTACTGAGAGAGAAATGCTTGCAACCCTCTTACCTCTGTTTTGGTTCAGCATTATCTTTGTGAAAATCCAACATATTCCCTGACATTTGCCTACATAGCTTCAGATTTAATCTCAATTTACCTTTTGGACTGCAGAATCTGTGAATGAGCCAATTGGAAGGGGTGGAGGGTTTACAGGTTTGTTTTGAACATGGCTTGTATTGGGCCTGAAAGTGTGAATCTGGAAGATCCTTTAAGCACTCTTTTGATGTTTCTCAGAACTCTTTAAAAAACAGCATATTCCTTATGTAACTTACAATACTGTCTGAAGCAGAGTTTACACCCTGCTAAGTTCATTAAGCCAATGGACTTAGAAAGGTGTAATTCTGCTTAGTATGGCACTATTAACTTCTTTATTTTAAACAAACAGCAGGTCGATGTATTGTCAAAGGCTTTCACAGCCGGAGAACGATGGTTGTTGTGGGTTTTCCGGGCTGTATTGCTGTGGTCTTGGCATTGTAGTTCCTGACGTTTCGCCAGCCACTGTGGCTGGCATCTTCAGAGGTGCAGCACCAAAAGACAGAGATCTCTCAGTGTCACAGTCACACTGAGAGATCTCTGTCTTTTGGTGCTACACCTCTGAAGATGCCAGCCACAGCTGCTGGCGAAACGTCAGGAACTACAATGCCAAGACCACGGCAATACAGCCCGGAAAACCCACAACAACCATCAAACAGCAGGTCATTTAATTATCATTTTTGGAGGATTATGAACAGGATCAGATTTTCAGATTAAGAACCAACACTAGACTGTCACCAGGCAGCGGGATGCTTTGGTAGATTCTCAAGTCTCCCCTGATTGAAATGGCTCCTTACAATCCCTGTCTCTGTAAGAGGCAGGAAAGCAAACATAACTGCTACTTTTCATTCCAGAGCGATCATTCCCATTAAATCACTCCAGTCAGTACAATTTAGAGCAGAGTGAAAGCTAAAGATGAGAGGTAGAAGAAAGTTAGCTTTGAGGCAATTTTGTTTCTATTGTTTCTTGATTTTCTTGAAGTATGGCATGCCGGAAATTGAATCCTGCCTTATCAGAGAGAGAAGTTTTCACCTTGTTCTCCTGTCTGTGCCTAGCATGGTTTGTTGTGCATGTAGTTGGGTAACATACTTTTTGTGATATTTCGATTGTGTTGCTTCTTTTTTCACAGCAGTCAGAAAAATGCAGCTTGGTAAAATCCCTAGGGTATAGTGAAACAGTTTGGTAAAATCCACGAACAGCTTGTTCTCGAACAGCAGATTGGGCTGTTTGTGGCTTTTTAAAAATTTGTATTGCTGTTCATGCCCATCTCTAGCTGTGAGTGGCAACTAGCTGGCTGACTTGTAGCCAAGGGCAGGATGGGAGATTGCCACCTCTACCCAGATCAGCTGCCCAGGGTTGCTTCATCATAGACTCCCTGTTTTGCATGCCATCACAAATCATCTCAATATGCTTCTGCTGTAAAATGCAACTTTAGTCATTTCTGCTTGTGTTAACTTGCCCACAATAAACAAAAAGGATATCATGGCCTCATTACTTTAAAAAAAAGTCATCTCCAATCCTCCAGTAAAGCATTGTGGCTTTTAGTTTTAATTTATTTAAAAGTATACAAGCATAAGAGGCTGATCTAAGGCAAAAAACAAGAAAAGAAACCTGAGGTTTAAATTTTTTTAAGTGTTCTGTTTCCCAGTTCCTTATCAAAGAACTGACAGCAAAAGCTCTGCCAGTAGCATGGAATTTATCCAGGATGATGTGAAAAGGTGTGAGAGAAGATGGTTGAAATTGTCCCATGGATGATTTCCTGTCAATAGCTTTCCCACACAAAGATGTAGATATTGATCCATGTCTAGTGTTTCAGCCTCTGTTGTTTTAATAGCTTGAGGCAAGGGTTGGAATGCAGGAAGTTGATATCTACAGTTATCTGGCAAGAGAGCCCCTCAGTGACCAAAAAAGAAAAAAAGGATTGGCCATCTAAAATATAATATTATGTACTATAGGACATTCTTTATCCTTTGCTAACTTTTGTCAGGTCTGATATGAGGCAAATTCCTAAATATCAGAACTCCTTGTCTCTAGTCATGGATGAATCCCTGTCAACTCAGTACAGAACTAGATCAGTAATTATATGAGCATAATTGGGGGACACTCCCTAGAGTTCTAAACTGACTATGTTGCTTCCTCACCATAAGCAAAACCAAGAACCAAAAAAGGAACACAAAATAAAAGGATAAGGTGGGTGTGGAGAGACAATCATAATGCCAGTTGAGGTTGGGAAGCTTTCTGGAACTTGGTCAGACAAGCTCTGGGATTGCATGATTTCTTTCCCCAAGGCTCTAGAGTATTCCAGGATTTACTCATAATTCTGTGGGGGATGGGCTGCTTAGCTCTTTCACCTTTAAAATTTTTCTTTGTTTAAACTATAAACTATACACCATAGCATAATAAACAATAAACACAGAAAATAAGGGGAAAAAACACACAATTCTAAACATGACACACTAACAATACATATATCTATATAATTAAAAGGAAAAGGAAAAGGGAAAAGAAAAGAAAAGAAAAGAAAAGAAAAGAAAAGAAAAGAAAAGAAAAGAAAAGAAAAGAAAAGAAAAGAAAAGAAAAGAAAAGAAAAGAAAAGAAACCCTAGATTACACTACAGGTTGAGTTCCGATTTTCTCCGCAACAAGTATATATCATTTCTAGAGTCACACTTATTCTAGGTTAGTCACAAAACCCCTCTTTTTTCTATGGTTCATGTTTCTTAATCCATAAATGCAGATGTCATCAAATCCTTGTTATCCATTTCATGCAAAAAGTCTATTAATGGTTTCCATTCAGTCAAGAAGTTAACTAATGTCCTTTCTCTAATTAATGCAGCAAGTTTTGCCATTGACGCAAACTCCAAAACTTTTGTCAACCATTCCTCCACTGTAGGCAATGTTGTAGTTTTCCACTTTTGTGCATAAAGTACTCTTGCCGCTGTAATAAAGTATAAAAACAGTGTTCTAAAGCTTTTTTCCAACTGGCTGTCCATTATTCCCAAATTCCTAACAGAAAAGTCTCTGGTTTCAGCTGAAGTTTAATCTTCAAAATCTTCTGTATCAATGATTGTATCTGCAACCAAAAACTCTTTGCTTTCTTACATGTCCACCACATATGAAAAAATGTCCCTTCTTGTTTGGCACATTTCCAACATACATTTGACGCCACCTTATACATTTTAGCCAATTTTTCAGGAGTCATATACCAACGATACATCATTTTGTAGAAATTTTCTTTAATACTGGAGCTTAATGTAAATTTCAGCCCTCTTGTCCACATATTTTCCCATTCCTCCATTAATATATCATGTCCACAATTTTTCACCCGTTTAATCATACATTCTTTTACTTGCTCTTCTTCCATCTCAAACCTCAACAAAAGTTTATACATTTTAGAAATAACATGTTCATCATTTGTACAAAGGGCTATTTCAAATTCAGTTTTAGATTTCTCAAAGTCATAATGACTCTTGTCTAATTTGAATCTCTCCAGAATTTGCATATATGGAAACCACTGACAGGCGTGCCCTTCTGCTGCTAAGTCCTCTCTTGATTTAATTTTAACTTGGTCCTGAGAAATTCCAATAAATCCTGATAAGTTAACCATTTAGGTGGACTAACCATTTCCCTTCAAAAATGAACTTCTTGTGATGAGATCCAGAGAGGTATTTTTGAACAAAACCTAAGTTTGTATTTATTCCATACTCTCGGGGTTGCACGCCTTACATAATGATTATTAAACTCTGTGTTGGCTTTAACTTTGTCATACCATAGATACCCATGCCACCCAAATTTTAGATCATGCCCTTCCAGGTCCAGTAATGGTCTATTTTTTAACAGTATCGATTCCTTCATCCAAACCAAACAGATAGCTGCAAAATATAATCTCAAATCTGGGAGGCCCAAGCCTCCTCTTTCTTTTGCATCCCGTAGAACCTTACATTTAACCCTTGGCTTTTTGCCTTGCCATATAAATCTCGATATATCTTTCTGCCACTGCTTAAATGGTGCCTCTGTTGTCAATACAGGAATTGTCTGAAATAAGAATAACATTCTAGGTAAAACATTCATTTTAATTGTAGCTGTTCTTCCCAACAGCAATAATTAAATTTTATCCCATCTTAGCATATCCCTTTTAATTTCTTTCCAAGTCTTAATAGAAGAGCTGCTTAGCCCTTTCAAAGCTATACATTGTATGTGGCTGGATTGACAGCCTGCATTTCCTACATACATGTCTAATGAATGTGGTTTTCTGTTTCCTGTAGTGATTAGAGGTGGACTTGGCGGTGGGAAACTCAGGATAAATAAAATACACTTTGGCAGACTCTGCATCTCAGCTGAACCTATCTCCAAGTTTTTATGAGGTTAAAATTCCACCCTGAGCTCTTTGGAGGTAGTCTGAAATATGTATTAAACAAATACATTCAAATAAGAACACTTCAATTCTCTATTGGCTTTCTCTCCCACTCTACACAGTGATAATGGTTGTTCCCTTTATTCTTCATCACAGCTTATGAAAATTTATTTTCCTTTATTTACCATTCTTTTTTGACCCTAACAAACTTTGATCCCAGTGTCTAACATCACCCTCTGTCATTCTCCAAAGCCTTACTACATGCAGGTCTGCTCGGCAGTTTTTCTAGTCAAGAGGAATTTCGGAAATTTTATTCCCATCTGTTGTGGGACCCCCGGTTGGCCACATTTTTGAAGAAATTGTTGCCTTTTTATAAAGATCTAAAAATGAATGTGAGCAATGTATTTACATATTTGCAGAGCTTCTGGTCACTATTTTTGCCATGTTCATAGCAATGTATTAGTCAAGGAGCGTCATTTCATTTTGGCTGCACTTTCCACTGAAGCCAACAGAACAGGAAAAAAAATCAAACAATATTCTTAGGGATATTGCACAGGTCAACAGGAGGATAAATTGAAAATCTTGTCCTTAAACAATGCTAGGAAAGCTGTACCTTTCTTAGTGGTATGAACTGATAATATTTCATTTAAAAAGGAAAGACTCAGCAGTTTTAGAGCTGGGATTGTACTATGCGGGTGCAATGAGGGCATAGCATCAAGATCTTGAACCTACATTGCATCAATCTAGCAAAGGACCTTAGGTGAGAGTACATGCACTGTTCTTTTTTTTAAAAAAAAAAACTTTATTTTTCATTTTCTTAACTACAGATATAGATAACTTCAAATCCTTAACAAGTATAATTTTAGTAATAGCTTTCTTGGTCTTCTTTTTAAGGTACATAGTTAGTGTCTGCTTACAATTAAAAATGTCTGGAGTAGTTTTTGTAGTGTTCCAAGGCTTGTCCAAGTTTCTGGTGCACTGTTCCTGACTGGCTAATTGGGATCAGGCCAGTTGCTACAATTTTTGAATAAAACAAGGGCCATTATAGCTTGCACCCCCAACCTCCCAGACCTTTATTGCTCTGGGGCTCTGTATGGTTGCTAAAGGATTTTCTTCTACCTGCTTTTGTGCTCTAGACCTGTTCACCTGGATTGGTGCCAGCCCAGGATCTGAGAGCTAAGCTACAAGAGACAAATTACATGAGGAGGAGCACATGAAGGGAGTCACAATATTAGCCAGGAAGCTGCGTTTTAAAAGAGATCGGAAGGCTTTGTCAATTCCCCCTCTCTACAGAGCCTGGGAGATTGCTGCTCAGAAGGTTTCTTTATTTCCTCTTCACCTCTTAGAAGAGGAGCCTGGGGAGGCAAAGAGGAAATTAACAAACCTCTGAGCAGTGATCTCCCTGGCTCTGCAGAGAGGGGAAATTAATAAACTCTTCTGATCTCTTTTAAAACTCAGCTTCCCAGCTAACATTGCTCCTCCTCATGTAATTCATCTCTTGTAGCTTGGCTCTTATTCTCTGGATTTTGAGGCTTTGGAACCTTGTTTGGAATCTTTTGGTTTCATCTGAACAATAACTTCAGTCTGGGGGACTGAAAGTCTGTTCAAGTGTGTTAGTTTAGTTATCCCAGTGTTTATTGTTTTCCTCTCTGTTTGCACAGTTGTATCTCTGTACCTGTCTGCACTTTTGTTAATAAACTCTTTGGAGTATAACCTTGTGTGCTCTTTGGGAATTTGCTAACTTCAGTCAGTACTCTGACCCATTTTGGTCACAGCTACCCAAATAGTTGTTTGGTGGAACTCAATCTGCAAAGTGGTATACCTTGCAGAGTTAACTCCCTGCTTAAAACCTGGTAGGGCTGGGAACTTGCCTCTCTGTTCCATAGCTGAAGCTTTTGTCAAAAGAGGCTGGTGGCAGCTCACTCCCAGTTTGGAGTGTTTTGCTCTTGACCTCCCACTCAGGGCGACTTGTGGATACAGCTGTCCTTAACAGTAGCAGTAGGAGATCCACAGCTGTGGAGCACATAAGGTGTTTGGACTATGACGAACCATTGTTTTGGCAGTTGCAGAATGAATGTGTTCCCTGTAAGCAAGAGGCAGTTTGGCCACATTTCCATTGACTGTGTGACATGGCAATTTGTCTGAATTACAAGAAGCCTCCTTTGCTTCTGGTCTTTACAATTGAAATTGTGAGCAGAAGTACTTACTGCACCTTGGTTAGATTTGGTAAAGATGCCAGAAGCCAGATTGCATTGCTACCTGAGTGGGCCCAAACTGCCCAAAGCCATCCATGATGTAGATCATATAGGAATGAAGGTCAGACTGAAGAAAACACAGATCGGTATATGCATTACCGTAGGTGGAGCTCTTCATTGCCTATTGATAGAAAAGTACTAATTGCATCTCGCATCCCTCATCTCTCCCTCACCTTTTCCTATTCCCCTCCTCTTCACCTTTTTCCATTTAGAGAGGCATTTATTTGAGATTCAATTTTCAGAGACCAGATAAAGGAAGAGGCACTTTTCCCACATGTTCTTCTCATTTGTTTTAATTAGTAGACAAAGTCATTTTGAAAGCTCGTGCACGGAACTGTAAATTGAGATATAAATCTTGTGTTCACATTTGTTCCCCTCTCTACCTATTTCCTTTGACCTGCATAATAAAAGGGGATCTCAGATTTTTAAGGTATGCTTTAACTGCCCTACATGCCCTTCTAACAAGACTCAGGATTCTGTTATGGGCAGAGGAAATCTGAAATTAGCATCTCAGTACATGTAAAGTCTGAGGATTGACTTTGAGTTACTTCTGAGAAGGTAGTGTGCGTAAAAAGTAATCTTCAGCAAAACATAATGAATGTTGCTGGTAACTGTTCTTAGTTGTAATTATTCTCAATGTATTGCTCATCAGTTTTTTGAGAATTTTGGGACTCTTTTCCTTGCACGAAAGCTTGAAGTAAGGCCTGATTCATATATAATTATGCCTAATCTTGTTTGACTCTGACAGGTTACCAGAATGGTTAACAATCTGCCTGTAATCTTCTCTGGTCCATGAGTTAAAATCTGGCATGGCAGATACTCTTCCAAAACTACCCATCTCTTCTCTGTACATGCCTCTAATTCCAGGATTGAAAAGCTGGCAACGGGAGCAGACGTCCCAGTAGGTTGATTTTTAGTAGAACTATTTCTGCCCCCCTCTTGTCCAGGCAAAGGGTTGGAATATGTGGCAGTTTGTTCAAAATAATCACAAGCATCAGATCTGCCCACCTTACTGAGATTTGCCTTAGGCAGGTGTCAAGTGATCCCATGTCTGAGTAGAGTTTGCGCTGGTCCACCTCTGTCAGGCAGGCAAGCCAGCCAGCCTGCCATAACTGTGAATGCATGTCTACTGGGAGAAGATGGGTTTTCTTCCTGTAGTGTAGCTTCCTTCACTGTACTCAGCTGTGCTTTGCTAAGAGACCTTATCAGTGCAGCTGGTAGTGTGTGGGAACCAGTCATGGGAACTTCAGCTGGGCATCTTTTGCAGGACTTTCACTGACTTCAACTGACTTGTTTGTACTGGGGGAGGGGTATTGGAGTATGACCTCTTGGGGCAGACTGTACTTCAGCATTCTGGGCAATCTCTATGTATCAGTGTACTTCTAGGGGGCTTTCGACTCATACAACAGCGTTGGATGAAGTTGAGAGTCTGAGAGAATTCCCTAGCCAGGCCTGACATTTTGCCCAGAATCCTTCAGTCTTCAGAACCAGGGGAAGCCAGTGAGATTCCCTACCTGCAGCATGGCAGCTGGAGGGGACAACGGATTTCCTGAGAACCCAGAGGACCTTTCTCAAGATCCCATGCAAGTGCTGAAGCTTGGAACTAGCTTGGAGCACAGGGCCAGGGCGATTCCCAAGAGAAGAGACAGGGTCCTACATTAGCTGAGTGCAATGCTGTCACATCCCTTGTATGGAAGGATGAGGGACTAGAGGGAGCGGCGGCAAGCGTACCTGTTCCAATCCAGCTTGGGAGGAGGAACAGGAGCTCCAGAGAATCCAGGAGGGGACCTGGAGGATGAGGAGCAGCTGTTTGGATTGGCACCTCTGCGGGAGACCCAGACAAAGGACATCAAGGAGAGAGACCTTGCCATGATGGAGGACCAGGGCATGGGTGTGGATTATGAGGATGGAGAACCCCAAGATTTGAGTGGAGTGTCTGATCTACAGCAGATGTGTGAGGAGAAGGAGGAGGTCAAGCAAACAATGCTGGAAATTATGGATGGAATGTGCAAACTGTAATTAGATGTGCATGCCCGCAGTAGTGGAGGGGGGCTCCGGTGAGGCCTCTCGACCAAGGGAGGCCCTGGGTGAAGTAGCACCTGTTCCCCCAGCAGGCCCAGCACCATTTGTCACCCCAAGACCACGTGCAAGTTGGACGAGGGTCCCATGGAACTGGAACCTGCCGCCCCTGACCTGGCGTAAACTGGAAGCCTATTTTGATGGAGACCCCAAGGCACTGGGTTACTTCTTGGTGCAAGTGAGGGAGTTCTTAAGAGAGTGGGGCCACATGTTCCCAGACAAATTGAGCCAAGTAAGCTACATCGGGTCATGGCTGGGAGGCGCAGCAGCTAAATGGTATGTGACTTTATACTCAATGCAGGCCCCAGAACTGGGGAGCGTAGATGTATTCATCCAGGCATTTAAAGAGAAGTACGAGGACTCTCTCAAGGAGGAGAGGGCAAGAACCCACCTGAGGCAGATAAGGCAGGGCAACCGTCCAGTCTGAGAGTACGCAGCAGAGTTCTGAGAGTATGCAGCTAAACTGAGAGACTGGACAGAGGGCATGAAGATAAGAGTTTTTCCGGGCTGGCCTGAACTCCGAGCTCGTGGCCAAAATGACAGTACAAGATGACCCTCGAATCCTCCTGGGCTGGATCCAACTGGCTTGCAAGATTGAAAATTGGGAACAAATAGTGAAGTTGCTGAAGTTGCAGCATCAAACTGGTCAGCAGAAAGGACTGGCAGATGCTCGACCCTAGGACTGAGGGAGACCATGAGCCAACATTCCCGCAAGCAAGAGAGATCAGAGAATGAGACAAGGGCTGTGCTTGAGATGCGGGGGAGTGGGCCACTTTGCCGCTGAGTGTCGGGGTGAAGGTAAGAGCCACCAAGAGTTGGAGCCAAAGTCGAGGGGGCTACCGGAAAGGCGCTCGATGAAGAGACCCTGACCTTCTTCCAGGAAGGAAGCCGTCACAGTGGTCGCATTGCCAGAGGAAGGAAGGGACACCACAAGTGAAGTGCCCTCATTAGACAATGAAGAGGAGCCAAAATCACCGACGGAAAATGGCGGAGACCTGCTGTGAAGGGCACCAGTTGGCGGGTCGCTGAAGTCCTGGTGCTGCAAAGGGTGGAACCTAAGGGAGCGTTGTTTTTCATAGTAGTCACCCTTTTAAACCCACGGAGGGGGACAAACATCAGGGTAAGGGCCTTAATTGAGTCAAGGTGCAGCAGAGACTTAATTGCCCTTGCACTCGTGACGGGGATGGGGATGGTGGTGTCAAACCTGCCTGAGCCCCTACTCTTGGAACAGATGGACAGTACCGTTATGAAGGGGACCCCCTTAGTTACGAAAGAGACCACCCCCGTGGGAATGGGGGGACATTGAGAGGAAAGGACTTTTGTGGTCAGCCCCACCACCAAGTTTCTCCTGGTGCTGGGAGTAAGGTGGCTGTGGGACCACGACCTCTATGTGAGGTGAAAGGCCGGGGAGCTGTGTTTTCCTTCTGAAAACCAAAAAGCCAAAAACATATATGAGATGACAAGTGGAGCCAAAATCCTCCCCCCTCCCAAGATTGTGTGTTTAACTATGGAGGAGAGGGAGAGCATTTCTCCAGAATACCAGGTCTTAAGTCAAGTGTTGGAGGAGGAGGCGGCAGATGAATTACCTCCTCACAGAGCTACAGACTGTGCAATCCAACTGATCCCAGGGACTAAATTACCAAAGGGAAAAATTTACTCGATGAGCCCAGGAGAAAGAGAGGGGTTGCATAAGTTCATTGATAAAAACCTGGTGCGAGGTTTCATCCAGTCAGCTAGCTCCCACCATACCGCCCCTGTGCTATTTAGAAAGAAAAAGGACAGGGGCTTGCAATTGCTTACAGACTATAGAAGAATCAATGCAGTCTTGATGTCGAACACCTACCCCGTTGATCAGAGACTTGTTAGGGGTAGCAGCTAAAGGAAAAATATTCACAAAGCTAGACCTCCGAGATGCCTATTTCCGAGTAAGAATAAAGGAGGGGGATGAGTGGAAGACTGCTCTTAATACCCCGTTGGGGAAATTTGAATATCGAGTTATGCCTTTCGGCCCCTGGGGCGTTTATGAATTTAATTAATGAAGTTCTCCACAAGTGCCTTTATGAAGGAGTGATCATTTACGTTGGTGACATGATGATGTATTCAGAGGATTATGAATCCCATGTGAAATTGGTGCGGGAGGTGCTAAAAACCCTGAACCAACTCAAACTGTATGTAACACTGTCCAAGTGTGAGTTTCATAAAGAGAAGATGGATTTCCTGGGGTATCGAGTATCAGGGAGAGGTTTAGGGATGGATCCAACCAAAGTGGAAGCTGTACTCAGATGGGAAGCCCCTCAAACGAGGTGGCAGCTACAGTCATTTCTGGGGTTTGCTAACTTCTACCAACCCTTCATAAAAAATTTTGCTCAAGTAGCCTTGCTGCTTACAGACTTACTAAAAACCAAGGGGAAGGATGCTGGGAAAGTGAAACCAAGCACCAAACTGGCCTGGTCTAAGGAGTGCCAAGCGGCCTTTGAGGAATTAAAAGCTCGCTTCACCTCCAAACCTGTGTTACATCATCGCAATGAGAGCCGCTCGTTAACGATACATGTGGATGCGAGCAATGTTGCCATGGGAGTCCTCCTCCTGCAGGAAGGGGAGGATGGGAAAATGCACTCCTGTGCTTATGTGTCCAAGAAATTGTCTGAGGCTGAAAGGAACTGGGCAGTGTGGGATAAGGAGGTGGCAGCGGTCAAACTGGCCCTAAGTACGTGGATGCACTGTCTGGAGGGAGGTAAGGTGCCATTTGAGGTATGGACTGATCATGGAAATCTGGAGGTGTTGTGAGAGCTTCACAGGCTGGGAGCCAAGCAACTGCAGTGGGCGGAGTTTTTCTCATGATTCAACTTTATGATTAAACATTTCCCTGGGAAGTCAAATTTCCTGGCAGATGCGCTGTCCCGCCTTCCCCAACACAACAGCCAGAGGAAGTTGTAGACATGTTTTTCCCCACCCAGTTGGGAGGGGCCATGATTACCAGAAACCAAGCAACCAAGGCAAACCGCCTTCCCCCTTCTCCCCCCCCCCCCGCCCCGGAGGGGGAAGAGAGAATTAAGGCAGAACTGGAAAAAGAGGGGGAGGAAAATCGGTTGGAGGACTTAGAGAAGGGGGGTAAAAGAACAACAAACTGTATATCTTGTCGAAGGCTTTCACAGCCGGAGAATGTTAGTTGTTGTAGATTTTCCGGGCTGTATGGCCGTTGTCTTGGCATTGTAGTTCTTGACATTTTGCCAGCAGCTGTGACTGGAATCTTCAGAAATGTGGCACCCAAAGACGGAGAGATCTCAGTGTCAATGTGTGGAGAAAATGTTAGCAGGTAATTTATATCTACTCAGGAAGGTGAGTTTGGACTGAGTCATCCTGTAAGAGTTTCCCAGGGTGTGGAATGCTAATGGGGGGAAGCTTCACTGTATCCTGAGGAGGTTCTTTTGCATATGGATTGGAGGTTGATATGCTAATCTTATCTGCAGGGCTATTGTAAGATGTAGAGTATTTTGTTAGTCTGGTGTTTTTCAGGACTGGAAACCATGCCCTATTCATTCTTAAAGACTCTTCTTTCCTGCTGATTTTTCAGCTTGGCCAAGTCTGCAGTGTCTTTCGTGTTCTTTTATTCTTGTCTGGATACTATGCTGTGTGGTCCTGATGTAAACTTGTCCACAGCTGCAGGATATGCGGTATACACCTGCAGAGATGAGGGGGTCTCTACTGTCTTTTGCTGATCGTAGCATCTGTTGTATTTTTCTGGTGGGTCTGAATACTGTTTGTAGGTTGTGCTTTTTCATAAGTTTTCCCATCTGATCAGTGATTCCTTTGATATATGGCAAAAGCACTTTTCCTGTGGGGGACTGTTTTCCCTTAGTTGTTTGATTTATCCTTGGCTTAATCCCTCTTCTGATTTCATTTCTGGAGTAGCCATTTGCTTGAAGTGCGTGGTTAAGATGATTAATTTCGTCATTGAGAAAGTGCGGTTCACATATCCGTCTTGCATGGTCTACTAATGCTTTTATTATGCCTCCTTTCTGTTGCGGGTGGTGATTGGAGTTTTTGTGTAAGTACCAATCCATGTGAGTTGGTTTCCTGTAGACCTTGTGACCTAATTGAAAGTTTGCTTTGCGGATGACCAAGGTATCTAGAAATGGGAGTTTACCCTTGATTTCTTTTTCCATGGTGAATTGTATGTTTGGGTAGATATTGTTGAGGTGGTTTAAAAACTCCATCAATTCTTCCTCACCATGGCTCCAAATGATAAAGGTATCATCCACGAACCGGAACCAGACTGTAGGTTTGTGGGGTGCTGATTCTAAAGCTGTTTTTTTCAAAATGTTCCATGTAGAAGTTTGCTATAACCAGGCTGAGAGGGCTTCCCATTGTCACCCCGTCCATCTGTTCATAGAATTCGTTATCCCATTGGAAGTAACTGGTTGTCAGACAATGGTGTCTGGTTGTCAGACAATGTTACATCCTCTGGAAAAATCTGATTAATAAGTGTGATTGTGTCTTTTACCGGAACCTTAGTAAAAAGGGATACAACATCAAAATTGGCGAGTATGTCCTGTGGACTGAGTTTCAGAAGACTGGTTTTGTTGATGAAATGTGCTGAATCTTTGATGTAAGATGTGGTTTTCCGATGTGGTCCTGTAGAAGATTGGCCAGGTGTTTAGCTAATTCATATGTTGGTGAACCAATGGCACTCATGATGGGTCGGAGTGGGACTGAATCCTTATGAATTTTAGGGAGTCCATATAGTCGTGGTGGCTGTGTATATCCCACAGGGTCTACGGGGGGAGATATTTAATTCAATTTAATTAAATCTAATAAATTAAATTGAATTAAATATCTCCCCCCGTACACTGCATTTAATACAAAACACTGCATTTAATACAAAACACTGCATTTAATACAAAGACAGTTTTCATGGCCGGGAATATGGAAGGATGTGTCACAATATGTATCCACATGTCAGACCTGTTTAATCGTCAAAAGGAGGGGGGGAACCTCCAGGACTACTACAACCTCTGGTCTGTAGTATTCATGGACTTCATCACTGAACTCTCACTGAGCAAGGGGAAAACAGTGATTTGGGTGGTGGTGGATTCGTTTTCCAAACCCACCCACCCACCCTCCCTCCAATTTCAAGCTAGCAAGGGCTGACAATCCTATGCTTTCCTCATTGGTTAAAATATAAAGTAGGTGGCCATTGGCAGCCATCAATGGTACCCTAAGTGTGTTGTCTCATGCTGTATAATTGTAGTGCCATTACCAGAAGCACTGGGGACCATCCCCTTGACATCCAACCCCATGCTTTTGGTGGAAGGATATGGGGTTGTCTTCGTTACATTTCATGGAAGGGAGCATTATGCCTCCTTGTACAGGTAACTTACAGTTAGTAAGTCTGCCTGTCAGCTGGCTGCCTTTCCTTGGAGAAGCTTCCTCATATTCTGTGTTGGCATAGAAAGATTTATTTTCCCTACTTTTTTATTTCAGTGCTTGCTGTGAAGTTATTCTTTCGATTCAAGCCTAGGTATTCCATTGACTTCGGTATGAATTGCATAATCCAGGGAATTTGTAATTTCTTGGCTATTATATGTAACTGCTTTATTTTCATGAAAAAGCATTTAGAATTCCTCATGGCATGGAGAAGGTTCCTCAGCAAGCATGAGTTTTTGGAGTCCCCATTAAAGTGTAGGAAATAAGCTAATTTCCTATTGCTTAGCATCTGGCCCACTAAATCTTCTTAGAGGGCTATGTTTTAGAGCAAAGATGCTTATGATTTTTAAAGTTCAGTGGTTCTATCTGTTTAGAGCAGATATTCCACACAGTTCTGGAAAACATTCCATTGTCATATTGAAATCAATTGCTTGTGATTTCCAGAGAAGCATAAAATCATCACTGAGGTTCTGGTCTCTTTTAACCGTGCTGGAGAATCCCAGCCTTGAAAGTTTTGGATGGTTGAGAAACGTTTCAAAGAGTTTTTTTAGTCCAGATGGAACCAGGCTATTAGAGGCTCAGCAGCTGGTTACATACAGACGGTAGAAGAAGTGTATGCTTAATGAGGTCAAGGCTTATGACACTTTTATCTGTGTGTCTCTAGTAGGCGGGGGAAGGACGAGGAACAGTCAAGCCTAGAGCACTTCCCCAAATTAATATTTTACTTGACTGTGTTCATGGTTAACAGCAGAACCAGTGTGTCAGACAGGCAAGCAAGCCTGCCTGCCATGCCTGCCTGCCATACCTGTGAATGTATATTTACTGGGGGGGGGATGGATAGTAGTGTTCACTATGTCTTCATTAGGCTTTGTTGATGTTTGAGCTGAGCAGTGTTATCAGTGCAGCTGGGACTGAGTGTCTTGGAAGCAACCTCGAGAAGCTCGGCTCTGCATCTGCCAGGATTCTAGTGCTTCGCAGCTCTGCACCAACTTCAACTGACTGTCATCTGAACTGGGGGGGGGGAGACTGGGGGTATAACTTTTCTGGGAGAACTTTGCTTTGGCATTCCAGGCAATTACTATGTACAGTGTGCTTCTAGGGAGCTTCTAATAAAGATCTTTATACAGTTGAGTTTGATGAAGTGGAGAGCCTGAGAGAATCCCCTAGCCAGGCCTGACACAGTGTTGAGTCTGTGCTTGGAATGTGACAGGGATCTGTAGCTTTGGTATTTTATGACATTTTATTGATTAGGATATTATTTTCTTCAAAAAGTCATAGGAATACAGAAAATGCCATAAAATGCCAATTAAATCTGCACGTTGAGATACAGTTCAAGCGACCATCTAGTCTCCAACCCTCTAGATAGCTAAACTAATAATACCAAATGATTCATGTTGGAAACTCAGGTGAGAATAGTTCACTAAAAATCATAGGTTTTGATTTATGAGTCTTTTTTACTTAAGTAATGGTGTTGTTAGTATCTGTGTTTTGCTCTGGAAACGAGTAAGGACTGGTACAAATTATGCTGCAGCTATATCTCGTCTAGAGTGTAAACCATCAGTGTCCTATTACAGATTCATAACCTGCCTTCAGCTCATACAATACACTTTTGTAGCATCCTTGCTGTCTTCCAGCCTTAGACCACCAGTCATATCACATTTTATCTTTGGGAAATACACAAATATTCCTAATAGTTTTGACAAGGCAATGTATCATTCTCACTGAGTACCTATGTCCTAAGTCTCACAAACAGCAGATGCAGTAAAGGCTGTCTGGGATGTACCACTGCAGACTGCAAGGAGGGATGATATGATTGACTGTTTCTCCATTTAAAAAAAACTGCACACAGAAAATTATGTCAGGAAGGCTGGGTGCTTCCTTTGCCATTTAACATTCTATATGCAGGACTCCCTCCCCCATCAATCACGTGAGCTTCCATTTACATTCTGAAGTGGAACAGTCCAAAAACAGGTTTACTTCCTCATCTGCTGTTTATGAAAGTTAGATCTATGTCAGGCTATGAGTTCAACTGTCCATTCTAAAAGACTGGTCATACTGAGAGTGGCTTCAGTGTAGATTACTATTTTTTGCTGAGATCCTCAAGCTAGAATAAGAGTTGTTAAGGTGGTTCCAAAGAACCTGTGTTCATGAACCCTGATCCTTTATGAATTTATCAGAGGTTAAGTCCTATAACTTTAGGAAGGCTTACATTAAAGTAAGTGTACACAGGATTGCAACTATAGAGAGTTTGGAGCTAGTAATGAGACATAATGTAGCACAGATCTGTCAAAGGCTACACCAATGGAACCCCCAAACTCAGAGGCAATGTATCTTCAAGTATTAAATGCTGGGGGCAAGCAATGGGAGGTGGCTATAACCATTTTAGGGACATTTAGAAGATCAAGCTGTTGCACAGTCTCCAGTGTGTCAGTACAGTTAGCTGAGAAATTGATATGAAAGACACAGGGGCTGGGGGAAGACGTTAGAGATTGCAGCATTGAGAAACTGCTGTGATCAACAGTGTAGCAGCAGTAGCAGTAAGTCATGAAATAAACTACTTTCTTACCCTCTCACTTCTGCTGAGTCCCAGCACACACACAAGAACCCTTAAAAAAACATAGCCTAGTGAATCTCAGCCTATAGGCACTGTCTTAGCAACCTCCTCCAGATACCATCTTAGCCACAGAGAACTTCTGTGGTAAAATATGTCTCACTGTAAAGTAAGATTAATCTTCTTTATGCAGTTCTATGTGAACTGCTTTGCATTGGGATTCTGTTGTCTCAAAGCATAAATCTTTGTTATATCAGCAGCCTGCAGTCCCACTGAACCACAGCAAAGCTCATTTTTATTCTCCTCCTTATTTATCAGGTTGGTTGGGAAGCTTACTTAAAGGAGCTGCAGGAATTTTTAGGGGTTTGATTGTAGAGTCATCATTGCTTCTTGGCCCATTGTTAGAATTTGGTTGGCCCCCTGGAGTTGCATATTTCCAGGAGCCAAGTGTGTTTCTAAGGGTGTTAGTGAAATGAAAGGAGGTAGAAATTCAGAATATGCCACCAATCTGTATTAGTGGCTTGGGGTTTAATTATCCAGTGCATATGAAGCTGCCTTATTCCACTGGTCCCTTCTCCAGGTCAGGACCATCTCCTCTCACTGGAGAACTCACCAAGCTGTCAGGCAGAGGTCTTTTCCTTCCCAACTAAGATCTATTTAACTAGAGGTTGTAGGGACTGTACCTGGAACTTCTTCATGAAAAGTGTACTACTCTGCCAATGAGCTCTGACCCCTCTAATACAATATATGACTGTGTATTCTTTAATACAGAACTTTAATATAGAACTATTCTTTAATATAGAACTATGTTAAAGAAGCACAGACCTGACCGGGATAGCCCAGGCCATCCTGATCTCATCAGATCTCAGAAGCTAAGCACTGTTGGCCTTGGTTAGTAATTGGATGGGAGACCTCCAATGAGACTAGGGTTGCAGAGGCAGGTAATGGCAAAACATCTCTGTTAGCTTTTTGCCATGAAAACCCCACTAGGGGTTGTCATAAGTCAGCTATGACTTGACGACCCTCTCTATCACTGCCAAAGAAGTATAGATAAAAACCAAAAGGCAAAATATTTTACTTAGCACAAGGATACTCACTCTGTGGCTTACAGAGAGCTTCATTGGCAATCACCGTCAACCAAAAGAGTCACATGACTCCTGCATGCCCTGAACCCCATCCCATCAAACATGCACATCTAGTAATATTAAATGAGGTGTGTGCACTTGAATATTTCTGATTCAAATCAGTGTTCAAAATTCCCTTTTGTGTTCCTGTTCAGAAATACCCCAAAACCAAACAAAGTGCAAACGAAATTTTGTGGTTTTCAAAATGTATCTTCTGAAATTTCAGGATTGTTAGAAGTTATTCTAGCGATGTTTTCAATCTAAGATCAGGTCTACTTTCACTGTGTGGTAGTTTTGGTGTCCAAAGACTAGGTCTTACCCCCACCCCCACCCCACTTTGAGTCCAACATTTGCAGTGCAATCCTATGGAGAGTTACTCCAGTCTAAGCCCATTGAAGTCAATGGGCTTAGACTGGAGTAACTCTCCATAGGACTGCACTGTTGGTATACCTAGTGTTCAGACAGAGGCCAGGTCTATTGAAACCCAATATTCCTGAAACATATTTAAGAAACAATAAAAGTACTCCCATTATTTCAGGAAAATAATAATCATTACCTTTCTGAAATACCGAAACTAAATTAAAACAATTTTGAAGCGTATGCCCCTAATATTAAATTTAACCATTAATATTAAATATTTATCTATCCACCCATCCATGCAAATATATTTTCAGTGCAACGGAACTAAATTAGTTGCATGCAAAGCAAATCCCTACAAATCATTTTTAGAAGAACTGGAGGTGGCATGTGAAAGAACCATGTGTAGTTCTCAAGCCACAAAATAGGTGCCACTAGTGTACTTGTAGGGAGGGAAAGAAGGGAAAGAGAGAAATTGGTTGGATCCGATTCCAAACTCCCCCTTCTAGGCATGGAAGGGCATTTCCACTTGTACAAAAGGAGAAGCAATTTCCACCAATGCCCTCTGTCTTTTTCAGACTGCCATAACATTCTCAAGCACCCACTGATGTACAGCCTTTTCTTTTTTCTCTTTCTTTCTTGTGAGCTTTCTTAGCATATATCCTGCAGTTACTCCAGTTTCAGAGAAAGGCAGGCTAAAATGTTTTAAATAAATGAAAATTTTATTAGTCCGTGTGGGAAACAGAAGATTGGTTTAGATGGACCTTTAGTCTGATTTAGGAGGGTCAAACTTTATTTGAATATTTGTATCCTGGCTTTCAGCAAATGCTATTGACATGGTTTGCAATAAAACAATTTAAAAACAATATGTTAAAAGTTCTAATAAATTACAAAAGGCAGCCAACAAAAAATATCAAAGCAGCAATTATTGTTTAAATCCAGGATAAAAACCATAATGCATTCTGAAAGGCAAAATAAAATCACCTTATCATAAGCCCCCACTGAAAGAAAGTTGTTAGCACTATTCTAAAATTTCGGAGGAAAGGGACCAAGCAGACATCTCAATGGGATGAATTCCAAGTCTTGCCACTTCCGAGAAGGACCTATCCCATATACTCACCCGTCAGATCTCTGAAGACAGGTCATCTCCCATTCACGAGTAGGTTCATGTTGGAAAAAGATCTTGAGGGACCAAGGCCTGAAACCATTTAGGGCTTCAAAGGGATTTGGACAACATTTTGAATTGTATCTGGAATAAACTGGAAGCTGATGAATTGTATCAAGGTTGGCTTAATAAGTTAGCAGTGGCTGACACCAGCCAACAGTCAAGCAGCTGTACTTTGGATCAGTTAAAGTTACTGAGAACTTTTCAGAGACAAGCTCAAACAGACTGCATAACAGATCAGGTCAGTTTTCTCTAGGAGGGATCAAGGTTCGTATACCAGCCTCAGTTGCTAAAAGGCGCTCCTGGCCACAAGTGCTATCTGGATTAGAGATGGGCACGATCCGCATTACGATCCAAAAAAACCCACGATAATGGTGATCGTGCGATCGTGACTCAGGGGATCGTGATCAGCCACGGCCAACGATCCAGCGATCAGGAGGGGGCTGGATCGGGGCTGGATCGTGCTCAGATCAGGAAGCCAGACACTCAGGCGCCAGTAATCTATTCCTGGGGCAACGGAGCCAGGGGAATGCCTGAACTGTGTTTCCCCTCCTTCTGTCGCCCTGGAAACCCGAATGGAAGCCCAGCTTTCCTTGATCAGCAAGGCTTCCTTCCAACCACGGAGCAGCAAAGCAGTCACCAGTTGGGAGAAGACAGCCAGGGGAGGGAGGGGGAAGGGGGTGTTCTCTAGCCATGGGCACTCCAATCTCATTCCTGTAAACCCTGATAGGCATCTCTGACGGCCAAACACAGATGGCCAAACACAAACACAGATGCCGCTGGCATCACCCACCGTTCTTTTCTCGCCAGCGTGCTCCTTTTTGGCCTGGTGGGCAGGCACATGGGGGGTGCCGCTGGTGAGCGGCCAGACCCCCTGCCCCCTGAGGGGAGGCGGCTCATCGCCGTCTCCCCGTGCCCGCCGGGCCCAGTGGCCGCCGCCAACACCCACCTTCCCACATAGCTGGGAATAGCAGCGTGCCCCGCTTTGGCCTCCACGATCCACGGATTGGGAACGGGAGATGATCGGTGTGGATCGTTAATTTGGGATCGTCGCTGGCACCGATCCACGATCAGCTGGATCGGCAATTTTTTTTGGATCGTGCCCATCTCTAATCTGGATTACCAGGAGCAAACATAGGTTCAAAGGCACACCCAAACTGCAAACCTGTTTCATCAGGGGAAGTACAACACCATTCAGCAGAAGCTGAATCCAGTTTTCCAGATGAAACAGACCCACAACCAAATGCATTTCTCGTCTGAATTAAACTTCAGTTTGTTAAAAAAATAAGAAAATAAAAAACAAGAAATATTGTTATCTGCAAACTGGTGATATTGCTCCCTGAATTTCTTCACAGACTCCTCAAGTAGTTCCTTATGGAAGTTAAATAGCATGGGAGAGAATGGGTTCCCACCAGCTACATATCACAGGGAAGAGCAGCAGTCTCCCAGGGCCACCTTCTGGACTGTGTCCACCAGGAAGGCACAGAAACACAGGACCTCCCAAGGCCTTTTTATTGTCATCTCAGGCACGATTTTATTATCCCTATCCCCCCCCCCCCCAAGAAAAAATCTTGCTAGATCTGAGGAATTATATTTGGCCTTCCTTTTCTTGGACCTTGGATAAAGTGGCCAGATTTTCTGCAGCTGCTAGAGCCAATCACAGCTCTGAATTAATCTAATGGAGTATATTTGCTCAGTTTAATGCAGTTTATGTAACTCTTTAATGTATCTTTGTTGCTATTGTAATTACTTCAGAGTTGGTCTTTGACTTTAATAAATCATTCATTCATCTCCAAGAATCAGTCTGAAAAAGAGACCATGGCTGATAGTATCAAAAGCTACTGAGAGGAACATAGTACACAGTGTGTAGGAGTGAGCTCCCTGCATGACTGTAAAAGGGATTCTGAGAGTGAGCTTGATAGCTATCTTTCGGGTAGGCATGTTGATCATGCCCCCAAGATTCTGGTAGCAAACAAACTGCCTTCTGGCCCTAAGACTAGTTTGGTTATCCCAAACTGGTGGGTTGAGGTTGGGGAGAATCACTGTCAATAGTCTGGCTATCAGCTGCACTTGTTGACCCAGCCTATGCTACATTAACACCTGAGGAGCCTGTGATCAATGTGTTGTCCTTCTCGCTCTTGTTTTTGGGCTGGTCTGTACTCTGGACAAAAGAGTTAAGCAAAGCAATGGTATGCTTCGCTTTTATATATTTTATATATTTTTATGCCTCCTTTCTATCAAATGGGTTGTTATGACTCAGAACTGGCAATATGTTCTGCTATTATGGGCATAGCTTGGTCTTCAGATTTCAGCCAAGTGGAATCAAAAATAAAGGTTTTTATTGGAAGAGTATATATTCAAGGTACAAGTGTCCATAGATATCCAAATGCTACAGAAGCATTTGGCTGAACACAAGGCCTTTGTTGAGAATGACGTGTTAGTTTCTTGCAACAGTATATCAAACCCTCCTTTCCATCGCCCCCCCCCTCGTATGCCCAGTTAGTATAGACAAGCTGGGGAATGTGAAAGTTATTGCTCCAAGGTCTCTGCGAGCCTCTTCAGATAAGGCTGTCTTGGGAACCACATCTGTTCCTGTGAACCTGCACACAAAACAACACTGGAAAATTAAAGTAGAACAGTAGTGGGAAAGCAATATGGCAGTGCTGTGGGTAACAGACCTGACACAAGGTCGAACGCCCGGGAAGCTTCAAAGTAGTTAAATAAGGCACCTCCAGCTTCAGTAGGCCTGTGGAAGCAAGGCAATTTATGGCATTGGCAATATGATATCAAGTCACAGCATGAAACAATGGTTCAGCACAAAATACTGGTTCACAGCAACATTTCAGTTAAAAAGAATGGTATGGATGGGTGACAGACATGACAGGAGCGATCTTGCGGGGTTCCACAGCATGCAATCTTATCTCCAAAGTTGTTCAACCTCTGTGTAAAGCCTTTAAGAGAAATCATTCACAGCTATGGAATTGGCTGTCAGCAATATGCAGATGACACCCAATTCTTTATCTCACTATCCAGGTCCCCTCAGGATGCAGTAGACATCTTGGATCACTGCTTGACAGCTGTAATGAAATGACTAAAAACGAAGAAATTGAAACTGAACCCAGACAAGATGGACGTGATGCTTGTTGGGAAGGCAGAGATCTTGAAGGACATTATACTCCCCACTTTCGATGGAGTTTGTCTGACCCTTGCAGACACGATTAAGAGTCTAGGGGTTATATTGAATCCAGTGCTACTACTAGAACAGCAAGTTAAGGCAGCTGCAAAAAATGCCTTTTACAACCTCACTGTAGCCTGGAAGATGACTTCTTACCTTGACATGGCTGACCTGGCCACCTGGATCCATGCTATGGTAACATCAAGACTTGACTATTGTAATGCTCTCCCATCCAAATTAACTAGGAGACTCCAATTGATGCAAAACGCTGCAGCTCGACTGCTATCAGGAGCAACCAGGAACATGAACATTATCCCCATTCTGCAGTCACTCTATTGGCTACCTATCAGCTACCATGCTTTGTTCAAGGTATTGGTTATCACATACAAAGCTCTTCATGGCCTTGGCTTGGCATACCTATGGGACCACCTCCCTCCCTATGTTCCTCCATGGCAGCTTCACTCATCTGAACAGGGTCTCTTACAGGTGCCAGCCTGCACATGGGTGAAATCAACAGCAGCCCGTACACGGGCTTTCTCTGTGGTGGCCTCTACCCTGTGGAACGGCCTGCCTGAGAAGATCAGCAGAGCCACCACTCACCTAGCTTTCCGCAAGCAATACAAAACTGAATTATTCAAAAGGCTTTTGTATTGTAGGGAGGGGCTCTCAGATGTTTCTCTAAAAAGTTAAGAACCGTCAACTTCACCACTATGTTGCCTTACCTACTACTTGTTGTCTTAAATATGAGCTACTTGTGCTTCATGTGGTCTAATGTCAGCCCTAGAATTGCTTATGTTCTGTTTCAACATTTCTTCAACTTTGTATGGATTCTTACTAATGCTATGTCTTTGTAAATTGTGTTTATTTACCTTATGGCATTATTTATGGAAATGTTCTTAACATTGACTGTACTAATATCACACTGTGTAATCTGCCTTGAGTTTCAGTGAGAAAGGCGGACTATAAATGACATTAAAAATGGTGGAAAATTATACCTTTCTCTTTCAGATATTTTGCTTTTTATTTTGTCTTGAAGGGTTTGGTATCCACTCATCAAATAAGATGTAAAATACCTTGATTAAGACTTTTTAGTGGTCAAAGTGCGAAGAGCTTGAAGTTGAAGTCACAGTAGATCTTCACCTCCTGGAATGAGTTTTTTAGTCAAGGCATTGCTTACTATTGGGGTTCTATGGCACAGTATGTTTGTGTACTGTATACATTTGTGGGCTGGTGGAATAGTTGACTCTTGCTTATTTTTTGTTGACTAATAAGAGTTTTCTATAAAAGTCAATTGAAAGAACTACCTAGAAATATGCAGATGAGACAGTATCCAAAGGCCACTAGAATCCCAGGGAGCTCTTCCCTATGATTTCAGAAAGGTCGACTGCTGCAAATCAGCAGCTTTCAGCTTCATGGGACCCCTATGCATTTGTAAACCATGTTGATTTTTACAACACATTACTGGCCCTGCCTGCAATCTTTAGATACATTTGGGAGTCATCATTTCTATTTTATATATTGCTGTAATGTGGTTTTATTTATTTATTTTCCACCACATGGCCCTTGAAATGGCTTAAAACTAAAAATTTTAAAAATCATAAAAACCAATACGGTGTAAAATAGCGAAGCTGTTTAAATCAGCTGCACCACACACACAAAAGCCTGTACAGTTCACAACAGAAATTTCACCCCTGAGAACTGACAAAGGCTGTGGGGGGAGGGGGGATAAGTGTTAACAAAGTGCCTACTAAAGGATTTGGATTTGTTACAACTTGCTAGAGATTCGTCTAGTTTTCCCTGTCCTTGGAGAAAGTTTGGTCTTATTAATTTAGGGAAATTCTCCAGAAATGGTAAACTGTGTTTAAAGGAACTTGTATACTTTCTTTCTTTCTGTTTGTGGTGCTTCTCTTCAACTGCAAGGTGCTAGTGCTATAATATGGGAATGGGATGCATGTATCTTTTAGAAAGGGTTGCCAGCCTTCAGGTGGTAGCAGGAGATCTCCCAGAATTATAACTGTTCTCCAGGCGAATAGAGCTCAGTTGCCCTGGAAAAAATGGCTGCTTTGGAAGGTGGGCTGTATGGCATTATACCCAGCTGAGGTCCCTTCCCTCCCCATCCCCTGCCTTCTCCATGCTCCACTCCCCAAATCTCCAGGAATTTCCCAACCTGGAGCTGACAACCCTACTTTTAGATATGCTGCATGTTGGACAGGGTATAAAGCTATCTAGTACTTAGACTATCCCTTCACAGGACAAAACTGCATGTATGGTTGGAGGAGTTTCTCTTGCAAACCACTTGCACAACAGACTGGGTGAACAACTTTCCTATTTAAAATTGGCTTGCCTGTTGAATGATGCCAGTAGTTCCATATAAATTTTGACTTGGCTTCATGCACAAATCTCCCCCAGATGTATATATACTTTTTAAGCATTTCAGCCTAAGTCTGAAACTTCGTATCATTGTAAATGTGGTTAGGAGGATTGGCTTGGAAAATCAGAACTATTAATAATTTTTGACCTATCATACAGATCTTAGCTAATCTTACTATATAATTGAGTAAGCGTGTTTCAGACGACTCACTTTATACCCTGGTGCACCACCAGAGGGCACTGCTGCAGAGGAAAGCCCAGGTAACACCATATCATGCCAGAAAACATGCCATGGTGGGAAGTCCAGGCAGGGAACAGGAGCAGAACAGGTGGCACCTCCCCGCACCTTAACCCGGCTGGTATTAGGTGCGGAGAAGGTGGAAATGCCCACCCTCACATTAACCCAGCTAATATTAGGAGTGGAGCAGGGTGCAATGCCCACCCCCTTTTCAGCCAGCTGGTATCGGGAGAGGAACAGGTGGTAATGTCCACCACCACCTTAACCCAGCTGGTATTAGTACTGGAGCAGGTGGCAATGCCCGCCCCCTTCAGGCAGGTGGTATTAGGAGTGGAGCAGGAGGCAATGCCTGCCCCCTGCCTTAACCCAGATGGTATTAGGAGCAGAGCAGGTGGTAATGCCCACCCCTGCCTTAACCCAGCTGGTATTAGAAGCGTAGCAGGTGGCAATGCCCGCCCCCTACATTAACCCAGCTGATATTAAGCGCAGAGCAGGTGGCAATACTCACCCCCTTCAACCAGCTGGGATCAAGAGTGGAGCAGGTGGCAATGCCCACTCTCTGCCTTAACCGAGTTGTTATTAGGAGCAGAGCAGGTGGCAGTACCCACCCCCCACCTTAACCCAGCTAGATCATCTGGAAGTAATTGTAATGGTGGAATGATACTGCTTGTTACGCTTGTTACGTTTTGCCTGTGAAGAAGCCTTTTTGTGTGAAACAGGACTGGACTCCTTACATGCCGGCGAAACCCATAGGTGGCGTGAATTACTCATGAGGAGGCATCTACCATTGATATCTACATTATTGTGGCAAAACCTTGCTCTGTTATGGACTGTTATGAACTGATTCAAAGCACTTTGCTATATACATTGTATGAAGCAACTGATTATTCTTACCACCCTTGAAATGTTGGTGTATGTGTAGTGAGATATTTTGCATGTTTGAATTTATTTCATTGAGCACTTCAGCACTTTAAATACATAAATTTGTAATTATTTTGGTCATTGTATACTCCAAAGGGTTTTTTGTACTTTGTGCCAGTTTTGTTCCCCTGGAGCAGCTCTCTAGTTTGCTTTGGTATTAGGAGTGGAGCAGGTGGCAATGCCCACCCCCCCTTCACCCAGCTGGGATCGGGAGGAGAGAAGGTGGCTATGCCCACTCTCTGCCTTAACCCAGCTGGTATTAGGAGCAAAATAGGTGGCAATGCCCGCACTCCTTTCACTCAGTTGGGATCAGGAGCAGAGCACATAGCAAAGCCCATCACCTGCCTTCACCTGTTGGGATCAGGCGAGGAGCAGAAGGTAGTTCTCACTCCTCCCTTCACCCAGCAAGGAAAAGGTGGCAATGCCCACCCACCTTGACCCAGCTGGGATCAGGAGCGGAGCAGGCAGTTATGACCAAATAATATTGGCAGGCGATTTTAACGGAGTTACAAATTTGGAGGAAGATAAGAAATCCAAGACTACACAAAAAAAACCAGGATTATTACCAAATTCTTTGCAATTATGAAACAGGAAAGTTTAGAGGATGTATGGAGGAAACAGTATCCCAAGAATAGACAATATACATATTACTCTGCAAGACATTTTACACTATCAAGAATTGATATGATCTGGGCCTCCAAAGAACTGTCGCTTTGGACTAAAGAGGTGGAAATAATGCCAAAGGTAGGCTCAGATCACAATCCAATCATGTGGAAATTTGGTAAGAATAGTAAAAGAAGAAGATGGAGAATAAATGAGGACCTGTTACAAATGGAAGAGAATATTGCGTTGCTGCGAAGGGAGACCAAGTTCTTTTTGCAATGCAATTTGAATAAAGAAGTATCGACAAATAAGGTTTGGGACACATATAAGGCCGTGATCAGAGGGATACTAATGGACTTGAATGCAAGAGATAGGAGAAAAAAGGAAGAAAAAAGATGAGAAATTATGGAAAAAATTAAAGTCAAAGAGATTCAACTTAAAAAGAGACCAGGCAAAAAGAAAATATACCAGGATATTAAAATACTGCAAGAACAGTTATCGGCAATGAACAATAAAGAAGTGGAGTGGAACCTAAAGAGGATGAATCAGAGGTTGTTTGAAGGTGAAAATAAACCTGGGAAATATTTGGCATGGCAACTAAAAAAGAGAAAGGAGAAGAAAATTATTAATATGATACGAGAAGATGATAAGTTACTAAGAGATCAAGTCGCCATTAGTAGAGCCTTTTTTAAATTTTATGCAAAATTATATCAAAAAAAAGAGGTGAACAAAGATTCAATAGCGGAATATTTAGACAAGATGAAACTTCCGATAATTTCAGAAGGATGGAAGGAGAAATTGAATAAGGAAGTGACAGTAGAAGAAATAAAAGAAGCTATTCAGTCAACAAAATTGGGGAAGGTGCCAGGTCCAGACGGACTAACGGCAAAATTTTACAAAACAATGGGCCAAGAACCGGCACCCCTCCTGAAAGAGGTAATGAATGGTGCTATGCAAGACCAAGGGATTCCTGACTCTTGGAAGGAGGCTAATATATCATTAATCCCAAAAGAAGGACAAGATTTGACTAATGTTAAAAATTATAGACCAATTTCACTGTTGAACAATGACTATAAAATATTTGCAAAGGTACTGGTGGAAAGAATTAAAGGATGGATGTCAGAATTCATTGCAGAAGAACAAGCGGGATTCCTACCTAATAGACAAATTAAGGACAATTTGAGAACAGTAATAAATGCTATTGAATACTATGATAAGCATTGCGATAGAGAGGTTGGTTTCTTTTTCGTAGACGCAGAAAAAGCATTTGACAATCTGAACTGGGATTTTATGTTCGCCACTATGGAAAAGCTGCAGATGGGAGAAAAGTTCATACAAGCAGTTAAAGGAATTTATAAAGACCAAAGTGCAGCGATTGTAGTGAATGACGATTTGACAAAAAAATTGAAAATAAGTAAAGGTACAAGGCAAGGCTGCCCACTGTCTCCATTGCTGTTTATACTGATTTTGGAGATATTGATGATCCAGATACGAGAGGACGACACAATTCGAGGTATAAAGATAAAAGAGTTTACCTACAAGGTCAGAGCATTTGCGGATGACATAATGTTGATTGTAGAGGATCCAGTCGACAATATGCCAAAGGTAATAAAGAAGATAAAGGAATTTGGAGACCTGGCTGGTTTCTTTGTAAACAAAAAGAAGTCGAAGATACTATGTAAAAATATGACTAAACAGAAGCAACAAGAACTGATGGAATTAACGGATTGTGAGGTAACAAACAAAGTAAAATATTTGGGAATTGAATTAACTGCAAAAAATATAGATTTATTTAAGAATAACTATGAAAAGCTGTGGATACAAATTGAGAGAGATTTGACAAAATGGAACAAGTTGAATTTATCATGGTTGGGTAGAATTGCGGCAGTAAAAATGAACGTTTTACCTCGTGTGATGTTTCTGCTACAAACAACTCCGATCATTCGGGACTCTAAACAATTTGAAAAATGGCAAAGAAAAATTTCGAATTTTGTGTGGGCAGGCAAGAAACCACGTGTTAAAATGAAAGTATTACAGGATGCGAAAGAAAGAGGTGGCTTGCAACTGCCCAATCTAAGACTGTACTACGAAGCAATTTGTTTGACATGGATAAAGGATTGGATAACGCTGAAAAATCGCAAACTTCTGGCATTGGAAGGCCATAAGAAAATATTTGGATGGCACGCATACCTATGGTATGATAAAATAAAAGCGGACTCTCTGTTTCTGCATCACTATATTAGAAGAAGCCTCTTCACAATCTGGAAGAAATATAAGATGTACCTGGAAGATCGAATTCCCTCCTGGGTGGTTCCGTATGAAGTAATAGACCCGAGAACTGTTGACAATGAACAGCAACATTTAACTTACAAGGAGATAACACAAATACAATATTCAATATTAAGAATAAAGTCAGAAGAAGAATTGTCTCCTTGTTATAGTTGGTTTCAATATAGACAGATTAGGGATTTATACAAATTGGACTGTTCAAGGGGAGGAATAAGAATGGAAAATTCAGAATTGGAAGAAGTAATGTTACAAGAAGGCAAGAAACAAATTTCAAAGATCTATAAGATACTTCTAAAATGGTACACTGAGGATGAAACAGTGAAAGTACAGATGGTGAAGTGGGCAATAAATTTTCATAAAGAAATAGCAATGGAGGCATGGGAGCACTTATGGAAGAATACAATTAAGATTACAACGTGCACGAATATTAAAGAAAATGTATACAAGATGATATACAGATGGTATCTAACACCGAAGAAAATTTCGCTGGGGAATGCTAATATGTCAGATAAGTGCTGGAAACGTAAAAAGCACGAAGGATCATTATATCATATGTGGTGGACTTGTGAAGTAGCGAAGCAGTACTGGGGAGATATAATAGAAGTAATTAATGAGGTGTTACAAACCCAAATAAATAAGAACCCAGAACTGCTGCTACTAAACTTGGGAATGGAGAATGTTCCAGTGCAAAACAGAACATTGTTATTTTATATGACAGCTGCAGCAAGATTATTGTATGTGCAGAAATGGAAAGTGCAAGAAGTACCTACTGTAGAGGACTGGATTTACAAATTGCTGTACATGGCAGAGATGGATAAAATGACAAGAAAACTTAAAGACCTGGATCCAGGACAATATTTGGCAGACTGGGCGAAATTGAAACAATTTTTGGAAAAAAAATGGGATGTGAAAGGAGAACTGTGGCAGTTTGAGAATTTTTAAAATAAGACATTTTAAATAGAAGAGAGAAGTGACTTTACCATTAAGAATTGTGTATTTATTTTAATCTAAGCTTGGATTATAGTATAGTATAAGAAGGGTGAAATTTAGAACTGATTTTTTAAAGAATAAGATAGGGAGGTTAGGATAAGTAATACAGCATATATGTAGTTTATATAAGGTAATATAGAATGGAATAGAAGAAATGGTGATTAAGTTAGGTTTTTAGTTAATTATATGGTTTGAAGAAGAATATGTTGTTAGTAATTGAAAATATTATCAGAATTAGTAATATAGTATATATAGATTAAATATAAGGCTTAGGATAAGTAATTTTGTATAGGGATGGTTAAGAAATGTTTAAGATAAAATTGGTTAAGTAATATAGGGGGTAGAGGGTTGGAAAGCTGCTGGAAGTCAAGAAGGAGGGGGGAAAGGGGGATTAGACTAGGTTAAATGAGATAGGATTAAAATGTAGTGTATGTTTGATGATACTCACCAATAAAAATTGTTGTTGTTTTTTTAAAGGAGCGGAGCAGGCAGCAGTGCCTGCCCCCCTTCACCTAACCGTAATCAGGCACAGAGCAGAAGGCAATGCCCATTTTCCTTTCACCCAGCTGGGATCAGGAGTGGAGCAGGTGGCAATGCCTTCCCCCTTTACCTGGCCTGTATCAGTCATGGAGCAGGTAGCAAAGCCCACCACCCATTCGTGTTGCTGAGATCAGGTGTGGAGCAAGTGGCAATGCCCACCCCACTCCTTCACCGGCTGGGATCAGTGACGGAGGAGGAAGAAATGCCTGCCTACCCACTCTCCCCTTTCTAGAGCCCGTTGTATTTTTTTCCCACAACGGGCTTTGTTTCTAGTTAATAATAAAGCTTAATGTGCTCCCCCACCAATTCTGACCTGTGAATTGGTATCCTTTTTCTAAAGTTGTAGTCTCTGTGCCCTTGCCTACAGAAATGGGGAGGGGGGTGACCAGTAACAGAGCTTTTTTCAATGGTAGCACTCCACCTTTGGAATGCCCTCCCCTTCAGGCTTGCCCAGCACCTACTTTAAATTCCAGGCCAAAACATTTCTTTTTACCCAGGCTTTTAACTAAAGTATTCATTTTTTTAAAGGGTAGCTGTGTTGGTCTACAGCAGAACAGCAGGATTTGAGTCCAGTGGCACCTTAGAGACCAATAAGATTTTCAGAGTGTTAGCTTTCAAGAGTCAGTGTTCCCAAAGGGTGTCACTGGACTCAAATCCAGCCTCTCTTTTAAAGTTGTTTTTATTATCTGCTTCTAAGAACTATCAATAACCTTTTTAGACTGCTTCATTTTATGTACTTTTTTGTGCTGGTGTTGCTAAAATTTGCAGGTCAGTTTAATCTGGCACTGGCTTGCTTTTATTGCCTGTTTTATTGCCATTTTTATTGATGGATTGTTTTATTGATGTTTTTATTAGAATAATTTGTTCTTATTGATAGGTTTTTTATTTAAAAATTGCCTGCTTGATTTTGTATTATTGTGAGTTGCCTCAAGCAGCTCTGGAGAGGTTGCGTACAGATTTTTCAAAATAAATAAATATATGTGTGTGTGCTCTCCAAATCTTTCTGGTATCCATGACGAGGTAAAGTGACCATGCTACCTTCAACTTCACAAAATATTACAGGGAGAAATCTTTGGAAGGTCTCCACATAGACCTGTCACAATTAATTGCAGATAGCTGAATTTTTAGAAATCCAATCTAATACAATATTTTTCACTGTTTTAATAAAGCCACATAGAATAGATCATGTTTAAACATACACTTCTATTACAGTCTCAGGCAAATACACAGGTGATACTATTTTAATTTTTTGATTGTCTAATGCTGAATTGAAGTTCATCATCAAGTATTATTTCTATGGAAGTAAAATTGGTTTGCTTAGCAAAAGAAGCTCCCTAAAGGACAAGGAAAGAAACTAGAGACAGCAAAAGTTTATTTCTGCTAAAGGAAAGGGGGCAAGAGAGCAGTCCCAGCAGAACCGGGGTGGGATGTGTGCACAAGAACAGCAGGAGTCAGCAAAATCCAAATATTAGATTACTTCAGAATCTTCAAAGTAAATTGCTAAATTAAGAATCTGATCATGTCATCTCTACCTGAAATCTCCCCTGCTGCTGAATGCAGGAAAGAAAATCCTACTCAGTTGGTAGCACATGCACCTCTTGATCAGCTAAGGAGAGCGAAAACTGTGAAACATTAAAGACCTGTCGCTCCATTTCTGATATCTTGATTCCCCAAGTCTGGTGGTGGCAGATTCACTTTCCCTGTAGATTAGAAGTTGGTATTATCCTAATCTACCTCTCCTTCTTGTTTGCCATCATAGGCTACAAGCTTCTGAGAAGTGGGGGATCAAAGTGCATGTGAGGGGTTTGCAGGGAAGCACCAGCCCTTTCCCTTTTACTCTGGTAAATTTGCTGCCATAATCCAGACCACCCCGCTCACACGCGCTTTCCTCACAATGGCCTGGGTCACTTAGAGTGGGGTTGCGTGAGTGTGTATGTATGGAGTAATTTCACCCCTCCTTTCCTACCTGCATGAGCAGTTTAAGTACACTGTGAGATCTTTAAAAGTAGTTAAATGGAAAACACTCCCGTCTCTAAGAACACAAAAGCAATGGGAATACATAGCAGAACAAGGCTGCAGGTGTTACAGAGTCTAAGAAAAGGACCAAAACCAAGCACTAACTGAATTTCTCTGGTCATTGATTTTACCTTGGCATTTGTCCCTGAGAAATGGGCAGAAGACCACTGGAATTTATAAAAACAAAGATGACTGTTGCAGACTTCACTCAGCTTTCTTGTCAGTTCTTGGCCCCTCAGCTTGTGCAGCTTGCAGAAAGTGAGCAGGATCTTTTAACCCTTTCCTCCTTACCTAGGAGGGGTTCTGTTTGAACTATTCTGAAATGGAGGCTGGGCCCCAACATTTCCCGCCACATGGCATCTAACCAATGAGGTTTGTGATGCTTCTCTGGCATTGAGGGTCCCTCCAGTCAGATTTCAAAAGTAAGCCAACTTTTTTCTTCCTGGCAGTATGGCGAGTGGTCCCCCATCTGCCACCATAAATTTGGGGGAGGGGTGCTTTCCTTCCTGCTGGTACCCAGAAAGGGCCTCTGCCTTTCCCTTGCACTGCTTTCCCAAGCCAGAATGGCCTCTTTGGCACTTTTTGCTCCATTGTGGGACTGCATGTATTTCATTGAATACTGCGCCTGCAGTCCAGCAAACAAGCAAGCAACACACACACCCTCCCTTGGCAGTTTTGCTTTGGTATGCTAAAAACACGTATTGTCTAATTTTGGCCTGAGGCATGTAGTAAGAGAGTAATAGTATTGTACTGAATGTGAGAAAATGGTCATGGGTAGTCCAATGAAACCAGATTTTCTGCCACATTTACATCCCATGAAATGACTACATGGTTGAACACCCCACCACTAATCACCTCCTTCCTGTGGTGTGCTTGTCTCTTGTTGTGTTAATTATTTTGCTGTCATTGAAAATAGAATGATAGCATTGAGGAGGACTGGTTGCATTTCCTAAAAGCAAAAAAATTAAAGCCCTACAAAATGATTTTTTTTCACGCTGATGCAACTTAGTTCAGTTTATGTGGAAGTAAATTTATGATGCTTTAAGATTAAATAAGAATTTATCTATGGATAGTTTTTCAAGCTGGGGTTAGATCTGTAGCATGTCCCTCTGTTATGTTCCTTAACATATGATTTGATTAGATTTGTGCCAGATGTGTACCGATTTTGATATTTAAGACCCAAAGTAGTGCTACAGGAAGGAAACTTTTTCCAAAAACAGGTGTTTTTTTGTAAACATTCACTGCCATTTTCTCAATCTGCTGCTTTTATGCTGTTTTTCCTATAAATTCTGGGTCATCTTTGTGCTCTATTGATAACCTCTGCCAATTAGGAGCCACATGGTGAACACCACCAATCATATTTGGCCATGTGATGATGTCACAGAAAGCAAGCAGCACCAAACAAGAATGAGGACCATGCTTCACAATGAAAGTCAAATTGTCTGTTCTAGCCAATTGGTAATCACATAGAGAATGAGATGATAGAATGCTACACAGCCAATCTATATGACCGTATCACTAAAACAAAGCCAATGTAAAATGAAGACAGTACTGACTAAATAGCTGAATAAATTCAAGTCCATTCACAGCAATCTCTTCCCTCCCCAAAAATGGGATACTGTTTGATAATGCAGAAAATGTTTGAAACCCCTTTTGGCTTAGCTCCAGATTTCATCCATGGTACATGTTTACCGCCTTCTAACTGCCTGAGAATATGCCGTCTGCAGACATTATGGTGATATTCCATTCATATGTTGTGGGTGCCTGCCGGTTCCAAGTTACCCCCAATGCACCTGTTATGTGCAGTCCTGTGGTATATGAATTAGACAGCGCATGGATTTTCCATGTGGGTATAGCTTCCATTCACACCAGCCCCAAATCCTGGGTTCTGGTTCTGGTTCATGTGTTAGGAAGCTATGCCTGGTTCTGGTTCATGTGTAAGGAAGCTGTGCCTGAATAGAAAATCCATGCATTGTCCAACTCACATGTTACAGGATCACACATATTGGCTGCACTTCAGGGACCTGTGTGCTCCCAAAATGTGAGACTGGTCAGTTCTGCAACATGTAACTGAAATGCCACCATAATGTCTGCAAAGGGCTAATGTTGTAATGGGCTGTGCAGGTGGAATCCTTATTATGTATGAATTTTTTTTTGTTTTTCTAAATAAATATTCCTATTAGTGAAGGAATCTTAAGTGAAGCAGATCATAATATTTGTTTGACTTACCCTGTTAAGGTAACACACACACATAAACAGTTTTCCCTCAGTTTTTGTTAAAATAGTAAGCATAGTAACCTTCAAGTGGCTTGATTCCATTTGCTCGGAAATTCTGGTAGCAAGCTCACTGCTGAAGTGTTCATTTTTAAGAGGAATAAGAAATTTGATCAGAACATCCACTGAGGGCTTTGTATTGTGAAGAACCAAAGAACCACAATTAAAACGTACATTTTTAATGCATGTAATGAATATAGTATGGTTATAATTTGCAAGCATATCATAGGATGCAGGACCACAGGCAGTGGGCATGTTTTGCCAATGTGGTGTTGTGGTTAAGGTGTTGACTAGGATATGGGAGACCTAGGCTCTAACTTCCACTATGCCATGCAGCTTGCATGGTGACCATGGTATAGTCAGTCTCTCTGTCTCTCAGCACAACCTACCTCTCAGAATTGTTGTAAAGATAAAATGGATGATGGGAAAACCATGTATACTGCTATGAGTTCTTTGAAGGCAGGGCAGAGCAAAAATGCAGTAGACAGATGTTGTGACAGCCAGTGAACCAAAGTCTTTGGTGCGCATGTGTGTCACTGATTTTCAGGAAACAACTTCTGAGAAGCACAATTTGTCTTTTCTCTGCTGCTGAGTGTTTCAGTCAGATGAAGTTTGCAAGCCCTGGCATGTCTGATTCCCAGGTGTCAACTCATGAAATGCACTTGGAAGTCATGAGTTTGGCAACAAAATAAGTGCATGGTACTTTTTATTCACTTCCTAGCTTCTTGAGTCTTTCAGGACCAAACCAGATGTGACATATAGCTGTGTGTTTCTTATCCTTTTACCTTTTAAAAACTGAAAGCAGCCCAGGGAGGCTGAAGTGAGAAAATGGCAGGGGAGGGGGACTGCTCAGCCTTTCTTTTGAGGCAATTGTCCTAGCAAGATTTGCCACCTAGCTTTTTTTCCCCACATGAGAGAAGACATGGTGGGGGGAGGTGCCTGGGGATGACTATGTGTAAGGAAATTGCCAGGTGGGGAAGGATCAAGCAGCCTCCCTCTGGTCCTCAGTGAAACTCTCAGCTCCTGCAGGTGCTTTCAGTTTAAAAGGAAAAGGTTGGAGGAAAGATACATGTATGTATGTTTCGTACCCTCAAAAATATTGTCATCACATACAGCCATCAATATTAGAAGCATATTAGTTACTAGCTTGATGCCCGTGCTTCGCTACGGTATTTAACTACTTTAAATCCAGTTATAATATTTATGGGTATGTAACATTTTTTTGGTTGGGGGGTGGGTTCAGTTGGTTTTGTAATATAATAGCATAATACCCGAGCTTCACAAAAGTATTTGAATAAAGCGAAGCATGTTGATGCCTAAAACTGATGAAGTGAATTTTGAAATGTAACATTTATTGAAAAGATTTTTAAAAGGAAAAGATTGTAGTGCAAGAAATAAAGTGAAAAATAACATACAACCTTTTTTTTTCTACTGAAGGATATCTTTGTAGACCTCATTGGTGGTTTCCCCCCACTTTGGAGCCCCCACTTTGAGGAGAAGCTTGGGGGCTGGGAAGCCAGGAGGGTTGAGCATGTTGAGGAACTCCACAGGGTAGTGGACCACATCATCCATTTGCACCACTGAGTCCACAGATCTGCACTCCATTTCTGCCCCTTCGAGGGAGTTAAGTTGTGTTTCATTAATTATGGCAGCCTTGTCATTCTTGGGGATTAGAATGGCATGCTTGCACAGCCCATCCATGGACTTCTCCATGATAGTAACAATATCAGGGTATATCATTGCTGTTAGGTCTGTTAGGGTCGTCACTACTGTGCCCAGGCCTGCAGGGATGGTCACCTTTCCCTTGGACTCAGGACTTGCTGGTACTTGGCCACTGCTGCTCAGTGCACCACAGGAGTACGATGTGCATATTTCTTTGCCGCATCTCTTAAGTTGCTTCCTTCTTTTAGCATCAGTATATCTTGCACAACGTCTGTCAGGAGGCTTCTTGGGGCAGTAAGAGGTGATGGCTGAAAGTGGTGTGAGGTGGAGTTGGATTGAGGGAGGGGAGGTGTGGTGGGCACTTCGGCAGGTTCATGTGAGAGGTTCGCATTGAAATGGCCGCTAGAAAGGTCATGCACCATCTTCCCACAAACATTTAAAAACTCAGTTGCCATACTGACTTTTATATAAAATCCCTTTTCAGGAATCTTGTACTGTCTTTCTTCAACTGTCTGCAGTTTCTTTTACCTGATTTTTACCTCAGAACACAGAGTTCCACAGCTGATCCATCAGCCTGCCAGTCACACAGGAAAGCCAGGCCCCACAGGGAGATTGGCAAGCCTAGAGGGGCAGACAGGGAGATGTATTTTTACCTCAAGACACATTCAATGACTGGAAGTCATTCTGCCCTCGAAGGGGCAGAAATGGAGTACAGATCTGTGGACTCAGTGGTGCAAATGGATGATGTGGTCCACTACCCTGTGGAGTTCCTCAACATGCTCAACCTGCCCCTGGTTCGCGAACCAGCTCATTTGGTTCATGAAAACATCACATCCAGGTCAGAAATCATCACTTCTGGGTCAGCAGAAGGTCACTTCCAGGCCAGCAAAAGTTCACTTCCAAGTCAGCAAAAGGTCTGCAGGAAGTCCATCCCCTGTTGCCTAGGAAACTGATTGATTGGCACCAGACTGTCTGCAGTGACAAACCAAAAAATGAACCAAACAAACCAGCCTACAGTTCGTGGCGGTTCATAAGAAATGGGATCTGACGAACTGCTGGTTTGCGAACCACGAACCAGCCTGGTTTGTGCTTAATTTTGGTTCGTATTTCAGCTCGTGCCCATCTCTAGTAAACTTATGCTTGAACTATACCAATTCAGATTGCAGATGGAGTTCACATGATTAAATGTGTCTCTGAACAAAGCAGTTTCCTGCATACAGAAAACTAGCATTTTACAAAGAAGGATTCTAGCATGGACTTTTTCCTAACATGTGCAAGAATTGAAGAGCAGGGCAGGCGTATGGAGCTACATTCAATCATGTGGGCCCCCCCTACCTGTAATTTGAAGTGGAGTAGCCAAGACACACAGCGGTTATTTAAGTGAAAATTATGTCTGACTGAGACCAGTCTTTTTTTGCATGGATGCTTCTGTTGTGCAATATGAGGAAAATTAAACAGGTTTTGATGTTTCTGGGCTTTTGTTTCTTTCCCACCCACCCCCTCTTTTCTTGACAGTTTTTTATCATGCTGTTAATTATATTCGTGCTGGAGCTCACCGTCGTGATTCTCTTCTTTGTGTACACCGACAAGGTATGTCAAAAGATTTCCCACCCCCTTCTCTCCCCTTCAGCAAATTTGTATGCCACTTACCTCATAAATAAATCATGAATAGGGATGTGCGTTTCGGCATTCAGAATGCCGAAAGAATGCCGAAACAAAAGTGTTTCGGCTTCTTTCAGGGAATGCCGAAACGTTTCAGGGAATCCCGAAACGTTTCGGGTAGCCGAAAGAAAAAAGCCGAAACGTTTCGGGATTCTTTCGTCTTTCATTCGGCTTTTCAATGGGAAAATGCCTCCGTCTTCCCGGACGTCTGGGGGAGGCATCTTCCCACCGAATAAGCCCAAAATTGGTGGGGACCTTCCTCTAACCCTTCTCTAACAACCACCCAAGTTTCAGACAGATTGGACTTTGGGGGGCCATGTTATGGCCCCCCAAAGCAGGTCCCCCCATCCTCCCATAAAGGAGCATCTTCTTCATTATTTCCTATGGGGAAAAAATGAAGAAGCAGGCTTCCTTTGCCAGGGGTGGCATTTTGCATGCAAAATGCCCCCTTACCCTCAGGGGCCCTTCTCCCACCCCTCCTCCCACCCCCCACCAAGGCTCAGCCTGCTCCCACTTGGGGGGGCCATTTCATGGCCTCCCCAAGTAGGTGCTCTAATCTCTACCACTGACAGCTGGGGGAGGCTTGTGTTGCCAGGGGTGGCATTTTGCATGCAAAATGCCCCCCAACCCTCTGGGGCCCTTCTCCCACCCCTCCTCCCACCCCCCACCAAGGCTCAGCCTGCTCCCACTTGGGGGGGCCATTTCATGGCCTCCCCAAGTAGGTCCTCTCAGCCCCTAAATTCCACCCCTTACAGCTCCACACAAACCCAATTCCCCCCAGCTGCCACACACAGACCCAAATCCCCACATTAGCCCCTCACAGACCCAAATCCACCCCCACCTGCCCCACACCCATAACCCCAGGAACAGGCTGGCAAAGGCCAGCCCTCTCCCTTTGTTCCCTATGCTGGGAACTTCTAAACTCTCTTTCCCTGGGCAATTCTGCACAGCCCAGGGGTGCCACAATGGTGGGCACACTTCTGAGTGCCAGCTGGTCCCTGTGAAAGAGCACCTGAACCACAGACACCCTCCCTCAAATTCCCCCACCACCTACAGAGATGGCTGGCCAGCCAGCCCCATTGTTCCCTATGATGGGAACCAACTGCACAACAAAGAATAAAACAAGAACAACACAAAATAAAGTTTTTTAAAAATTATTTTCTCCCTTCCAAAGTACAAGTAGGCAAAGCATTATGACACATAACACCAGCAGTCCCCCACACAGAAAAATAACACAACTCACTTAACATCAGAGAATCACAAAGCACGATTCCTGTCAAAAACACTTTATTTCTTGAACAGCTTTAGGCTACACAGCAGGGGGGGAACACCAAAGGGCATGGCAGCAGTATCTTACACAAAAATAACACAACTCACTTAACATCAGAGAATCACAAAAACACAATTCCTGGCAAAAACACTTTATTTCTTGAACAGCTTTAGGCTACACAGCAGGGGGGGAACACCAAAGGGCATGGAAGCAGTATCTTACACAAAAATAACACAACTCATTTAACATCAGAGAATCACAAAAACACAATTCCTGGCAAAAACACTTTATTTCTTGAACAGCTTTAGGTTACACAGTAGGAGGGCACAAAAGGGCATGATAGCAATGTACTACAAAAAATAATACAACCCACTTCACCGTTTTTGACAGCAATTGTGTTTGTGTGATTCTCTGATGTGAAGTGAGTTGTGTTATTTTTGTGTAAGATACTGCTTCCATGCCCTTTGGTGTTCCCCCCCTGCTGTGTAGCCTAAAGCTGTTCAAGAAATAAAGTGTTTTTGCCAGGAATTGTGTTTTTGTGATTCTCTGATGTTAAGTGAGTTGTGTTATTTTTGTGTAAGATACTGCTGCCAAGCCCTTTGGTGTTCCCCCCTGCTGTGTAACCTAAAGCTGTTCAAGAAATAAAGTGTTTTTGACAGGAATCGTGCTTTGTGATTCTCTGATGTTAAGTGAGTTGTGTTATTTTTCTGTGTGGGGGACTGCTGGTGTAATGTGTCATAATGCTTTGCCTACTTGTACTTTGGAAGGGAGAAAATAATTTTTTAAAAACTTTATTTTGTGTTGTTCTTGTTTTATTCTTTGTTGTGCAGTTGGTTCCCATCATAGGGAACAATGGGGCTGGCTGGCCAGCTATCTCTGTAGGTGGTGGGGGAATTTGAGGGAGGGTGTCTGTGGTTCAGGTGTTCTTTCACAGGGACCAGCTGGCACTCAGAAGTGTGCCCACCATTGTGGCACCCCTGGGCTGTGCAGAATTGCCCAGGGAAAGAGAGTTTAGAAGTTCCCAGCATAGGGAACAAAGGGAGAGGGCTGGCCTTTGCCAGCCTGTTCCTGGGGTTATGGGTGTGGGGCAGGTGGGGGTGGATTTGGGTCTGTGAGGGGCTAATGTGGGGATTTGGGTCTGTGTGCGGCAGCTGGGGGGGAATTGGGTTTGTGTGGGGCTGTAAGGGGTGGACTTTAGGGGCTGAGAGGACCTACTTGGGGAGGCCATGAAATGGCCCCCCCAAGTGGGAGCAGTCTGAGCCTTGGTGTGGGGTGGGAGGAAGGGTGGGAGAAGGGCCCCAGAGGGCTGGGGGGCATTTTGCATGCAAAATGCCACCCCTGGCAACACAAGCCTCCCCCAGCTGTCAGTGGTAGAGATTAGAGCACCTACTTGGGGAGGCCATGAAATGGCCCCCCCAAGTGGGAGCAGGCTGAGCCTTGGTGGGGGGTGGGAGGAGGGGTGGGAGAAGGGCCCCAGAGGGTTGGGGGGCATTTTGCATGCAAAATGCCACCCCTGGCAACACAAGCCTCCCCCAGCTGTCAGTGGTAGAGATTAGAGCACCTACTTGGGGAGGCCATGAAATGGCCCCCCCAAGTGGGAGCAGGCTGAGCCTTGGTGGGGGGTGGGAGGAGGGGTGGGAGAAGGGCCCCTGAGGGTAAGGGGGCATTTTGCATGCAAAATGCCACCCCTGGCAAAGGAAGCCTGCTTCTTCATTTTTTCCCCATAGGAAATAATGAAGAAGATGCTCCTTTATGGGAGGATGGGGGGACCTGCTTTGGGGGGCCATAACATGGCCCCCCAAAGTCCAATCTGTCTGAAACTTGGGTGGTTGTTAGAGAAGGGTTAGAGGAAGGTCCCCACCAATTTTGGGCTTATTCGGTGGGAAAATGCCTCCTCCAGGCGTCCTGGAAGACGGAGGCATTTTCCCATAGAAAAAAGCCGAAAGAATGCCGAAATAATGCCGAAAGAATCCCGAATCCCGAATCCCGAAAGAGATTCTTGTTTCGGCTTTCAGCTTTAACGATAGAGAATTTTCTTTCGGCTTTCTACTTTCGGCTATAGCCGAAAATTTTTGGCTTGCACACCCCTAATCATGAAGCCTTTGTTTGGCATGCATATCATGTTTTCTTAAGGCATTCCCTTTCAGGAACAGTGTACTCAGAATACACAAAACAGTGTCTTCATTTTCCCCCTCCCTCTCCAGCTCACTTGCAATTCAAGGTCAAACATATGAGCAATAATACAAATATTCAAATTCAGAGGACTCTAATGAGGAAAAGCTGATGAGAACTCAGGCGCTAAAAAAACACGTAATAATTAATAAGGGCACATATATTACTATGAAAGTCCCAAACTGAGCTGTGTTGATATTCATCAGCAGGTGTGAAATTCTGAAAAGGACACTCTTACTGGGTGTGGTCAGGGAGACATGTATACAGTAGGCATGCATTGATATGAATGTGGCCTGTCTCCCAGTTTGGGACTTGACTTAAGCGTAAAGTAGAAGCTTTCCTTCCACTACTCTCGCTGCTATGCTAAAGGAGCTTCTGCCTTAAAGAACACCCCCATCTTGGCAGTGACCCACACAAACATTTATAAAGGATCTGCTGAAAGAGTGTTGAAACTCCTCTACCTACTTGGAGTGAAAACTGATAATCCAGATAGAATGAAAAGGGCAACAAATAGGGGTGGCTCAGTTCAGTTCAGAATTTGGATTAAAATACCAAATTTAGGCTGATTCAAATTTGGTAAAATTTGGCCATTTTTTTCTATGGGAAAATCACTCTGGGGGCTATCAGGTGGGCTGGGGAGGTATTTTTCAACCAAACTTCACAAAATTTGTAGGGAACCTACTCCTGACTGTTCTTTAAAGATCCCCCCAACTTTACTGAATATTGGATCCTGGAGCTAATCTTATAGGCCCCCAAAGGAGGTGCCCCCATGCTCTATTCCCTATGAGGAAAAATATCTGGGGGGCCATCTGAGAGAATGTGGGGGTCATTTTTCAAGCAAATTCCACAAAAGTTTCAGGGTACCTACTTTTTACTGTCCTCTAAAGACCCTCCATGTATCAGAAAGATTAGATCCCGGGGCCGATTCTATGGGCCCCTGAACAAGGTGCCCCCAGCCACTCCATTGTTTCATATGGGGGGAAAGTCAAAGCTGCCACCCATTTAAGAACTCACTGTGGCAAGGCTGCCGTGGCCAAGGCAGACTCCCAAATGCAAGCTGAGAGAAATCTCAGAGAAAGCTCAACAGAAGCAAAATGAAGCAGAGAAATGGACCCCCCCCCGAACCAAAGTGAAGCAAGGGAACCAACATCACATCAGAGAATTTGGAGGGGGGATTCACACCCCTAGCACAAAGTTAATATTGACAGGAATGACATAGCTGGAGAAATTAGCAAATTTATGCAATCAGCAACAATATGCAACACTAGAGTGCCCGCATTAACAGCCAGCAGTTACAAGCACACACATACTGTGCAATATAAACAAGTAGAAGTGAAAGAGAGAGACCAAACAAGTACTATAAGAGAGTACAGTAGATACTATAGCTACCTATTTGTGCAGGTATGTTAAAGGTCTGATTCTTTAGGCAGGGGTTCTGGCATCCAGGCAGCAAATCTGAGTAAAACAGTGAAGAAGGACATGATGTGTGCCAGATAGGATACACAGCTGCACAACCATATGTGCTTTAGACACTTTGGTGCCAGAATCTAACTCAATTTACTGAAAAAGAGGCTTGAAATCAAAACAAAAGAGTATTTCCATTCCAATTTTGGAAATGAGGAGGGTGGGCAAGGTGAGATAATGGGTACCTGACTAGCTGAAGAAGATGAGAAGGGATGCCCTTGGTCATGGTAAGAAGACCATGGAAAGAGGAAAAAAGAGTGGGCTTGTTTGGATGCAGTCTTGATTACCTCATTTTGGCAGGCATTTCAAATGAGTCCAAATTAGATCATTTTGGACTGTGAACCTTTTAGTGGGAAACGGTAATGTGAGTTTAGGTCTTGTTATGACAACGTACTAATATGGTAGGATTCTTTTGTGGTTAAGTGCTCTCATTGATCAGTAAGAGGCCTTGATTGATGGTCCAATAGCTAAGAACTGTACATGACTAAAGTTCTCTCTGGAGCTGCTGTTATTATCTTCAGTAATTGTGATGAGATTTGGCACAGACCCATTCAGTCTGCACTTTATGGTGGAAATGGCCAAAAGATCTGTTGTTTGACCCAGAGTGCTGTGCCATGCAGAGGAGCTTGTCCCATTCTCAAAATAGAGATAACTTGCCAGCTGTCAGGTTTTCTCCCGGGTGCTGCTGCGTTGGGCACCAGGGTACCTGGCTTTGGCACCTGGATGCTGCTAGGGATGCTGCAGGGTCCCGCCTTGGGGAAGGAGGGGAGGTATACCTCACCCATGCACCCTCTCAAGCCACCAGCAAGCCCACTCAACCGAGCCCTGCTCCTGTGTCCACCTTCCTCCTCCTTCGCCACCTTCTTTCCTTGCTCACTCATTTTCTCCATCCAACCTCCAACAACTCCTACTCCGCTTCTCCTACACAACTGACCCTGCCTTGTGGGTGGACTTCCCTTTTATCCTTTCAGCCTTTCCATGCTCCACCCAGGGGCGGCACAAGGGTTTGCTGCTCTCGCAGCCGGCCGGCTGGGCGCACCCCCCCCCCGCGCGCGCGCAAGCGTGCACGCACCAGCCTGCGTGATGATGTCATGCTTGACGTCATCATGGGAGTGCGTGCGCTGCCGCCAGCCCGATTGCTGCGGCGGGCAACCTCCGAGCTCTCCCGCTCGGTTGCCTGCACCGCCACAGATGCCTGCCCATGGCAGCTGCACCTGGCCGGGGGGTTGTGCTGGTGGCGGCAGCGGCACGGGGCGGGAGGGATAGGAGGCTGCAGCTCTGTGGTGCATGTTCCTGCCCCCTGCGCCTCCTCCGGCGCTCCCTCCGGCACCCCGTGCCTGAGGCCACCGCCTACCTGGCCTCAATGGGCACGCCGGCCCTGGCTACACCTATCAACTACGCCCTTCTCCTGCCCTCTAACCATGGCCCTGGCTGTCCCAGACAGCTGCACCTATGCTGGTTTGGCTGAAAGCACTGGGATGGCCCACCTGTGTCTTGTTGGCTGGCTGCCAAACTTCTCCTATAGAGGGCCTCAGGCAGCTCCACCTGGAGCTGTTTTGTTCCTGGCATCCCCTGGACCAGGCTATTGCCTTCTAGCTGGGCTGCAGGCTGGGGCGTGGCTCTGAGCTGCTGTGGCTGCTTCTCTTCCCTGGCTGGTAAGGTTTCTGTTTGGTTGGCTGGTGGCTGTCTGTCCCTGCTGCCTTTGCCCTCTCCCTCTTTTCTGGCCCCCTCTGAGTTGACCCCACTTTTCCTGCCTGGCCTCCTAGACTCCCACTGGAGGGTGGGACTAGCTGGCCTCCACCTGCCCCTTCTAACCCTCTGAGGCTTGGGTGCTTCTTTCCCTCCTTCCTGTGTAGGTAGGTTCTGGCCCTGGATGCCTGCTGGGGCAGCAGGGCGACTGTTTCCCAGCTGTCTCCCGTCCCCTCCCCCCAGCAAGTCCAGGGGCTGCACCTCAGACCCCGGACACCAACAACACTTTTGATATATGTTGACAGTTCAGACTTCACTGGTATTTGTTTCAGACTGGGCATCGTTGCTCCATGACTTGCTTCTTCTTCCTAGGGAATGTGAAGCTGTATGCCTTCTTTTCATTTTATAGAGAATGCCAGCTAGACAAGGGCTTAACTGCATGGCCTGAAAAAATTGTTTCTCTCCAGCTCCCCTCTTCCCCCATTTTTTATTTTGTAACATCCAGCCTGATGAGTTCTGGTGAGTGCTTGAAAGCTTGCACAATGAGTTGTATCAGTTTGGTTCATCCTAATTCCTTATTTTCATTCAAATATGTGTACCCTACCTGCCTTTTCAGCTGGATCAAAGAATCTTACAGGTAATAATAAAAACAACAGTTTAAAACAAACAAAAAGAAACCATCAAATATCTCTCCCCTCCCACACACACACCCCAATGCCTGTTGTTTAGAGGTGGGCACAGATCAGAAAAACTCTATGGACCATCAGATCACGGTTTGTCATGTTTCACAGACCACGGACTACAAACTTTTCATGGACCCGCCCCTGTTCATGGACTGGTTTGTCAGTCTGTGGCCCATCACTCGGGGGACCCTAGGACTGCCCCTTTTGCACTCAGAGATGCCAAACTTGCAGCAAGGCTTCAGCAGGCTCTCCTCCAGCCCCCCTCCAAGATTGCATTTCAGAGGTCCAAGTTACAGACACCCAAAGCGGCTGCTCCCAGGAAACTTCAATTAGATACTAGGAGTCGCAAATGCCAATTGACTTGCATTGGCTTGCAGCACCAAAAAGTTGCAATGCAGCAAAATCAAACAGAAAAGGGTGGGAGAAGAGTCCCCTCACTCACCACACAGACACCTTTCCAGCCATTGCCTAGGGAAGTAATTCTTGCTCCTTGCTCCAGAGAAGAATGGGAGCTCTCTGGTTGACAGCCAGAACTGCCTATCAAGGTTTTGAGGGCTAGGATTGGTGTGTTCCAAGGTCTGCAGAATGTCTGCGGATGTCCCCTCTGTTGCCTAGGGAATTGATAGATTGGCACCAGGATATCTGGATTCACGGACCATGGACCAATGGACCAGTCCAAATGGATCAAAGTTCATGAAAAATGTGATCCCACAAACTGCATTTTCACAAACCACAAACAGGGCCAGTCCATGTCAAATTTAGGTCCGTTTTCCAGTCCGTGCCCACCTCTACTGCTGCTTATACCCCTCCAAAAGCACTGTCAAACAAACAAGCCTTGTGGCACCTCCTGAAGGTATCCAAAGAGGAGGCTCCCTGAACCTTTTTAGGGAGCCCATTTCACAGAATGGGAGCCGTGATGAAAAGGGCCTGGGCTGTGGATGACACCAGTTTGGCTGGTCTAAGGGGAACAGGCAGAAGGTGGCAGCTCAAAGACTGTAGTGGCACACAGGAATATATGGGAGGACATGGTCTTTTAGATATGTGCACCCTAGGCTGTGAAAGGCTTTAAAAATCATACCAGGTACATTAAATTTAACTCTGATATAAATTAGCAGCCAGTATAACTGTTTCAAAATGTGAAGCTATATTCCCATCAGTTAGTTTCTGACAGTAATTGGGCTGCAGCATTCTGAACTATTTACAGTTCACAGGATGTCTTCAGTGGCAGCCCAACACAGACCATGTTACAACAATCCAACCAATGGGTTACAAAAACATGAATCAGCATGACCAGATCATTTGAGCATAAGAAAGCAGAGAGTTGGTAAGCCAGACATTCTTGGCCACTATGCCAGCTTGCTGTTGAAACAGGAAGGCTGGATAATCAGATTGGCTGTAGCTCTTCAATGTTTCAGGCAGAGATCTTTCGTATCAACTATTACCTGACCCCTTTAACCAGAGATGCTGAGGATTGCACTACTACTGAGTCATGGCCCCTCCTATGTTAGAACCCAGTATTTGTGAAAGCCTAAGATTTTTATTTTATTTGCATTCATAAAAATAGCAAAAACATAAAGCTTGCTAAAAACTGGATTGCCGGGCAGATAAAAATTCAGAGTTGTAATGCAAGAAGATTTACATTGCCAATGATAATTTTAAATTACTCATATGCTGCAATGGTTTATGAATTAGTTGTAGACTCTTAAGCAAGAGGCTTATGCATAATAGAAGACAGGTTAATGAAAGGTTCTGTACAGTCTGCAACATTATTCCAGAAAGAAAGAAAGAAAGAAAGAAAGAAAGAAAGAAAGAAAGAAAGAAAGAAAGAAAGAAAGAAAGAAAGAAAGAAAGAAAGAAAGAAAGAAAGAAAGAAAGAAAGAAAGAAAGACAGTTGCCAATGCTAAGGGAAACAGTATGAAGAACTTTATCATGCCTTTGTATGAATAAGTCCTGGGGAGCATTTACCAGGGAGTAAAGCATAATGGTGTCCATCCTTCCCTTCCTCCCTATCCATAAAATCTGTGAAAGGGATGGAATTTTTAGAAAGTTTTTGCTCAAAAATCGTTGCAAATGTCAGAGAGATTCACTTTTGGGGAAATTAATGAGAATTTTTACTTACAGGCTACACAGAAGAAGGGAATAGGTTTACTTTGTACTCCATTGTGCTCTGGCAGTGAAGCTCCACAAGCAGCAAATGGGTGAGGGAGAAAAGAGCAGAGAGAGAAATCCAGTCATCTCTTCAAACTCTTCTGTTCGGTTAGCTAAGCAGTGGTGGGGGTAGGGTTGCCAGCAGCCTGAAGGGGAAAAAATATCCTGTCCCTTTACTAGAGTATTAATGCGATGTTATTTAACGCTATGTCATGAAAAGCTTCAGCCACCCATTTCCTCACATTAAGCTTCTAGTAAAGGGACAGGACATTTTTATCTCCAGGTTGTTGACAATCCTAGGTGGAGTGTGTGAGTGTGAATGTCAATATGTACACATCTACTTTTGCTTGAGGCTCTTCCCTTGTCCTTCTTATTTCATCCGAGCTGCCTCTGGTCTGAGCTGGGAAAAGTACAGAGGAGGTTAATCAGAATGATTAAGAGGTTGGAATGCTTTTTCTATGAGGAATGCCTGAAGAGTCAGGGACTTTTCAGTTTAGAAAAGAGACAACTAAAGGGAGGACATGAAAGAGGTTTATAAAATTATACATGGGGTAGAGAGAGTAGACAGACAGAACTCTTTCTCCTCCCAAAACACTAGAACTCAAGAGCATCCAATGTAGTTGATGGGCAATATATTTGAGATGGACAAAAGGAAATACTGCTTTACACAATGAGTGATTAAAATGTGAAATTTGCTGTCAGAGGATGGAGTGATGGCCACTGGTATATATAATTTTAATAGGAGATCAGATAATGATGGGTGACGGGGTAGGTCTACAAGTAGCTACGAGTCATGGTGACTAAAGAGAACCTCCACATTCAGAGGCATTAAACCAGGAGGCAACATCAAGGGAAGACCTCTGCCTCTGTGCCCTTTTGTTGGTAAGTGGTTGGTCACTGAGTAAGTTGGTCACTGAGTGGTTGGTCTCTGAGTGAGACAGAATGCTGGACTAGATAGGCCACTGGTCTTATCCATAAGGGCTTTCCTTATGTTCTTCTTTTCATGTCTTCCTCCCTCTTATGTCTATCATCCTCCCATTGCCAGTGGTAGGACAGAATATGGAACTGAATTTCTTAGGCAGCAGCCCTTCCCCTGCAGTGTCAAACCAGATAGTTTTAAAACTGAAATAGAACCCACAAATCAGATCAGGGCCGTGTTGTGGTGGAGAGGGAATTTAACTCTTCTCCCTGCTCATGGCTTTGCTGAATGAAATTGACGCCCCCCACCCCACCCCCACTGTAGGCTCTGCAAGGGCACTTTATATATTTTACTTTATTTACAGTCCACCTTTCTCACAGAGACTCAAGGTGGACAACTTCTTTCATTCGTTCTCTTTCAGACCTAATAACAGTTTTTTTGCGGGGGGGGGGATTGTTAAGTGAAACTGCATGTTGGAAGGGTCCCAGCTGTGTTGAATGCTTGCCTGACATGTTCCTGGGGCTATTAAGTGGAAGCCAGGAAGCACCTGAACCAGGCCTATATTGATTTCCATAACTTCTGAATGGGGAACAGTCACTGCAGAGTGATGTTTCCCTGTTTATCATGGGGATGATTTCTTCTCAGTAGGCCTCTTCTTGGTGATAATCCGTTATTGACTTCACCACATGGAGTAGGTTTACCAGCTTTGGGCTGGGAAATTCCTGGAGATTTAGGGGTGGAGCTTGGAGATGGCAGGGTTTGGGGAGGGGAGGGGACTTCAGCAGGGTATAATGCCATAGTGTCCACCCTCCAAAATTGCCATTTTCTTCAGGGGAACTGATCTCTGTCACCAGGAGATCAGTTGTAATTCCAGTTAGGCTGGCAACCCTAACACGGAGGTACATTCAGAAATAAATAGGAGGAAAGGAGATCTATAGTAAAAAATCCCCATGAAATTCCTTACCAAATAATGCAATGCCACGTGAAGGAGAAACTCTTGATCATTGATCAAGTGGGACAGAAGTGTACATTTGCTGTTCTTCTCATACACTTCAAGAAATTCTAGCACTGCTGTGCCACGAGGAATTATTTAGCGATGTTGTCTGTCTGTTTTGATTGTTTCCTGACGTCTAGTTTTCTCTGTGGAGGGAATTGCTTATATGGAGGAGCATTCAATCATGGGAAGGCTGCATCTTGCAGTCTGAAGAGGTATAGCTCAGACACAGGTTTACCAGTGTCTCTATGAAATAAGCATGAATCTCATTCTAAAGTATGCTAAAATAAATTACTAGATAAAATGATAGGGCCTGGTAGGCAGAAGATATTCACTTAAGAATACTACACTCCCCATTTTCAAAGAGATTCAGTTCTTTTCTGTATTCCTGTCCTATTTAAAGATTACCTTAAAAGGAATCCAGCTTCCCCAAAACAGCATTTGCTCACAGCCCGCATAGATTTATGTGTCAACCCTCCTGCTGGCATGGAGGTGAAAAGTATTGTTTACCTACTACTATTGTGAGAAATATTACATAAAGGAGGGCACTTAGAATCTGATCACCAAGGTATTCCCATTGAGTTCACTGGAATGTTTTTTACAAGCCTAGAATGTTAAGATGTTACATGTGCATCCAAAGCAAAAAGCATTTGGTTTATCTTTCAAATAGATCAGCCTCTGTTGGCTCCCGTACACGTATGTCTCTGGAGATCAGCTGGTAGCTGGAGCACACAGAGGGGGCCTCTTGATTAGCTGTGTTACATGCATTCCTCTTTGGTACAAAATAGAGAAATAATGATGGTTTCTTCATGCTGTTTGAGAGGAATAAGCAGAAAAATCACTGCCTTCCCCTGTTGCACATATAACAGATCTGAGAACTTGGTTCCCACATCACAAACGTGTGTGTATGTGCCCGCAAGTCACAACTGACTTATGGTCAGGGCTTTTTTTCTGGGAAAAGAGGTGGTGGAACTCAGTGGGTTGCCCTCGGAGAAAATGGTCACATGGCTGGTGGCCCCGCCCCCTGATCTCCAGACAGGGGAGTTGAGATTGCCCTCCACGCCGCTCAGTGGCGCGGAGGGCAATCTCAACTCCCCTCTGGAGATGCAGGGGCGGGGCCACCAACCATGTGACCATTTTCAAGAGGTTCCGGAACTCCATTCCACCGCGTTCCCCCTGAAAAAAAGCCCAGCTTATGGTGACCCCATCAAGGGACTTTCAAGGCAAGTGAGAAGCAGAGGTGGTTTGCCAGTGCTTTCCTCTGCAGAGCCTTCCTTGGTGGTTGCCCATCCAGTACTGACCCTGCCTAACTTCAGAAGTATGAATGAGATTGGGCTATACCATGCTACCTTTCCTCCCATCATAAACATTAATTGATGCTATTTCCAAATAACATTTATAATGTGGCCCAGCTTCCCTGTTGATATTGATCATTTCAGACTTTCTAAAGGCAGGTGGCCTAAGACAGATTTTTTGTCAGTCTTTGAGCTAGGACACAGCGCACCTGTACCTGAGATGCATGATTCCAAAAATAATACTGCCTCACCAGTAACAGGCCTGCTGATGACACTAATATTGCCTGTGATTGATTGTGCTACTTTCCTTCTTGGATCTCTTCTTTAATCTTTCTTGTGCAACCAGGCCAGAAGCTGAGCGTCAGGCTCAGAAGGCACACACCACACAGACAGAGCACAGGTGCCTCTGCTTCAAAGCAGACAATTTCTATGCAAATCACTTTAGCATGTGCTTCAGCAACAACATTGTCATCATGCAGCAACAAGAATGAAATGCACAACCAATCACTCACGGTATGTGTTAAGAGCTAATAATTTTCTCTGCTTTAGAAGAGACTCCCGCTGTGCCAAGGAGTATGAAAAGCTCAATGGCCCTTCTACAGGATGATCCCGCTTGCGCTGGTTTCTGCTTTTCTGTTTCAACAGGGAACTTTCCAAGGTTCTTTTAATTTCTCCTGAAGTAAGGAAATGTCTTTATGTGATGTTCTGTTGTGCCCACTACTATCAACCATGACAGGCAGCTTCACTGGATCATACAGAGGTCTTTCTCTACTCTGGGAGAAATTTCTAGGCGTGAAGTCCGTGGACTGGACTACTGGATTCTTTGCAAAGAAGTGCACAAAGCATTACAGACAGACATATTCCTCTTCTCCATTTTATCCTCTCATCAACTCAGGATGAACTCAGGAGGAGTAGCCTATGGTGATCCATTGAGATGCATGGCAGAATGGGGATCTGAACCTGGATCTCTCGAGTTCTAATCCAGTTCTGTAATCACAGCACCATGTCAGGAATATTGCAAGTCCAGACTGAATACATGGCAAGCTGATGTCTACATGAAAGCTCTGCAGCCCAGCGAGGAGAAGAATGCTGGAATAAATCTGCTTGTCTACCAGTTCTCTCTCTCGCTCTCTCTTGTGGGAAGGTGAGCAGGAATGGTCCCCGAGTTTGGATGTATATGGGGCTTGGCTGAAGAAGGGTGCCTCTGGCCATATTTGAATAAAGCATCATGTGGTGGCAGGACTAAATATGTATAAACTCACAACACCCAGCACCCATACAGTGTGCTTTATATTCAAGTACTCAAGAAAAATTTGGAGGGCAGTTGCCATTCAGAACTAGTACAATCATTCTGTTTTCTGAAATTAAGATACTATATTCACTTTGGCTATAAAGCAGATACAACTTAATTAACTTCATTATAGTGCAGGCTACTTGCAGGTTGGTAAAAATTGTCCCCTAATGTATATTCTTCTCAGCTATATTAGGGACAAAAAAGGGCCCGATTAAATGTGTTATCAAGCCATTCTCAAACGGTTTCATTACATCATGTCTTGACAGCTTTGTGCTACGAGTGCACACAATCTTCAAAACACATTGAAGACATTAAATTACTTTACACTTCAGAGAATAACAGAGGAATAGTTTGATTTATGTGAATATTGATTGCTTTGACGTCTAGTTGTAGCACAGAGCATTGACTTTCATTGCTCCCATCACATGTGAAGAAATTCCAAATCTCTCTCTTTCTTCCTTAATATCATTCAGCCTGTTCACTTAATGTACAGTGCAAACTAAGGTTTTCTGCTCAGTGTACATTCAACAACTGCAGCCGGTACTAGGGGTTGGATCCACCACAAGAGTTCATGGAAAGTGTTGGTAGAACAGATCTTTCCTTGCCATCCCCTTTCTTTTTTTAAAAAAAGTTTTTTATTAAAACCTAAATATCAATTTCCCCCACCCTTTCCCTCCCCCCTTTTTCTCAGACTTCCAACAGCTTTCCAACCCTTATCTTATTCTATTCCTTACTTATCTATTCCATTTATATATTATTATCTCATATTTCCCTAATAAACTAAATTATATCCATTAAATTCATATCTATTCAAAACTTATACTTAACAATAATTAAAACTTCACTTTAAATGGTAAAAATCCCTATCTCCAATATTTTCCCCAATTAGTAACTATCAAATTGCCATAATTTCCCCTTCACATCCCATTTTTTCTCCAAATACTCCTTCAGTCTTCCCCAGTCCTTAAAAAATTCTTCAGAGTTCTGGTCTCTCAGCCTTCTTGTCATCTTGTCCATTTCTGCCATGTACAGCAACTTTTGTATCCATTCTTCAACAGATGGTATTTCTTGCACTTTCCATTTCTGCGCATATAGTATTCTTGCCGCTGTTGTCATATAAAATAGCAATGTCCTGTGTTGCATAGGAACATCTTCCATATTTAAATTCAGTGGCAGGAGTTCTGGGTTCTTTATTATTGAAATCTGCAAAATCTCATTTATCATTTCTAAAATATCTCCCCAGTACTGCCTAGCTACCTCACAAGTCCACCACATATGGTACAATGATCATTCATGCCTTTTACATTTCCAACATTTATCAGACATTTTAGCATTTCCATAAACTATTATTTTTGCATCAAATATCACCTATATATCATCTTAAAAACGTTTTCTTTAATACTGGTACAAGTTGAGATCTTCATTGTATTTTTCCACAAATACTCCCATGACTCCATTGTTATGTCTCTTTGACAGTTTATAGCCCACTTCACCATCTGGACTTTAACAGTTTCATCCTCTGTGTGCCACTTCAAAAGAATTTTATAAATTTTTGAAATTTTCTTCTTACTTTCTTGCAATATAGCTTCTTCTAGTTCCGAATCTTTCCATTTAATTCCACCTTTTGAGCGATCCGAGTTATATAAGTCCTTTATCTGCCTATATTGAAACCATCCATAACATGAAACTAACTCTTCTTCTGTTTTAATTCTTATCATATTTTGTTCCTGAATGAGAATCTTTTTATAGGACAGACATTGATCTCTATTGTAAATAACTCTTGGGTCGATGGATTCATATGGCACCACCCACGAGGGGATACCTTTGCCCAAATAACTTTTATATTTTTTCCAGATTGTGAAGAGACTCCTTCTCACATAATGATGTAGATACATAGAATCAGCTTTCAATTTATCATGCCACAAGTAGGCATGCCATCCAAACAATTTTTAATAGCCTTCCAAAGTTAGTAGCTTACAGTTCTCCAGTGACATCCAATCTTTAAGCCAAACCAAACAAACTGCTTCATAGTATAATCTGATATTTGGCAATTGCAGTCCACCTCTTTCCTTGGCATCATACAAAACTTTCATTTTTAGTCGTGGTTTCTTGCCTGCCCATACAAAATCAGAAATCTTCCTCTGCCACTTTTCAAATTGCTTACTGTCTCTGATAATTGGAATTGTTTGTAATAAGAACATAATCCGTGGTAACACATTCATCTTGACTGCCGCTATTCTTCCCAGCCATGATAGATTTAATTTATTCCATTTAATCAAATCTCTGTCAATTTGCTGCCATAGCTTTTCATAGTTATTCTTAAACAAGTCAATATTCTTTGCTGTAAGCTCAATTCCTAAATATTTTACTTTATGTGTTACTTCACAATTTGTAATTTCCATAAATTCTTGTTGCTTTTGTTTGGTCATATTCTTACATAATATCTTAGACTTTCTCTTGTTGATATAAAATCCAGCCAACCCTCCAAATTCCTTTATTTTGTCTAACAACCTTGGCATATTTTGTATTGGATCCTCCACAATAACCATCACATCATCCGCAAAAGCTCTAACTTTGTAGGTAAAATCTTTAATTTTTATGCCTCTTATAGCATCATCATCTCGAATCCGAATCAACAACATTTCCAAAATCAGGATAAACAACAATGGAGATAGTGGGCAGCCCTGCCTTGTACCTTTTCTAATTTCCAGTTTTTTGGTTAAGTCATTGTTGACTACAATTGCTGCACATTGGTTTTTGTAGATCGCACTTACCGCTTGAATAAATTCTTTTCCCATTTGCAGTTTTTCCATTGTGGCGAACATAAAACTCCAATTTAAATTATCAAAAGCTTTCTCTGCGTCCACAAAAAAGAAACCAACTTCCTTCTCACAGTGTTTGTCATAATATTCTATCGCATTTAAAACAGTTCTCAAATTGTCTTTAATTTGACTATTTGGAAGGAAACCTGCTTGTTCTTCTGCAATAAATTCCACAAGCCCTTCCTTTAATCTTTCCGCCAAAATTTTTGCAAAAATTTTATAATCATTATTCAGCAACGAAATAGGTCGATAGTTTTTAATGTTACATAAGTCCTGATCTTCCTTTGGTATCAATGATATGGTGGCCTCATTCCAAGACTCTGGAACCTTTTGTCCTCTTAAAATTTCATTCATTACCACCTTCAAAAAAGGTACCAATTCATCTACCAATGATTTATAAAATTTAGCCGTAATTCCGTCTGGACCTGGTGCCTTGCCTAATTTAGTCAACTGAATGGCTTCTCTTATCTCTGTCTCTATAATTTCTGCATTCAGCTTTTCCTTCCAATTTTCTGATATCGATGGTAATTTAACTTTATCTAAATATTGCTCAATAGCATCCAAATTTACTTCTTTCCTTTGATACAATTTTGCATAAAATTTAAAGAATGCTCTGCTAATCGCTGTTTGATCGGTCAATGTTGTTCCATTTTCTTGAATCTTAGTTATCGCCTTTTTTTCTCTTTTCTTTTTCAACTGCCACGCTAAGTATTTCCCAGGTTTATTCGCTCCTTCGAATGACTTTTGATTCAATCTCTTCAATTCCAACTCTTTATTCTCCATTGCTTTCAATTGTTCTTGCAAAATTTTAATTTCTTGATATAATTTCTTTTTCCCTGATCTTTTCTTCAGTTGTACCTCCTTATTTCTTATATTCTCCACAATTTCTTTTTTTCCTCTTTTCTCTTTTTATCCCTTGCATTTAAGTCCATTAATACTCCTCTGATAACTGCCTTATAAGTATCCCAAACTTTATGAGTTGGAACGGTATTATTCAAATTATACTGCATAAAGAATTTGGTCTCCTTTTGTAACAGTTCTAAATTGCCCTTTTGCTGCAGCAAATCCTCATTTATTCTCCATCCTCGTCTTTTCGTGCATTTTCCAAACTTCCACATAATTGGATTATGATCTGAGCCTACTTTTCGCATTATCTCCACATCTTTTGTCCATACAGCCAAATCCTTAGAGGCCCAAATCATATCAATTCTTGATAATGTCAAGTGTCTTGGTGAAAAATACATATACTGCTTTGCTTTAGGATTATTCCTTCTCCAAATATCCTCCAAATTCTCCTGATCCGTCATTTCAAAGAAGGATTTTGGCAATAATCCTCTTTTCTTTTGTGCACCCTTTGTTTTTTTATCAACATCTAAAGCCGTAACTCCATTAAAATCACCTGCCAAAATTATTTGTGAGTTAGTCCAACCAGTTGTTTCTGTAAATCCTTAAAAAAATTGTCCTTAGCTCCATTTGGTGCGTAAATCCCAATCAGCAAAATCTTTTCCGTATTCCAAATAATTTCCACAGCTATGTATCTTCCTTCCACATCATTAAATATCATTTTAGGTTGCAGTTCATCTTTAATATACAGAACTACTCCTCTTTTTTTTTTGGTTCGATGAAGCTGCAAGTTCCCTTCCCAATTTCTCATTTTTTAAATATTTCACATCTTGTTTCTTAATATGGGTCTCTTGTAAGCAAATTATATTACAATGCTGTTTGGATAGCCAATGGAAGATAGTTTTACATTTAGAAGGTGAATTAAGTCCATTTACATTCCAAGATATGATTTTGCACTCCATGATCAAATTCTAGATCTTTTAGGTAATTCTTTTTCATTGTCCATAAAAAATCTCTCCATCTCATGACTGGACCTAATTGTCCTTTTAGCTGTTTGAAATTCAAAACTCAGACCCTCTGGTATTTCCCATCTATATCTAATATTCAAATCCTTCAACATTTGAACCAATTCTCTGTATTTCTTCCTCTCCAACAAAACTCCCCTAGGTAACTCTTTCATTATTCGCACTCTTTTTCCAGCAATTTCCAGAGGGTTTTGAAATTGCTTACTCACAATATCTTCTCTTGTTCTTTTTGTTGTAAATTGCACTATCATATCTCTTGGTAGATTTCTTTGGGCTGCATATTTTGAATTAATTCTGTACGCCACATCCAGTAAAGCCGCAATTTCTTCCACTTCTTTATCCAAAAATTCTGCAAGTATTTCTGATATCTGCTCTTGGGCTGACTTTCCTTCTGCTTCTGGGACTCCGCGAAATCTAAGTTGTCTTTCCATGTATTTACATTCCATCACGGCCATTCTTCCTTGCAAACCCTTAGTTTCTGTCTTAAAAGAAACAGACAGTTTGTCCACTTCATCCTCCATTACCTTCACTTTCAACTGCGTCATTTGTAACTCCTTCTTGACCTCATCAATACTCTTGGTTACTTCAGCCACCTCCGATTTAAGTGTCTCTTTGAAATCTTTCACCATATCCCTTATCATATCCTTGATCTCTTTATTTCCATCCGCCACTTTCTTGTCCAAACTCTCCAACACTGACTGCCACTCCTTCTTCGACATCGTGGGGCTGGCTTTACCTCGCTCCCACGAGTCCGCTCTCTTCTGCAACTCCGTGGTGAAAGTAATTTATTATTTTCAAAGTTAAGTCCTTTATTTAAAACAAATTCTTCTCGAATTAAACAATTCCGATATCCAAAATGGCGGGCATCTTTTCTCTATGGTTTTAACTCGAAGCTTCTGCCCTTACCCTTCTCCAAGATGTCCCACTTCTGCTTAAGTTGAGGTCTTGCCCTTTCTCTTTTCCAAAATGGCCCTCTTCCTTTTCCGGGTTTCCTTTAGCCGCCGCTTCCAGCCTGTTACTCTATTGCTTTGACGCACTTCCTGCTCCATCGCAGACACACAGTGGTTCTCGCATTTTTTCAGGTTTCCCACAGTTCACTATCTCTCTTAGACCGCAGGTATGTAAACAATAATTACTTTTTCCGCTCTAATTCTTCTAAATAAATTCTTTTTAACTCAGTCACTTTACCAGAGCATAGCCAATCTGTCCTTATAACTTAGCAATCTTTATCTTCCAAATTAATTCAGTTCTTCTTACCAAATTTCTTCTCGGAAGGAGAGATAGCAATCTTTACCTTAAAAGTTCTATTTGCGGGTTGTAATTGCTATTTCAGTACTCAGAATATTCCAAATTAGTCCAAGTTAGTTACTGAAGCTTGGGTACGGTGATCCTATGTCAATTCAATGACTCCAAAGCCGCTGCAGAGATCTTTGCCATCCTTCATCGAGCGGGACCTCAAGGCTGGGTGGGCGATCGTTGCGCAGATCTCCCCCACAGCCGAGATCAACGCACGCTCTGGATCCTGAGCATTCACGCCTGTTCTCTGCCTGAGAACAGGGGGCCACGGGCGATCTAGCACCCCGCTAGCCCTCACAAACAGCGGCTCAGACAGCTCCACTCTCAGAGCTGCGTCAGACCACCATGATCCCAAACCGGAAGTTCCCTGCCATCCCCTTTCTCAAGCAGTTTGCCATTTGTCCTGAAACCCTCCTGTGAGGACCAGAAAAACCTTGAATGCCAAATTCACCACAGGACAGGGTGCTACAGCTGCAAGGGAAATCAATTAAAATAGCTTGTTTTCCTTGTTCCATTTGTGGCTTGCGTCTGCAGAACACAGAAAGAGTGACAATTTTACTTGATTTTCTGTTGTCACTGCAGTACTCTGTCCTATGGCACATATTGCTTGTGGAACTGGCCTGATCCTCAGAGAGGAATTCAGATACATATTGCTTAGTGAAGGGGAAGGTGGGAAATAGCTGTTCTGGGCACACCTTCAGTGAACTCTTCCTGCAGATCCAGCCCTTGGTCTCTGATTAATGTACTTTTATGATAGCTGCATTTTTAAGCATATATTAGTTGCAATCAAGTCTAACATTTTTAATAGATCCAGAGGAGTTAGCCGTGTTAGTCTGTAATTGCAAAATAGTAAAGAGTCCAGTAGCACCTTTAAGACCAACTTTAATGTAGCATAAGCTTTTGAGAACCACAGCTCTCTTCATCAGATATGTACTACAAAAAAGTTGGTTAGTCTTAAAGGTGCTACTGGACTCTTTACTATTTTGCAACATTTTTAATGTATGCTTGAAAACATTGAGTTACCCACCTAAATCCCTATGATTGGATCCTGTACTACTGTGAATGAAGCAAGTTTATGGAAGTGATTTTTGCCATGTTCCCCCTCCCTGCTGCAGTATGGTTGGCTCTTCATAATATCACTTTCTGTGGACTGGGGGACTATCAAGATTAACATGGGATTTGTCACAGAGAGCTGCATCTGAAGGGGAATTAGCAAAAATTGCCTTTCCTCTTCATTTTTTTCACAAGCACTTTTTTCACTAAAGTGCTTGTGAAAAAGATGGGGGGGATTCTGCCTTGTGGCTGCAGTGCCACACACTACATCCTACATTGTTCCTGATAGTCAGCCAGCCCTCAGGTAAATGTTTCCCCCCCCCCCCGGTCAAAATAAAAGGTAAATACAAAGCTTGGGTATAAAACTGGGCAAGACGAGAAAGGCCAAGGGAAGCCCAAAGGCAAACAACTTCCAAAGAGGCAAGTCCCTAACATTGCTGTGCCAGTACTCTTCTTCTTGGATAAGAGGAGTCCTCTAGTAGACATAGGGTTGCCAGCTGCCAGGTGGTAGCTGGAGATTTCCCACAGATCTCCAGGCAACAGAGATAAGTTCCTCTGGAGAAAATGTTTGCTGTGGGGGGGTAATCTCTATGGCATTATACCCTGCTAAGGTCCCTCCCCTCCCCAAACCCTGCCTTCTCCAGGCTCCACCCTCCAATCTCCAGGAATTTTACAACCTGGAGCTGGGAACCCTTGGTACCCTCCACCCCGCTGTCCAGAAAGGGGGAGCCTCTGGGACTGAGGGCAAAATAATGGCAGAAAAGGCCTCGCTACCACAGACTCAGCGTTGTCTACAAGCAGCAAAGGCTGCTGCAGCCGCAATACTGCCAGCCTGGCACTGCCTAAAGCAGCCCAGTATGCCAATAATGCTGCTGAAGGCACCGGTGTGTGTGTGATTAAGCCTCAACCAGCTGCTTCCACAAAGGACATGGACTGAGGGCAAAATAAGGGTGGGGAAGGCACCTCATTACCACAGGCTCAACACTGTCTGCAATCAGCAAAGGCTGCTGCAGCTGCAATACTGCTGACCTGGCGCTGCCTGAAGCAGCCCGGGTGCTAATAATGCCACTAAAGACACGGGGGTGGGAATTAAGCCGCAACCAGCCATTGCCACACAGAACATGCTTCAAACATGGTATAGCCAGTCAGGGCGAGGGGGGCGGGTGCAAAAGTGTCAACCACCTCTGCTCGCCGACACGAACCCTCTCCTGCCATTGTCCCACCACCGCCACAAATTGCCCAGCCTCCACAGGCTTCAGAAAATGCTCGTGAGGGAAAGCTGCCTCACATGCATCTCCTAAGCAACAAAGACAACTGCATGCTGGGGAAGGGCAGAGGAGGCTTATATGCCTTTGGCTCCATCTACCCAGCAAAGCCCCTGGATGCTAGGGAAAAGCCCACTGCCTTTCCTTCTTCTGGGGCTTCAAACGTGGCCCCTGTCCAAGCTGCGGTGCTGCCGGCCTGGAGGGCTAAATTGGAGGAAGATTTGGAGTTTGTTATGAGGATGGGCAACCGGAAAAAAAATAACTTCCACAAATTCCCCTTATAGAAATAAAGGATCCAACCCATTATATGTGAAGAGAACCCAAACTAGTTTTGTGTGTGTACAACACTATTTGCACAGAGAAAAATATGTGAAACTTCAATGGCACTATTAATAAAGGAAGCTCCCTGCATAATGTCAGCTCACAGAAACAATCACAAGTCTTCTCTCTTAGTCTCTTTCCCCCCACCAATTTGAAGGAAGAATATGAATGCAGGATTTTCAGTCACGTTGATGTTTGGATGCACATTATGTGCAGTGTTGACTTTGTAAATAATGTACCAGTAATAACATATTATGCCCTTCTACTTATAACATCTGTATTTATATTTCTGTTATGGATGTTCTCCCAAAGGCAAAAATAAAGGCCAAATTTACTTGATTTTGCAGGATTATATATCATTCCCCAATAGGCTTATTTATTCAGGTGTCTCCATTCTAGTGATTTATTTATAGAAGTCTGCTATTGCTATTTAACATCTGCAAACTGGGAGTTTTAAACCCAGCTATATTTTTTAAAGAAAAAGGGCAGAAATATTTTCCTTTACAAAGAAAAAAAATGAGAATAAAAAGTAGCATCAACGTGAGGGTGGTATGGGTTATTAGGCCCAGCTTGCTTTCTACGCAAACATTCTCAAAGAAACTTGAATGTTGGAAATTCAGTGAAAGATTGTGAAGGGCCATAACAGACATGATGCCCTGAAACTGCCAGAAGCAGGCATTTGGGGTGGGTGGGTATCAGTATTGGGCTATGACTCTGGTTGGGGGGGATTAACTCTCTCATGATGCTGGTCCCTGTCAGAAATATCTTTCATCCAGAGCTGCTTGCTCTCATGATACGGAAAGGGATAGGTACCTAAACTATACCTGTCTTTTTTCTTTCCTCAGGATTAAAGCTGCACAGGGCAGACATTTCTGATCAGGGAAACTGCACAGGCGGGGGGGAAGTCTTCACCCACTGATCGCAGATAATGATAGAAGGGGACAGACAAACCTTCCAGGGGAGGGAATTCTACAGGTTTGGTGCCATGATTGAGAAGGCCCTTTCTTGGGTTGCCACTCATCTAGCCTAAGGCTGCAAGGGCAGCCAAAGAAGGGCCCCAGAAGATGACTGCAGTGGTTGGGTACATTCATATGGGAGCAGGCAGTCCTTAAGGTATATTGGTCCCAAGCTGTATAAGGCTGTAGCAACCTTGAACTGGCCCAAGGAATTAATAGGAGCCAGCGTAGGTGGAATGGACATTTGAACACTTACCGAGAAGGGTCCTTCTCCTCAGAGGACAGGAGGATATCTTGGGTGATTCCCTTTGCCAAGTCAGGGAGGCAAGAAGTTGATTTTCTTCCTCTTTCCTGTTGGAGCCTGGAACACCCCCTTCTCCAGGTGAGTCCAAACAGCAGTAAATGCACTGACCTCAGCATCAAGATTGTAAAAGATACTTCACGTGGCTCTCTGATCTGAAAGAGAAAGATCATAGACTCGAGGCGGAGAGATAGTAACAGAGAGGGTTAACGTGATATGAGAATTTTTCAGGATAGTGAGACGAGGGAGGGCAAGATGTCCTCCTGTCCTCAGAGAGGAAGGACCCTTCTTGGTAAGTGTCCAAAGGTCCATTCTCCCTCTGAGGCGGAGGATATCTTGGGTGCTCCCAAAGCAGTTATTCTCTGTAGGATGGGTTGTTGTCCTCGTCTTGTATCACATTTTGTAGTACTCTCCTTCTGAACACCGCATCTGCTGAGTTGTACAGGTTTAGTCTATAATGCTTCATGAAGGTAGAAATGGATGACCAAGTAGCGGCCTTGCAAATCTCCACGGATGCATTGTTATGAAGAGCTGCATTAGTTGCTGCACTCCTGATTGAATGTGCCGTGATCCCGTTCAGGACTTCCCTATTACAGGACTTGTAAGCCTCTATAATACAGGATCTGATGGTCCTACTAATTGTCTGTGTGGACATTTTCTTGTTAATAAAAAAGGAGTCTGATTTTCTTATCGTTTCTGTCCTAGTCAGATATGTTTTGAGAGCCCTCCTCCCATCAAGATTATGCCATTCCTTCTCCTTGGGATGTGATGGATTAGGGCAGAAGGATGGGAGATTGATCTCCTGGCTCTTATGGAATGTTGAGGTGGCCTTAGGTAGGAAGGCGGGATCCGTGCGTAGAACCACCTTATCCCTGTGGAAAACGCATAGACTGGGCTTGATTGAGAGTGCTCCAAGTTCAAAGATTCTCCTGGCCGAAGTAATAGCCATGAGGAAAATGTTTTTTAACTTCAACCCACTTTAGGGGGACCTCTCGCAGGGGCTCGAAGGGAGGTTTGGTCAGTGCCGAGAGAACCACATGTAGTCTCCAGGTAGGAAAACGGTGAACTGACAGTGGACTTAACAAGGTAGCTCCCCTCAAGAATCGATGAATATGTGGGAAGGCTGAGGCCCTCCGAGTGAGACAGTACTGAGGACAGGGCTGCTACTTGCTTGTGTAGGGTGGCTGGCTTGGGGCCAGGAGGGCTAGGATTGAACTCAGTTGAACTTTTTTTCTCGACCACCTTATGAAGGCTCTCCAGGCTGTGTTGTAGATTCTGGCCGTAGACTTCTTTCTTGAGGCTAGGACAACCTGAGAGGGGTATCCTAGGATGGACAGGGTGTTCCTCTCAATCTCCATGTGGTCAGACACATCCAGTCCTGGTTGGGGTGTCAAACCAGTCCCTGATGTAGCAGGTCTGGTATGGAAAGGAGGTGAAGACATTGACTGAAAGGTCAATAACCATGGTCTCCTCAGCCACCATGGGACCACTAGTATCTTGTCAGTGCCTAGGTCCGCAATCCTTCTCCGTAGCTTTGGAATGATTGGAATTGGGGGGATGCATACTGCAGGCCTCTTGGCCCTGCAGTAGACAGCGCATCTATTCCCTCTGCCTGTGGGTGGAAGTATCTGGTGAAGAACCTTGGCACTCAACGGTTCTGGTGAGTAGCGAACAAGTCCATGATCGGTTGTCCAAACTGAGTGCTAGGCGAATTGTCCTAATCTCTAGGAGGTTGATGGGAAGATGTGATTCCGTCTCAGTCCAGAAACCCTGCACTGGGCGTCTCTCTAAGGTAGCTCCCCAGCCCATCAAACTGGTGTCTGTGAATAGTTGTATCCTCTGAGGGCTCAGGAATGATTTGCCTTGCCGGAGATTGTTGTCACAAGACCACTACTTGAGGCTTTCCTTGACTCTCCATGGTACTCTGACCTGGATGTCTGATTTGGCCATGATCTTGAAGTGGAATGGATGGGGAAATACGAGTAGCTCCCTGGTGTGGAGACATCTCCAAAGAATGGCTTTGCAATCCACTACGAGAGTCCCCATCAATCTGGCTAGGGTCAGGAGAGACATAGATTTGCTCTGGATCATGGATCTTACCAGATCTTTGGTCTTCTGAATCTTCTCCGGAGGGAGAAAAAGACAATCTTTTCTGGTGTCCACTGTCACTCCCAGATGTGAGAGTCTTTGAGAGGGAGCGATGGAGCACTTCTTCATGTTCACAAAGAATCTGTGAAATTGGAAAAAGTGGATTGCCATCCACGTGTCCTGCAGAGCTTTCTCTCAGGACTCTGCCATGATAAGGATGTCATCCAAGTAGGGATAGATGTGAATCCCTTTCTCCCTGAGCTGCACGATGGGATTGATAAGGACTTTTGAGAACATCCTGGGTGCTGAGGCCAGATGGAATGGCAGAGCTCAGAATTAGAAGTGTTGGCTGTTTATGCAAAGTCTCAAGAAGCGGTGATGTGCTGGGAGAATCGGAATGTGTAGATAGGCTTTGGTGAGGTCTGTCAATGTAAGAAAGTCCCCTGAGTGCAGGGCTTCGGAGATGGAGCGCAGCGATTCAATGCGGAAAAGTTTTAGTTTTATGAACTGATTTACAAATTTTAAGTCCAGTATTGCCCTCCAATCTCCATTTTTCTTTGTAACTGTGAAGAAAATGGAATAGATTCCTCACCCCACCTCATGATGGGGGACAGTTTCTATGGCCATAATGTCTAAGAGGTGTTGAATAGCCATCTGGGTAATTAGTCTTCATTGGTGGTTTTTGCGGAGAGGAGACCTCAGGAATCTGTCTGGTGGGTAGGCTTTGAACTTGTTGGAATAGCCTTTGGAGACCACTTCCAGGGACCAGGTATCCACTTTGGACCCTTGCCACACTTGCTGGAACAACTGTAGTCTGCCTCCCAGTGGGGCCTGGGGCGAGTCAGGATTTTGGGGCTTTGAAGTCAAAATCCTGTTTGACACCTCTGGACTGCAGGTGCTTGTTGGACCTGGACCCGAAGGATCCCCTCTTGAAGCTTGGTCTGGAATAGTTCCAGGAAGAATGTTTAGTCTCCTGATGGTACCTGGGCAAGGTGTGTTGTGAACAAAAGGACTGCGTGGAAAAGGGGTGTTTGTCGGCCCTTTTAAGCAATCTTGGTAAGGCCTTCTTCTTGTCTCGGGTTTCCACAAGGACCTTTTCCAGAGCTTCTCCAAAGAGCTTATCGCCTTGGAAGGAGTAAGCCATAAGAATACATTTTGAGTGGAGGTTGGCTGGCCAAGCTCTTAACCACAAGGGTCTCCTGGCTGCTGCTGTGGATACTATAGCCCTGGAGGAGAAAGTTAGGGCATCATGCGATGTATCCGCCATGAAGGTGCTGGCTTTAAGGATCCAATTGGCTCCTACAAGGTGTCTGCGGTTACCTGGAAGCAGCTTTATGAGTTTTCAGATCCAGACCACTGACGCTCTGGAAATGATGGAAGCAGCGGAAGCAGCTCTTATTGACATGGCCGACGCTTCATGAGCTCATCTGAGAATGGTCTCTGCTTTCCTGTCTAAGTTATCCTTCACAGATCTTTGACTGTCCTCAGCCAGCAGACCTGTGGACTGTAAGGCTGCAACAGGAGCGTCAATTCTTGGTACCTGTAACAACTCATTGGCATGAACAGGTAAGGCATAAAGTTTTTTGACTACATTTGAATATTGTTTGTTGGCAGCAGGGGGAGCCCATTCTGCCTTCAGTAGCCTTTCAAAGTACTCCTGGAAGGGAAATACCTTTTCTGGGGTATTGGTCCTGGGGAAGAATTCACCATACTCTCTGGGTCTGGAAGCATTTTTACCCGCTTTGGGGTCTTCCTCTTCTCCTTTTGTGGTTTCTTGAAGTTCTAGTGCTGCCAGCATTTGGGTTAGCAGATACTGGTAATCATCCATTTTGAATAGTCTATTGGATTGCTCTGGAATGGAGACCTCTTCCTCCTCCTCCTCAGAGAGGAACTTCCCTTCCTCTCTGTGCTCACTATCAGAAGACGACTCCCCCTCCCAAGGACGTCCCTTGCCCTTGGATCTTACTGAGCCAGTCTTCTGGGCAGCTTTGGTGGGCCTCTGGCTCTCTGTGTGCCATTGTTTGCTGGGGGGAAGAGGGGACTGGAGGACTCCTCATTCTCTGCTCTAGAGGTGGGCTGAAAATTTTTTACAATCTCTTCCCTCATGGTTTGTCTCAGTAGGGAGAGAAAATCCCCTTGCTGGAGATGCCTGGGGTCGCTAGGTACATTACCTGCCATCGCATCGATGTTCTCAGCAGAAGACAGGGTCCAAGCCATGTGGGAAAGCCCTGGAACACTTTCTCCCAGCAGAAGGATGGCAAGCACATCTTTCACAGCTGCATGAGTCTTGGCACGAGCGCCACCGCCATTTCTGTGGCTTTCGTTTTTGTGCCTTTCTCAGCCTCCTGGCAGAGACGCACTGCCAATCCTGACTCCTGGCATCTTCTCCATTGTTTTTGGGGAAGCGTACTCAGCTCTGAGGCCAGAAAGATGCTGGGATTCCGTTCAAGCCTAGCAGACAGGATGGTACTGGAGGGATCAGAGATTTCTTCAGCCAATGCAGCTGAGGATGACGCTTCCTCTTTGGCATCCAAAAAGCTTCCCTCAAAATCCCTAGATTCCATGGCGTCTTCGGCCAAAAACACCGACCATTAAAGAGAAGGGAAGAATAGAAAAGGCAAGAATAAGATTGAAGAGGAGAAAAAATAGTAAAGAAGTAAGATGAGAAATAGGGTTGAGTTGAGTTGAAATCAGTAGAAGAGAAAAAAGGCAGAGATCTGCTGAGATGACTGCTCTCCTTGGAGGCAGGAAAGAACTGGAGAAGGGGGTGTTCCAGGCTCCAACAGGAAAGAGGAAGAAAATCAACTTCCTGCCTCCCTGATTGGGCAAAGGGAATCACTCAAAGGTTTAATCTAGATGTGCTCCACAGTACAAAGATCTTTTTTTGCTCAAGAAAGGCCACGTCTGGCTTAGTTGCTGAAGCTGGTGAAAGGCACCCCTGGAAGCATGGCTGCCTGTTTATCCAACAGGAAGCCCTGGGAACAGCATACCCCCAAACTCTGAACTTGGCTCCGGCAGAGAGTGCAACTCCCATCCAGAGCACTAGACATATCAATTCCTGAGGCAATCTTTTTGTCCACAACTAGCACGTCCATTTTGTTAGAACCAAGTTCCAGCTTATTAGTCCCCATCCATCCCAAAACTGCCTCCAGGCACCTGTTCACAGTTTCCACAGCCTCTCTGGGATCTGATAGAAACATGAGAAAGAGCTGACTATCATCTGCATAATGGTGACAACCCAGCCCAGATCTCTAGTTCACCTTTCTCAATGGTTTCATGTAGATGTTAAAAAGCATTCCCAGGATCATACTTGTTTTGGCCAAAAGGATGGAACTAGATGGAACAGATGCTGCTCCCAAAGCAGTAATTCTTAAACATGTGCATAATGGCGGGGGGGGGGGGGGTGAGCCAAATTTACATACAGAACTTGCTGGTTCAGCTCGTTAAAGTAGCTTCAAGAACACTGAAAAATCCAGGAAACTAAATTGGAACAAGACCCTCCCACTAAATGTGTTTCATTTTGTTTCATACTTTCTAGCAGCAGACAGGCCCTGGGCTCACATCTCAGGGCAGCAGTTTATTTTCCTGAACAGCGCCAATCAGATCTCAAGGGGAGAGATACCTTATGTTATTGATTAATTCTGTTGGTAGAAAGGGAGAACGAGACAAATGCACATGAATGCATCTCCCCCCTCACTCCATTGCTACCCTGGAATTGGCATTTTCTCCCTCACTCCCTATCAGGTCCTCAAAAGGAGAGACCCCTCCCCTCCCCTCCTATCATTTTTGGAAATGTTTGGAAGGGAGACTTCAGTCATAGGCTGCAATTCGAAAGACACTTTCCTGGGAGTAAGCAGTGAGCTATGGAATAACATGGAATTTACATCTGAGTAGACTTGTTTAGAATTGCTTCCATAGTCTTTCAGGGCTCTCTTTTCTGAGTCAAATGGCAAACCTCTTTCAAAAACAATCCTGCCTGTTCCCACAGCACAAGGCAAACTTATGGGGAAAACAGGTCTGTTTGGGTAGGTGGGGAGGATTCAGCCAGGATTCGTGCCAGCCTGAAAATCTGAAATAGCAATAGAGAACCATTCTCTGATGCTGGAATGACAACCGCAACAGTGGAATGACAGTCCCAGGCCTCATTGCTCCAGCCCCAGAGCAGTTTTTCTGGTCCCAGGGACCGTCATTCCACTTTGGCAGTCATCATTCCAGCCCCAGAGGAGTTTAGCTGCTCCCATGGACCATGGATAATTCAGCCATTGTAGTGCCAGGCCGATCTGTTCCTGTGCCTTGCATTGCTTTTAAGCTTACTACTATTAGGTCTTCTGCACAACTGCAGTCAAGCAAAATCAGATTGCTGGTTGCCTTGCACAGTTCTTCATTGTTATCTATGCTATTTCTTTTGCACCTTCCTGCTTTCCCATCTTCCTCTTCCCTACAGTTTTAAAAGCAGGCAATCAGGGCCCAAAAGAGAAAAGCAACCAACAAGAAAACAAATTCCCTTGACTTAGTAAAAGAAATTAACAACTAAAGCTGAATCAGTCATGGGAGCAAAAAAACCCGCCTTAAATGAAAAGGAATGATTAGGAGTGTATATTGAAACAGACAGCACATTTCTTATTCATTCCAAGAACATTTTTGAAGTGTCACTATATATTTCAGCAAACATCTGATGCTGACAGTAAACTAAATGTTTAATGTTTTTAAATATACAAAACCAGAGTATAAAATGAATGTTCATGTCCTGTGACTGCACATGAGCCAGTGGATAACAACCCTCATCTCAATACTTGTTAGCTGATAATAAAAATGGAATGTTCCAAATGTGACACAGGTTGAAGCCAATGTCCTTTTCTTCTTTAACTCAACAGTTTTGTCTATAGATAGGCTGCAGAATTCAGCCTGTCCCGAAATTGTCAGTCAGTTGGTACAAGGTGTCAAACAAAGTTAACGAAGGGAGATAATGAATGAATATAATGAATGGAGCTTCTAGAATGCTAGATGGATTTAAAAAGGGGGAAAATTGCAATATGTCTAGTTGTGATAATTCAGCCATTAATGATATACACAAGCAGTGCCATCCTAAGCAGTGTTATGCCCTTCTATTGACCTCAGTGGCCTTAGAAGCATGTGACTCGCAGATGTGGCATATATTCATGGGAGAACCCTTGTGGTGAATTGCAAATTTTCTTTCCTGTCCCTTGGCATCCTGGCTAGGGAAATAAAATCAATCAAATCAAAATCAAATCAAAATACAAGATAAAAATGTCAAGCAGATTTTACCTGGAAGCCAAAATGTAAAAATGTTACAGTATTTCCAGGGAGGGATAGGGAAGTAGGCATACTCACTGGTAGTGCACCAGCTTTGTATCTTACTATATAATTGAGTAAGCGTGTTTCAGACAACTCACTTTATACCCCGGTGCACCACCAGGGAGTGCTGCTGCAGAGGAAAGCCCAGGTAACTCACCATATCGCTCCAGAAAACATGCCATAGTGGGAAGCCCAGGCAGGGAACAGGATCAGAGCAGGTAGCAATGCCCTCCCCATGCCTTAACCCGGCTGGTATTAGGTGCGGAGTAGGTGGCAATGCCCACCCCCCACCTTAACCCAGTTAATATTAGGAGCGGAGCAGGGAGCAGAGCACGTGGCAATACCCACCCCCCTTCAGCCAGCTGAGATCAAGAGCGGAGCTGGTGGCAATGCCCACTGTCTGCCTTAACACAGCTATTATTAGGAGTGGAGCAGGTGGCAATGCCCCCCCATCCAGCTGGTATTAGGAGTGGAACAGGTGGTAATGTCCACCACCACCTTAACTCAGCTGATATTAGTACCGGAGCAGGTGGCAATGCCTGCCCCCTTCAGGCAGCTGGTATTAGGAGTGGAGCAGGTGGCTATGCCCGCCTCCGCCTTAAACCAGCTGGTATTAGGAGCGGAGCAGGTAGCAATGCCCGTCCCCTACATTAACCCAGCTGATATTAGGAGCAGAGCAAGTGGCAATACCCACCTCCCTTCAGCCAGCTGAGATCAAGAGCGGAGCAGGTGGCAATGCCCACTGTCTGCCTTAACACAGCTATTATTAGGAGTGGAGCAGGTGGCAATGCCCACCCTCTCCTTATCACAACTAGCATTAGGAGTGGAGCAAGTAGCAATGCCCACCCCCCACTATAACCCAGCTGGTATTTGGAGTGGAGCAGGTGGCAATGCCCACCCCCTTCAGCCAGCTGGGATCAGGAGTGGAGCAGGTGTCAATGCCCTCCCAGTGCCTTCAGCTGGGTGGGATCAGCTATACAGCAGGAGGCAGTGCCCTTCTTCCATTCACCCAGCCTGGACAAGAAATGGAGCAGGTAGAAATGCCCACCTCCTTCAACCTACTGGAATACGGCACTGAGCAGGCAGCAATGCCCACCCCCATCTTCACCCTGTCAGAATCGGAGCCAAGCAGGAAGCAATCTCTGCCCCCCTTCAACCTGCCAGAATCAGGAGCAGAGAAGGTGGCAATGCCCCCACCCCCTTCACTCAGTTGGGATCAGGAGCGGAGCACGTAGCAAAGCCCACTGCCCGCCTTCATCTGTCCGGATCAGGTGAGAAGCAGAAGGTAGAGCTCGCTCCTCCCTTCACCCAGCAAGGAACAAGTGGCAATGCCCATCCCCCTTCACCCTGCTGGGATCAGGCTTGGAGAAGGCAGCAATGTCTGCCCCCTTCACCTAGCTGTAATCAGGTGCAGAGCAGAAGGCAATGCCCATTTTCCCTTCACCCAGCTGGGATTGGGAGTGGAGCAGGTGGAAATGCCTGCCTCCTTTTACTTAGCCTGTATCAGACCTGCAGTAGGTAGCAAAGCCCACCACCCCTTCAAGTTGCTGAGATAAGGTGTGGAGCAGGTGGCAATGCCCATCCCACTCCTTCAGCGTCCAGGATCAGTGACAGAGGAAGAGGGAATGCCTGCCTGCCCACCCTCCCTCCCTTTTCTAGAGCCCGTTGTATTTTTTCACCACAACGGACTTTGTTTCTAGTCCAGAAATATTCCTGGTAACAGGTGATGTGAAAGACCTCTGCCTGAAACTCCAGAGAGCTGCTGGTAGTCAGAATCTACTGGGCCAGGTTTATTAATGGTCTGACTTAATAAAGAGAAGCTCCAGGTGTTCATGATAGGGAGTTGACAGAAAAGTTGTATGTCAAGATAATGACATATAGTTTTGTTGGTTGTTTAAACTGTTATGGCTTTTATTGTTGGAAAAAAATAAAATACATAATAATTTCTTTTTTAAAAAAGATAATGAGCAAATATATTTGTGAATATGTGAGCAACCTGAATGATTTCAGGTTACTATAGTGACCAGAGATGGTTTAGATGGTGATTCATTGGGAGGGCTGTAGCTACCACAACTGAAGAGTATTTGGTGCCTCTACTGAAAGGTTCTTGGACCTAGTTAAGGAGTAGAGATGCCAATACTGGCAACACCTAGGAGACAGGGAGTGCAGTTGAGATGAACAGTGTCCTGCATATGCCTCATCCACTTCCAGTATGAACCTCACAGAACTAAAGAGTTTAGGGTGAGTCATCATGCCGATGCAGTGCTATCACTTCCAAATTCATGATGGAAGTAACTCCATGGCATCAGCACAATGCTGCTGACCCCTCCCATTTTGCTCCTACTGTTCCACTGAGTAGCAGTGACCACAGCAGAGCATGGGGCAAGTGGTCTCCAGCCAAAGTAGAAAACCTGGCAAAGCTATGCAACAGCATGATGCAAGCAACCAGCTATTAAGTGGATAGTAAACCTAATGCTGGCAAATGATGCTATAATCTGCATACACAGCAGGAGCCATGAGCTTGTATGGGAGACGCTCCAGTGTCTTTGTTATGTCACCTGAAGATGACTGGTAAAGCACAAAATTCCCTGGTAGTTCCTGTGTTGATTCCTAGAAACATTGAGGCCTGTTTTAGATAACTAAATTATGTTTTGACACTTTTAAAATCACTCTGGAACTCTCAGCTGCAATGTCTTCTACAACTGCAAACTGAGGTATTAAATATTATAAAGCAGAAAAATTATTTAAATTAGGAGAAATCAAAAAGACTTAAAGCACTGATGTCTCTTGTAAAAGGAATTGATTTCCCCTACCCCAGAGATTAATGAAAGAGAAAGTCATGAAACATGTCAGAGAAAAAATCTAATGACAGGGAAACTGATGTTAGTTCGATCCTCCACTTGACATATTAGCTTTTCCTTTAAAGACATGTGATTAAAAAGAAAGCTATAATAAGTCTACAGTAAGACAAGACTGCCAAAGGAATACTTAAATACAGCTTTCAGTGGGAACTACACAAAAACAGTGTTGCTCTTTGATAGCACCAAGAAAAGAAAGGGGGCAGCTTCCTTCTAGGACCATCATTTTCTTGATGAAGATTGCCATCAACAGAGAAGAAGCATCTGGTACGTTTTAACAAAGCAACATAAAATACTTTTTGGGGCAGAGCTGTCAAACAGAGAGAAGGGGAAAGAGGCAAATTGATTTTCTTTGGCGATGGGAAGACTGGGAAAATAAAGCAGAAGGAAAATGTCTGTCATGAACCACCAAATGTACTGAAAAGTGAAAAGATCACTTGGTATTTAAGTAAATGTCAGCTAAACCACTCCTGCTGCTACCACCAACAATACAGGCCATTCAGCAATTTGATGCCAATACATTTGGTAGCATGTGGAAAAGCTGGTTCATCATCTAAGGGATGTTAAAAGCTTTGTTTGATGCTGATTTATGTACAAACAACAGAGGCAACCTTTTTGTAATGACTGGTTATCACAGATGAGCACAGAAAGGTGACAATCATAAGTCCCTTTCTTCTCTGTTCTGCTAAGCATCAATTGTACACATATCAGAAACTTATGTGGCTGAAGCAAGGAAATGGATTGTTTCCCATTCCTCAGGACTAGTAAACAACATCTGTATGGCATTTAGTATCTCTTGAGTACAGCGTCATTGTCCCTAGCACAATACATAGGATTTAACTTTGAATCTTCTTTCCCTGCATCAACACTCCTGATGGCAGCCTTGTAAATATTTCACATGCAAGTCAAAATCAGCCATTGGGTTGATGGAAGAAGGAGAGCCAGTTGGGAAGCAGAATATCCTATGTACTGCCCCCCAATCACCACTGCTCACCCATATGTAGCTTGTTCAGTCCTATATGGAACAAAGAGATGGTAACTGCTATATAACTTGTGAGTTTAAAACAGCATGGTAGAAGAAAGATTCTAAGTTCAAGAAAAATATTATAATTTTCAAGCCAGTGCATTTGCTTTCCTCCCAGATTATAAAGAAAAGCTGTCAGCCTTTCATTTTATGTGACAAACGGTTTGTAGACCATCCACATCTTCCTTCTATTAGGGTGCACTGGTCACTTTGAAAGGCTCAGTCTCTCTACTCTTCCAGGCAAATAGTGATGAGATGGAGCTAGAAAATCTTGCAGTTTGCATATTGGGGTTAATTTCCTCTGTCTGTCTGTCAACCTCATTTATCCTTCACCTATAACACATCCAGTAAACAATGCACGATAATGAGGGGACTGGCTAAAATTTTCTCAGGTAATTAAAATAATTTCTCTTCTTCTTCGTCATCACAGCCCTCCCAGCTTCACTCCTTTTCCTGGTTGTATCTCATCCTTTCACTTATCTGCCTTATCCCTGTACCATTTTCCCATCCTAACCCTAACCCTAACCTTGGATTTATCTAGGGCCAAGTTCAATACTAAACATACAATTCCCTTTATAGAAAGTGCTTTTCTTGCAGAATTGTTTTTCCATGTCACTGTTCCCTATATAAAAACACCCTCCTGAACAGTTCCAATTTAGATATTCTGCAAATGTGAAAGCCTTCCTGACCTGATGAGAAAGGCTGTTCCACCAATTAGGGTCCACAACAGAAAATGCTTGGGTACAGGCAGTTATTGTTTTTACCCCTTTGGAGAGTGGCAACTTCAGATAAGCAAAGCCATCTCAGTGGTGCCCATTGAGAAAGGCATTCCTGTAGATAAGTGGGTTCCAAGCCATGAAGGGTTTTGGAGGTAATCACCACCAACAACAACAATAACAACAAAGCCTTTATTGGCATATCTCAAGTTATCGATACAGGCAGTAAACAAATATAAAGGTAACAATGGAACCAACACCTTAAATAACCTGGAAGAGAGGACACAAACTTCAGTACACCTACAGCATCGAGCTGGGGGCATTTGAACCTCTTATCCTCTTTGCTCCATTTCTGACATGAGCAAAGTCTGTTGCAGAAATGTCTGGGTTTCTTTGTATATTTTCCAAGGGGTAGCAAGAAATTCTGATCTCAGTCCTCAAGGCTCATTTGCTTCATAAATATCCTCTACACCAAACTGGGCATGGTTTGACAAGCAAAAATGATGGCATGTGATTGAAAGCCAGGCCCTCCTGGGAGAGCCCCAATGAGGATTCTCTACTTATTCCTCATTAGTCCTGAGCAGGTCTGCTCATGAATCTTGTCACCTTGGCAGCAAAAGATCTCCTTGCGTTGCTGTCAGTGGGAAAATGAATTGTGTGTGCATTGAAATTCATGAAGGCAGACTTTTGCAATTAATTTTCTTAAAGTCTCTCTTTATATATTTAGTTTGGAGACAGGAGGGATGAGGAGCAGGAGAGACTTTTTAGCAGTTATCCCTCTGAAAGCACACTCCTGTGCCATCTTCATTTTCTGAGATGAAAAAAAAAACCTTTAAAATGCATCCCCTAGAAAACCCAATTTATTTTACATTTTTTAAAAATAACAAGAAGCTGGAGAAGACAGCAGTACAATTTACTATTAATATCTCCATTTTAATTTGCTTGACATGTAGAAAAACATGGATATCTTTAAAATGTAGCAAGCACAAGCCATTTATTAGAATGACAGACCTGTGTGTCTTCCCTGTTCTAATGATCAGTCAGCTGCTTACTTCAAATAAGCCTATGAACCTGTCTTGCTCTGAGACAGACCATTTGTACATCTAGCTCAGCATAGTCTACTCTGATTAGCTATGGATCTCCAAAGTCTCAGGCAGAGATCTTTCCTGTCACAGCTACTCGAGGTCCTTTTAACCAGAGATGATAGAAATTGAGCCTTTGTCCTTCTGCATGCAAAGCATGTGCCCTACTAATCAGCTATGACCTCTCTCCATAGATCAATGTTCAGATAAATTTTTCAGATATGAAAATGATGGGAAATGTTGCATGGGTTTGTTGCTCTATTATTGTTCAACTAGCATGAGCTCTTATTTGCAAAGGTGAGTTGCTGATTGTCAGAAATATGTGTGTCATGTCAGCCCACTGTCATAAACTGGAGGGTATTTTAACATGAAAGCAACGACTCCCACAAGTACAGTGTCAGCCCTAGTCTGTGCCCCAGGACCCCCACATTGGATATGCATCTTCTTCAGATTTGCATCTTTTCTCCATTGGTATTGAAGATGGCAATTTAGGGAAGCTTGTGTCTGTATATTATGCTCATGTATCTTAGAGTGGCTGCATGTGCCTCGGCTATCTGATGACAGATTTAAGAACATGCATTTATTCTGACTGGGTATGCATTCTTAAATTTATTATTCAAAAACATCTAGTTTTAGTGTCAGCAGCAGCAAGAGAAAAGGATCTGAGACAAATATGTAGTGCATGTAGTCCATATTGGTCATGCTAGTACTCCATCAGCTCTTCAGTGATTGGTTTGTGTGTGTATCTGGTTGGACCAGATACATATTCTTATAGTTGTTATCAAAAGGCTACTGGGCTGCAGACTTTGGGAAGGATAGCACTTCCAGAAGTGGTCTTATGTGCATTGCACAATGCACATGCAACATGATATTGGGATTCCAATGGGTTTGACTTGTGTCATAGTCATCAGTCATGATCTTCACCCTCAACTGATCAATGATCAAATGATGTGATTGGTGAGCTATTCATCTGAGTTTTCTAGGCAGCTGCATATCTAGCACAACACACACACCTGCGTGATTGGCTGTGTCATGCATGCATGTATAGGGCTTTCACACTAAGGATTTTCTTTCCATTTTGCAGCTATTTCTGCAGTGGAAATCTCCTCTTCTCACCAGCGAATTTCTTTCATTTTGAGGCTTCATTTCTGCAACTCCCCCTCTACTACGCATTACTACATTATGAAAAAAGTAGATAAAAAGCTATTGTGCAGCCCTAACCAGTTAGCAAGGTTCATGATGTTTGCTGAGCAAGTGGAGAAATCCTGGCTCACCACATTTGCTCCCCATCAAACATGGTAAATCTGCCTGACAGTGAAGTTCACAACACTTCCCTTATTACTGTGGAGCAATGACTGCATGAGTGCTGCTCCTGTAGAGTATTTTCATGTTGTGCCCTGCAAATAACTCCTTATCTGATTGAGGATTATTTGGTGGCCATCCACTGCGAAAATGCTCCACAGCAGTAGCTGCCTATTTATTTTATTTATATCATTTATAGTCCGCCTTCCTCACTGAGACTCAAGGCAGATTACACAGTGTGAGATTAGTACAGTCAATTTCAAAGACATTTCCATAAACAATGCCATAGGATAAATAAACACAATTTTACAAAGACATAGCATAAGAATCCAATACAGACTTGAAGAAATTCTGAAACAGAACATAAGCAATTCTAGGGCTGACATTAGACCACATGAAGCACAAGTAGCTCATATTTAAGACAGCAGGTAGTAAGTAGGTAAGGCAACATAGTGGTGAAGTCTACGGTCCTTAACTCATTAGCGAAGCATCTGAGAGGCCCTCCCTACAATACAAAAGCCTTTTTGAATAATTCAGTTTTGCATCATTTGCAGAAAGCTAGGAGAATGGGGACTCTCCTGATCTCCTCAGGAAGGCCGTTCCACAGGTTAGGGGCCACCACAGAGAAAGCCTGTGTATGGGCTGCTGTTGATTTTCCCATGTGCAGGTTGGCACCTCTGGTAGTAAGTGGGCATCTTTGAACTTCCTCTATTATGCCTTAAACTAGGAGCTACTGAGCATAATTTTTTTTGCCAGAAATTTTGTATTTTATTAATAGAGATAAAAGCCCAATAGAAAGGGCAAAGAGATTTTAAAAAGAGAGAAAAAGAAGCATACAAGAAAAAGAAACAGAAATTAAAAATAAAACAATAATACATATTTCATTTCCATTGTTCTCTACAACACTTCTCTTGTTTTAGCGAACATCATATTTTAAATTTTAATCTCCCCAAAATTTCCATTTCCACTACTGCCTCCCTTCTATTTATCTTTTTCCCAGATTTATCTTCTTAAAAATCAAAACCACAAATCATCAAATCACTATTCCTCTTTTCACGCAGAAAGTCAATAAGGGCTTTCCAGTTAGCCAAAAAGGTAGACAATGTTTTATCTCTGATCAAAGCTGTACGCTTAGCCATCTCTGCTAACTCTGTCATTTTCATAGTCCAGTCCTCGATTGAAGGCAATTCTGTACTTTTCCATTTTTGTGCATACAAAAGCCTAGCTGCTGTAATCATATATAAAAATAAAATACCATGCTGATTTTCCAACTGTTTGTCCATTAATCCCAACAAAAAGGCTTTGGGTTTAAACTGTATAGTAGTCTTCAATATTTTTTGTATTATCATATGAATTTGAGTCCAAATTTGTTTAGCTTTATGGCAAGTCCACCGAAGATGATAAAATGTTCCTTCTTGTTTCTCACATTTCCAACATTTGTTTAATACACCTTTACTCATTTTAGCAAATTTGTTAGAGACATATATATATCACTGATACATCATTTTATAAAAATGTTCTTTAAGTCTAACACTCAAAGTAAATTTAAGCCCCTTTACCCACATATTTTTCCACTGACCCATCATTATATTATACCAAAAAATGTTAGCCCATTTTACAGTCTTTCACAGATTTGAAAGGTTTTGGAAAGGTTTTGGACCTTTTGGAAAAGTTCAAATTAGATTAAAAAAAACTATGGGACTTTGAACATGAAAAGACTGAGTTTGAAAAAGAGCTTTGTTCAAATGATGAGCATGTTATTTCCAAAATGTATAAGCTGTTATTGAAATTTGAAATGGAAGTTGCTCCCCAAGACTCCCTCCAGTTATCAGCTGCCAGCTACTGGCTGGCAACTCTAGGTGAGATTAAGACCTAAACTCTGTTCATATGAAACCACTGATGGACGCTGCGTAAGTTTGATAGCTTATCCATGCAGAGAACACCACGCTCATTTTATTGCTCATTTTTTCTTATTCCATTAGAGTTCATTTATGTTAATTCATGTTCCAGGTTCCTTAAGTTCTATTTTGTTTTGTTTTTTTGATAGCTTGCACATTGTTCACAGGATTAGCTCAGCTCACCACAATTGCTCCCCCATCAAACAGCAACTCTGCGTACATTCCCACAGGCTCTCTTCTCTATCTTTTAGGGTATCCCTGCCTCCAGTTAGGGTTGCTTTGCCCTTTGTGGATCTGCTACACACAATTTCTGTGGGCAGACAAAAGCAGCTTCCCTATTGATGTTTTTTGAGTGGTATACAAATTGTGAAATGGGATAGTATATATGCAAGTGTGATGGGATTCTAGTTAGAGAAATATATGAAATTGCTGTAATTCTGTTCAAGGGTTGCATAAATCATGGTTTTGTTTGTGTGAGGGTTGTATAGAGATTGCAATTATCACATGACAGTGTATTTTTTTTGTTTGTTTTTGAAGTGGCCTTACTGGGCTTTTTGGGACCTTCTTTCCAAAAACCTGTACTGAGAGAAAACATTTTTTTCCAATTAATTTGTTTTGATGGTGGCATTTGTTAATTTTACATTTGTGCATGATTTGTAGAAGCTGTTTTTAACATGTTGTAAGCTACCTTGAGTTTGTGAAGAGTGAGAAGGAAATACTCTTTGTGGACAGTCAGCAGGCCTCATTTTATGCAAGAGAGAGGGGCAGGTTTGTTATATATTATTGGCTCAATGATTCTTCTTAATTAAACCATGCTGCTCATGTTTATGCAGCACCTCTAGAGGACAAATGTTTGGCACTTAGAGGCTATGTATTACATACATGCATATACTCATTTTCAATTTTGTAGAACCTTCTTAGACATCAGTTCAAAAGGCTAAAGTTGTAGTACATGATCTTCCACAGGAAAAGTTCAATGAAGAAAGAGGGGACATTTTCTTCCATCCATCCTTGTACCTTCCTATCTTATTTCATCATGAGTCATACTCCATTAGGGTCCTAATGTTTCTGTCAATAAATGATGGATTTGCCAATGGTGGCTTAAGTTTAAAATTACTTGTGAAAGCCTAATGAAGCCAGCAAATCAGGAATTATATTTCAAAGAAATTGCCTGTGACAGTCAAAAACTACAGGGCCAAAGTAATTTCAAGGGTGTTATTTTCTTCATGCTTTCTCTTTTTTCAGTACTTAGGTATCGGGTGAAAATACAGGTGGCTCTGTAACAATTGCTGTTAACCATATAAGGGAATTTAAAATTTATTCTTCAGGAAATCTAGCGTTTTGGTGTTACCTTTCAAGTGGTACAATGGGTAATTTTTTAATTTGGAGAAAAATGTCCCTCTTCTGTAACTCTCTGATAAAATGTCATCCCTGCCTCTGCATATACACACCTTGAGGATTGTTGAGGCATGTGTGGGAGGGAATTTTGACCCCTCACCCCCCCCCATGCCCTTCACATTTGGCTTGGGAAGCCCTTTATTAAAACATTAGCTACTCTTATGAGGAACAGTTCTTGGGGTTTGATCACTAATTAAAACTACCCAATTTCTTTAATTTTCTAATGATCACAGTGTGATTTGGACAACATGCTTAGCAAATGACAACTATCTTTCTATTGTAGCAGTACCTTACAAATCTGATACCCCTACAGATCAGTCAGTGAAATCTGAGTCTGTAGATATTCTGCCCTGATCTTTTAGAAATGGGAGACGTGCTTTATTAGATATTTTATTAACTATTTAGTATATATTTATTAGATATTTATGACAAGACTTTTTCATTATATCATGTTATAGTGGTAAAGAAGTATTTCTGTTAATAGCCACTTTGAAGAATCTACCTACCCGTCTTCTTATAACTTGTGCGCTGGTGACAAGTGTTGCATGTCCAAGATATTGTGGAATGAATTGCCCTGTTAAGAAGAGGGCAAAAAGAAAGCCAATGAAAGCAAAATAAATCTGAGGTACAACACAACCCACGGCCTATTCCTTGCTCCTTTATCATCCATGACAGCTCTACCCTTTTTCTGGAGTCTCTGTTCATTCTGGTGAATAATAAGATAACTCATTACTTGTGGCAGAGGCCAGTTCTGGATAACCTTGATCATAATTGACAATAGCTTAGTCCACCTGAATAGCCATCAGAATCCATTAAATGCAGGTTCTCTGGTGTGACACATGAGTCATACCAGTAACTGGACATTGCGGTCAGAACACCTGGCATTAAATGGAGGCAAGTTGGGTTTTTTTTAACATGAAACAGGTTCATTTTTACATTTCAGAGTAGCATATTTAGCGTTTATTTCATCATTGCAGAAATTAAAGAAGATATTACATGTTTTATATTATTTATGTCCTACTGAAATCCACTATACTTACTAGTGTGCACTGGAGGCCTACCTGTTTGGAGGCCTAATTTATTTTTGTCTAATCTATGCTGCTCCCTGCAGTGTCCCATAATAAGGGGTGGTGGTGTTTACTTTGTGGCGCTTTACTGCTCTCCTGTGTTGTTTTTTAATTTGAGGTTTTCACTAAAACAATATTGGAGCTAGTTTATACAAGAATTAAAGTGAATGGTGGGAAAGGGGATCCTGGTCTCCTATCTTTTGTGATAGGCTCACTAGCAATTGTTTCAGAAAGCTCTGGGGGACATGATTTTCCCCTTCTACCTCTTTTCCCATGATGCCTCTTCTTTAGAGGAGTCTCTGCTGGGCAACTCCTATATTAAGGATTATTTCCCTTTCTGTGAGAACAAATGGAAAGAGTGTTATCGCTGCAAGACTGGGGACTTTTTGCAGGGGGAATTGTAAAAAGCTCGTGAAATGACATACTTCATAGAGCAGTTAAAAAGTTGTGAGAATTTGGTGGTCTCAGTACAGTTTGCAATCTGACCTGAAGAGGGCATAAAATTATTGTTGTGCATATGGCCTTGTAACTTGGTTCACAATAATCCCCGAATTATACGAATAATCTGTACAGCATTCTGTTGGATCAGAGCTGAGACTGTCACTTATGAAGTCCAATAGGAGAGGGAGTCAGGGTGTCCCTGGGGCTCAAGTTATAGGGAGACAGGGAGGCAGCAAAGCCTCCCTGTCTCCCTATAATTTGAGCACCAGGAACAAGTATTGCATGTCCAGGATATTGTGGTCTAAATAAACTGAAATACATATTTGTAAAATTATCACGAATTTACATAGCACAATAGCTGCACTGTGATCATGCTGCAGGTTAGATACGAAAGTAATTTTCATGATTTTTGTCTTGCTCACAGCTCCAAGAGGCTGTGAATTTTAAAACTAGATGAATAAATTATTGGTGTTCTGTGATCCCACGTTAAAAAGTAGCTACAAACCAAGCTATTGCATGACTGCTGTTGACAGCAGGATAAATGGTGTTACTCTTGTCATACTGATTTTCTGATAACACCTCCAGGTAGTTTTTGTTGTACCAATGCAAAGGTTTAACTCCAGAGTGTGAGTCCCATCACAGACATGAGCAGTTAGTAACATAATAGTTTTGTGTTGATGCAGTAATTAAGAAGATATTATACCTTCATTCATGATAAAAAAGATCACCTCCAAGAGAATGCAATCAAAAAGAGAGTCAGAAAACTAACATCTATAAGACAGCAGTATCAAAAAGGTTACTTTAAGGATCATGGTATCAAAAGGAGTGTCAGGGAAGTAACGATGGTAATGGTAATATAGCTAGAAAAGCCATATCAAAAGGAAGTCAGAAGACTGGTATGAAAACAAGAATGTAACTAAAAAGGGTGAGAGTGGGGGCAGGGAAGATCTCCCAGGAAGCCCACTTCCAGAAAGTCTGCAGGAGAATGGTATCAAAAGAAAGGTCAGTAACAGAACGCTACAAAAAAATGGAATCAAATTGGAACCTCAGGAGAAAGAATGAAATGTCTAAATTATTTCAACTGTATAACTGACTTCACCATATTTACCAGTCTCTCTCAAGAAGACCCGCTTTTTTCAGTTGTTTTCTGAAATCTGAACCTGTCTATTCAAACAGCATGTGCATTGTACAAAACATATTCAAGTGTATTATTAGATGCTGGAGCTGTCCAATAAAGTGATCTCTGAATAAGGTGACAACTGTCTGGGAGAAATAAAAAAGTCCACCTTTCTAGACAGGCAGTATATTAGGAGTTTGTGAGGGACCTCTGCACAGAGACCTGCTTGTCTTTTTATTCTTAACGTGTCTGGGAAAGGAGGGGGAGGGGTATATTCTGGGAAAGACAGAAGCAGAGATAAACCAAGGATCTGTTTGACCAGGGTTCGTGTGGCATCTGTAGCACATGCCTTTCTAATTGAGAATCCAAAATCTAGATGGTGTTCTGAGTTTCTGGATGATGGCAAATGTGCCTCCTGTTCTTTCTTGCCTGCCAACTTTGCAACTTTCCAGCTGGTGCTCATGATTTCCAATCTGCTAGTGCTGGTGCACAGAAAGCTGCCAGCCTACCAGCCCTTAGGTGGCTCGACTTTTCTGATGAACTTTGGCATCCTTGAACAAAGATACGCATTGCTGATACAGAGATGTGACTCAGACACAACTCCAGTACCCTTTCCACTCGTCCAGGTTCTGGTGTTGAATAGAATGCTCTCAAAAGGCAGAGATGGCAATTATATGGGCATTTATCTAATAGGCCTATCTTGTTCCCTGTAGTAATAGTTATCATAGATGGTCAAATTATTTTGGTCTGCTTTCATTTGCAACACCTTTCCTTCATCCCATATCTATTAACTGTAATTTTCAAAATTTGCCTTTTACCCTAATCTGGACTTCTAAGAGGGAGACTTCACTGCAGGCACTACTGGTACATCCTGAACCCAGGGGGACACAGCACCTCCCAGTGGGGAATACAAAATCATTGTTGTGGAGGACTTTCTGTCCTTGAATCCTGTGACTGGATCTCCCAATTTTTTTTCTAAAGTTGGTAAATAGTTTTGGATTGAATCTTTCTTCCTTAATGTATTTTAACCAGCCTTCAGTGTTGGAAATTGGTGACAGAAATGGTTTAAACATCTCTCTTCCTCACTGAAGCATCAGTCTGAATCACGTCTTCCATGACTGCTATTTACTAATATAAATTATCTTGAACATTCTTTCAAAATCTTTTGTTTGTCACAAACACTGATCTACTTTTCCAAGCCTGCTGCAAGTATTGTTGAGGTCATCTATGTGAAATAAACACTTTTAATGTGCTTACTGTATAAATGCTGTGTATTAGTATTAAGGCAATACCTTTGTTTACACCAGCTAGTCACAATAACATAGTAAGCCACTTTTAAAACTATACATTCTCCCAACTGGAACAACATTAAAAAGGAGACTATGTTGATGCTTTCCTCAGCTGTATTCACCCAAAGTTCCTCCTGCCAAGTCTATCCCCGCTTCGCCAATGGAAGGTTCTGCTATTGGATCTGACAAGCAGGAGCCCCTTTAGACTACAGGAGAGGAGGGAATCCCACTCCTCTTCTGGCCCTCAGTTTCTCCATTTTTGCTCCATCTGGTCACCACTTTATCTCCCTTACCTATCCATGGTTGCCACTCCCTTCACCTTTCTGTCAAGTTACAGATCACCTCCCCAATTCCCCCACCATGTCTCCCCCCTTTTTACTTGCTCTCTCATTCCCACCACTTTCTGTTCTCCAAGCCTCCAGTTATGCTGGGCGGGGGGGCTACATCAAGCTTCCCACCTTCTTCCTCTTCCATGTTCCTCTTCCTTGCCACCCTCACTGCAGCAGGGTTTGTGAAGATGATTTGGCAAGGAGTTACAGTTTAAGGTATAGCATTTAAAGGGGTTAAAACAGTAAAACAATGCATGTCTCCTTGGTTCTCTGTGTAGGGGGAGAAGTGAGAAATAAATATTTTTAGGTAGGCATGGGATTTGAGCACTAATGCCCTCAATCAATTCCTCTTCATTTTTCTCCAAACCATTAAAACCCCACTCAGGTATTTTGTCTTTGGGCATTCTAGAGAAAAAGCAAAAAAGATCACATCCTGCTGAACCAATGAACCCAATTCTCCCTTTCTCCAGCTTGTAGCTTAAAGAGGCAGTATTCTAGCAATTGAGGCATGAAGACAAGCTGCTATCTGGTCAGCAATCAGGCAGTGCTGAGAGAACAGAGAGCCATCTGGCTTCCCACGTGCAGTGATCAACTCACCTTTGTAGGAGCAGGGAGGGATGAATCCTCTGAAGCTCTGTAGCCTTGGGCCCCACCCATCATCTAGAAGGGGCAAGGATAGCATAAGGTTTTTACTATGTGGAGTAATGAGGAATTTACCATCAAAATGGTATTCTGAAGTTGGCTATTCTGTGGGCTTTCTGAAAGAAGCTGCAAGTAGTTATTAGATGCAATCTGAAACTCCAGATTTTTTTATCCTTATCCCTCTTCTGCTTCATTTGCTTTTGGATGCAGTCTGTAAACACTACAGCATCTCAACACACCATGAACCTGAACTCCAACTTGTTCCCCTGCAGGATCCCTTTTATAGGAAAAACTCTGAACCTGAAGCCTGTGACAAATGGCACTTTTGATTGCTAATCTCACAAGCTGCTTGTTTGCCCTGATAGGACTACCAGACAAATTGGCAACTCTTTGCTTTGGAGAGTGTTTTGTCTTGTCTCAGGTTTTAGTGCGGCACTCTTCTTCTCCCTTAGATGTGAAAGCCAAAATGGAAGATACGTTCAGCTGGGTTTAGTTGGCAGCCTGGAGTTCATGGACTAGAACAGAGGCTCCCAGCACAAACCAATGTTGTTTCTCCTTTGTCTTTTTTCTGTTACATTCAGTAGTGATCACAATTTGGATCAAGAGTCAAATGAAACAAATCCTTTCGGAGTGTTCTTGTGGCATTTGTTTATTTTCTCCTACAATTTTTCCAGTCATCCTAATATTCCTCCTACTAACTCACTCCTCTTAATTATGTTCCCTCAGGGGTGATTCCAAGATTGTAGCAGGGCTGTTTTCTGAACAGGTTCTCTGCACAGAGCACATTACAGTTCATAAAGATACTTTATTACTTTCACTTGATTTAACTGAGGCTGATCTTGACATTAAAACAAGTTCTGGGACTATATTTTGACAGTCACTTGTCCAAATAAAATAGGGAGGGAGAGGAACAAAAATGACACCAAGTTCCACAGCACTGAGGAATACGTCCCATGCTCTCCCATGCCTTGCGTACTTTGAATTGGATGGAAAGGCAGCATGGAAATTATTTAAATAAATAAAGTAATATTTATGTGACACCATTAACCAAGATCTCCATAGTTCTTGGATATCGTCAGTACAAAGATGACATCTAGTTATGTCATCTTTATTCGGGAGGTTTATTAAATAAACCTCCCGAAGCTGGGTCAGTGCATGGTTGAAGGAAAACATGCTGAAGCTTAATATAGGCAACATGGCAGAAATATTGATTGACAAGGCTGAGGTCCTTGAAGGAATTAAGTTCCCTATTTTGGATGGGATGAGGTTTTCATTAACAGATTTATTTAAAAGCTTGGCTGTCCTTTTGGACTTGACCCTTCTGTTAGAAAAGCAGGTTATAGCAACAGTGAAAAATGCTTTTTTGCAGCTACATATATTGAAGAAGCTGTATTCTTTCTTGGAATTGGCTAAACTAGCCATATTAAGCCATGCCATAGAGTGAACCATTGTAACACTATTTATATGGGGTTGCCCTTGAAGACTCATGGAAGGTGCAATTGGTTCAAAATATAGTTACTTATTATTTAACAGAATTGAATCACCATTCAGGGCCTTCAAGTTATTTGCTTCTCTCAGATTGTCTGATTTCTGTGGTAGTTGTAACACTTGAATGCTCCTCCAGGTTGCAACATTATGGTATGCTCCTTTCTAACCCGCCAGGATTGAACTCATGGGCTGCTTCCACACACGTTGGATAATCCACTTTCAATACGCTTTAGTGAACATTTATAACTGATTTTCCGTGTGTGGAACAAAAAATCCACTTCTAAAGGATAACTAAAGTGCATTGAAAGTGCATTATTCAACGTGTGTGGAAACGGCCAGGTTGTGAGCGGAGCTTGGGCTGCAGTTCGATCCTGGCGGAAGCTGGGTTCAAATAGCTCGCTCAAGGTTGACTGAGCCTTCCATCTTTCCGACGTCGGTAAAATGAGTACCCAGTTTCCTGAGGGTAAAGTGTAGATGACTGGGAAGGCAATGGCAAACCATCCTGTAACAAAAAGTCTGCCAAGAAAACGTCATGATGTGATGTCCCCCCTATGGGTTAGTAATGACTTGGTGCTTGCACAGGGGACTACCTTTACCTTTTACCTAAGAATGGTTGTTTACTGGTTGCTGACATATTACTTTTTTGTGATGTTTTGTTTTAGTCTATAGATGTTTATTATGATTTAGAGCTTTGGTAAGCTGTCCTGGGCAAAAAATGGTTAGACAATTTTTAAAATGAATAAATAAATACATACCAGTGTGGCAGTTCCATTTACAAGCCCTATCCAAATACAAATAACAAATTTAACCATATTGACATGGCTTGGTTTCTTCCACAATCTTAAGTAGAACTCTGAATTATCTTAATAGTCACTCCCATATTTCCACATGGAATTAAGTTTTCTTGATGAATTTCTTGTCATGTAATAGCAGAATGGCCCTGACCTGGATAGCCCAAGTGAGCCTGATCTCGTTAGATCTCAGAAGCCGAGCAGGGTCAGACTTGGTTAGTAATTGGATGGGAGACCTCCAACAAAGACCAGGGTTGCAGAGGCAGGCAATGGCAAACTACCTGTTAGTCTCTTGCCACAAAAACCCCACCAGGGGTTGCCATAAGTCAACTCAGAGGGCACTCTCCACCACCAGTAGCAGGATGAGCGAGGCAATTAAGGAACCACCATCTTGGTATGCTGCCTCATAATATGGTAATACATTCAAGAAAGCACATACCTATTACAATCATCTCACAAAATTCACAATAGATTAGCAGTTTTTTCACTGGTGCATAAACTAACAGTTTGTCCTTCACTGGCTGACAGTTCCTGCTAGAGATTATACTAAGTGTTTCTGTTCTGCTCAATTTAAAATCATATAGTGGTCATTAGTTTTAACAACATAAATGATTACTTCCTCTGTTGATTTGCTTCTGCCTCATGTAGCCTTTGTGATAGCTAATTGGAAGTCTGTGTCTCTAGTGACATGTTTATTCACAGAGGTGGCTTTCCCCCCACATTTTTTGAGAAAGTTTATACATGAGTTTTCATTCCCCAGCCTGAATCTGAGGTACACTCATGGAGAGGTGTAACTGAGATGTTGTGTGATTGGTGGCCTCAGCTTTTTGCAGGAGCTAATATATAAAGAATGGACAGATGATTACTCAATAGCATAAAACATTCATAGCCAAGATGAATAGTAGATCTTATTAACTTGATAATAAACACCTCTGTGTGAAATGTATTTGTTTATTGGAGGTTAAGTTTAGATTCAAATGGAAATAAATTTGATCAAAGTAAGATCTCTGGCTTCAGCCAATGGTCTCTCAGCCTTTCAGAAAACGTACTTAATAACAGTTCATCATCAAAAGGTGTCATTTTTATGATTTGCCTCAAAGGGGTACATAACAAAAGGTGAAACTGCTACAAATTAATAAACACAGCTTCATCTTCTTTAATTATATGATCTTCTTGGTATTCCATTAGGTCATGGAGGAAACCAGATCCTTATTTTGCTTGGTACTGGCCAAACATACAGGTTTGACTAGATCAGCTTTCATTCTAAGGTCCAGACTTCAAAAGTTATATGTATGATGTGGGAGAATCATGTGCACAGCCAGATTTAATTAGCTTCCTTAATGCAATTCCAGTGCTGAAGAGACAAGGCATTTCTTAACTGGGCCACTGGTTTTCCCATTTAGCAGTGGGAATTGTTCTACAGAAAACAATAAACTGCATCCTCAGTAGAGTCCTCAGTCATCAAGTGCTAATCTCCATGTGTGTATATTACACCTTTGGAGCTCCACACTGATTTTTCATTGCAACCCGAGAAGTTTTTTATGATCCTAAAAAGTCTGGTCTTCTAGCATCATGTATTTTGGCACACCTGGAAGTTAACCCAGCATTTTCTAACTCTCAATTTACTTTTTAGGTTACAGCATATTTTCCATTTAACTTCTGCTTTTTAAAAAGTTGGAAAGTAACATCCTCATACATTGGCATGCCCTGTCAACATGAAATGCTATCATCTGGCAAATCTCTGACCATAATTCAAGGCACTACAATTTTAGGAGAATACACCAGATGATAAGTTTGGAAACTCATACACTGCATCAGTTTTTATACCTGACAGGGCAAAATTTTGAAGTGAATTTTTAAATTGAAAGTCCTGTGCTAAGACCATTTCTTCCTTGGAACATGTGGATTTCATACCTTTTCAAGACTTGTACAGCCTCCATCGTAAAATGGGGCTTTGAATCTTTCACTTCATGGCAAGTTCATGTACAGAATAATGTCCCACCCAATATTATGTTGTCCTCATCTAGAAATACAATCAATCACATCTTTCACCCAAAGAAAACAGGGCTCCAGCAAAACGACCTTATAGATTAGATGCTCTCTATTTACATTCAATTTTCAGCTCCTCACTATCTGTACAGAATGATTATCAAGGCATGAAATTAGACGTTTCACCCTGTGGGAAACAATTGGATATTTTGTCATTTCTTTTACAGCATCTTCTCCCTTGTTAGTGGGAGGAGGGGAGCAATCATCAGAAAGGTCAGAAATATTTACTTACCAATATTGAATATTCTTTTGCTTTGAAGTTATTGCTGCTTGGGATATCAGTAATTGGGGGATGGGTGAGGGAAACCTGATGCTGTAAGAGAAGTGGGGCCTGGAATGAAAATTTCTATTCGCAGGTGAGGATTCATAGGATGCTGTCATGAGCTCAGCACTTGAACACATCTTTCTCTCTCTAGATCTATCCAGCCACAATACCCTTAGGCTGTGAAGAGTAGTATTAATTTAGTATAAGAATATACTAAGTTGTGTGTGTTTTCATGCATACATAAGTGTGTGGTGGGAGATCACCCTATGACACTAATGTATAAAAAGTATGTGATCCCAGTCCATGAATCTGGGTTTAAACTCAAGTGGTTTGAGAAGACATGCAGCTTTTTGATGTACAGTAGTTTTCCTTTCAGACACGCAGAAATTTGCTAAGAATTGCAATTGGATTCACAGAAGAGGTGGAAGCAGAGAGTCCCTGTGGAGATCCTGCAGACTCTGGGCCTCAATTTCTATGACTGGTTGATTTATGAAGTGCTTGAGCAAGGTCCCTGCCTTAAGAAGCATGCAATTAACAACAACAACAGCATCATTCAATTGATATACTGCACTTCAGGACAATTTAATGTCGCAGTCAGAGTGGTTTAAAAAGTCCGTTATTGTCCTCATGACACCCCCACCCCCTAAGCCCCACCCCCTGTGAGGTGGGTGGGGCTTAGACAGCTCTGAGAGTAGTGTTGTGACTGACCCAAAGTCACCTAGCTGGCTTCAAGTAGAGGACTGGGGAATCAAACCTGGTTCTCCAGATTAGAGTCCTATCGCTCTTAACTACTACACTAAACTGCTTCTATCACCAAGAACAGGTAGATGTTTCATTTCTTAGCTCTTCTGCCAACCAAAAACCCTCTCTGCTTTTCCTAATTTAACAATCATAGGCAGTGCTTTCCCCCCTCTTTTTTAAAAAAACAACGGGTAGCAATACTCATGATGCTCTGCCTGCTGGCTGCAAGTGCTAGGACTGTGTACCAGTGTGTATGACCAGGCAAGAGATTTCCCATCATCTCATTGTACTTGGGAAACCACATGATTCAATACAGGGCAGAACAACCACAAGAAGGTACCAGGTTTTTTTTAATGCAAGGCAAACTGCCTTGCATTAAAATGGTTATCTCATTATCAAAAATAACTGATTTCCTTTACAGAAGCAAACTGATCTCCATATCAGAAGGAGCTGTTTGCATCTACTCCGCCCTCCCCTCTCCACCTATATATCTGACCAGTTTCTTCTTGCCCTCCATGCATCTGAAGAAGAGAACTGTGATTTTTGAAAGCTTATGCTACAATAAAGTTGGTTAGTCTTAAAGGTGCTACTGGACTCTTTTTGATTTTGCTTCCAAACTGGAGTTCTTTGGGGGAGGAGGGCATTGAAGTGCACTTACAAACTGGAGTGCTTTGTGGGGAGGGCATCCACAAGTTGTCATCCTCTAATTGTCCTCATAATTATGGTGGTTACTGTAGTAGTTCAATCAATCAATCAATCAATCAATCAATCAATCATTTCAATACAGAATCAGCTCTGGAGAGTAAAAGAAGAATAGAATTAAAAATAAGAATAGAGAGGGCACATACAATGCAACAAGTACAGAGCAGTGATTGCAGATTGGGGGGAGACAGAGATGATACCGTCCTCCCACAAGAAAGTAAGGTTATTGAGGCTCAAGTCATCCACTTGCATATCCCACACGCCCGAAGGCAAAATTTGGCAACTTTGTTAGTTATCTCCTGGGAAGAGTCTGCAAGAAGGAGGGAGACATAATGTTGTTCAGGTCCTGGTAAGGTTGACAAGATTGGAGCTATACAGTGAGATCGGATGTCATGGTAGAATGAGCAGTTTAGCAGAACATGTTTGATAGACTCTACTTGCCCTCTACTGTAGTAGTTACCAACTTTATGTATGGCACAGCAGGGAAATTGGCATGCTGGCAGAAAATGCCTACGCAGAAGCTTCGTTTCCTCTGCATTTGCGCAGGTAATGAGAGGAACAGGGAATCCTTATGATGTGGAAGCAGCCAAAGACATAACTTTGCTTGTAATTAAAACCACTGATTACAATAAGGAAATATATAGCAAGCAAGTAGATGTATAAGTACAGAGCAGAGGATGAAGAAAAAGAGTAATAAATGCAACTGTCTTTCCCTAGGTCTAAAACATCTCCCTATAATAGATAATTGAGAGAGAGAGGTATGAAATTAAGTTACAAAATTTGTTTTCATCTCTGCGTGGATATCGTCCAGATCATCTCCTCAGTCACCTAGGCCGTTTCCACACAGCTTACCTTGTTCCAGAAAAGAGCGAAATCTCGCACGAAATTGCACAAGAAGACACTGTCATCGCGCAGGAAGATGTGATAATAGCGTCTTCTTGTGAGATTTCGTGCGAGATTTCACTGTTTTCCAGAGCAAGGTAAGCTGTGTGGAAACGGCCCTAGTTTCCATCTCCCATCCCACATCCTCAGAATCTCTGTGGACACATTCTTAGAATATCCTCACAAAAGGAAGTATTTTTTAATGTGTATCTTTAAACTGCAGCAGGTCCACCTGATGGAGAATTCTAAGGTGGAGATAAACCTCAGGTGTCATCTAAAATTTTTCTCAAATACTAGCACTGTGTGAACACCTTCCACAAAATAATTTGGGAAACTGTTTCTTTTCTGACAGTCCATGTAGTTTCTTCTTTAAAAACCTCCTAATTTATTGTGCGTAGTTTAGTTTTGTTTTACTGCACTGCTATCTTTCATTTGCCACACAGTCAGAAAAGAGACGGACACCAAGTTGGATCTAAGGGCCACTTTATTAACTTTAACAAACAAAACCAGCCAAACAGCGGCAAGGACCTAAAGCGGTACAGGTCAAGCCACGGTGTCCTACCTGGACCACCGCCTTGACCTGTCTGGGCGAGCCCCGCAGCCCCAGGTGGGACCCATCCAGTGGATGGGGCGGACCCAGCCGGCCAGGCAAATTTGGTCACCCCCCTTTAAGCTCCTGACACCTCAGCCGTATAGCAGTGAGGGAAAGGACTCGCAGGCTGGGGTTCCCGAAGGCAGCCTGCCTGTGGGCCTGGCAGCCGTCACAGCAGTACCAGCCCTTTAGGCAGGCCCCTCTTTCCCAATAGGGAAGCGCCAAGGGTGCTCACCGTCCCGCACCCTACTCCTACAAACCAGCCAGGACTCCCCTGAGAGGCACCACCTCTAACCCAATAACTCAATCCCCAAGCATAGGTGTAAGGTAGGCGAAAAAACCCCCTTCCCCAGAGCCAATTTGGAAAGGAGGGAAAAAATTCCTACCTGGCCCCATAACGGCAGCCGGCTAATCCTACACCCATAAATAGGGAGAGGCGGGCGGGCCGAGCGACTGCAACGGACTGAGCTGGGAGGGCAGCGCTGCGAGCTATGCTCGCTCCGCCCTCCCAGCACTTCCATATATGGAAGGAGGGGGTGGTGCCGTCCTCCCTCCGTTGCGGCAAAGTCCGGCCCCTGGCTGAGCAGCATAGCTGCTTGCCAGGATGGGGCCGCATTGCCACACAGTCAGAAAAGAGACGGACACCAAGTTGGATCTAAGGGCCACTTTATTAACTTTAACAAACAAAACCAGCCAAACAGCGGCAAGGACCTAAAGCGGTACAGGTCAAGCCACGGTGTCCTACCTGGACCACCGCCTTGACCTGTCTGGGCGAGCCCCGCAGCCCCAGGTGGGACCCATCCAGTGGATGGGGCGGACCCAGCCGGCCAGGCAAATTTGGTCACCCCCCTTTAAGCTCCTGACACCTCAGCCGTATAGCAGTGAGGGAAAGGACTCGCAGGCTGGGGTTCCCGAAGGCAGCCTGCCTGTGGGCCTGGCAGCCGTCACAGCAGTACCAGCCCTTTAGGCAGGCCCCTCTTTCCCAATAGGGAAGCGCCAAGGGTGCTCACCGTCCCGCACCCTACTCCTACAAACCAGCCAACGCCACGGCCAAGCCTCTGCTTAGGCCCTGGCGCCCCACTGATGGCCTAAGGCCAACTGAAGTCCTTGCCGCAGGTCATCGAGAAAAATCTGGTTGCCTGTCTGAGACAAGTGCACCCCATCACCCCTGTAGAGGTCGGGGAATTCGGCCCTGATCCGAGGGTGAGGCAAATAAACGCCTAACCCAGCCCCCAAACCTATTTGAATGGCCCTATTGGCCTTCATCCTGGCCCGCTCGATGGCCTGACGATCCTCAGCTTCCCTCCAAACTCGACGAGGGATCATAGCCGACCACATGATCAGCACTCCCGGCCAACGCGTCGCAATGAGGCGCATATCAGATAGCGCCTGTGAAGATAAGGCCTTGCCCTGCATCAAACCTAAATCATTGCCCCCTAAATGGATGACCAGAATATGGGGTGGCATACCAAGCCCAGCCCCAAACAGCAACGGCAACAGGCCCGGCCACCGAAGGCCCCGCCGGCCCCGCCATTCCACAGTAGCCCGATCGCTGAGTCCGAGCTGGGACCCAACTGACGTCCTGCGTGCTTGAAGGGCAGCCCAGAAGACAAAACTGTGCCCGCATATCAAGATGCGTTGTCGTCCAACCCGTGACGCAGGACCTAAGAAAGACAACAATTAGTAACTATCAAACATACTTCAGCGGGCGCACATAGGAGCGGTAGGCCGCAGACCGCCACCGACCCACCTTTTGAATAGCCTGACCTGAATACCCCATGGCAGCGGCCGTCGAAGCCGCTCCAATTCGAAAGGAATGAGTACCAAAACGCACACCTTGCAACCCAAGCGCCCCCAGAGCTCGCTTGGTGACTGCCCAGAACTGGTAGCGAGTCAAGGGGAAACCATCCAGGTGCCTGAAAAGGTAGCCTTGATCGCTGCCGCGCACCCGCCAATACCTCCGTAAAGCCCGGACTGGGCAGAGCTCCTCATCCGAACAGGAGCCCAACTGAACACAGGCCCCTTTCCGCATCTGGTCCGTTTTGGACCAGCGGATCGCCAACGAGACCGTGTCACCATCAAAGGCTAGGTCACTTGCCATAAGGGCACGACCAGAGGTATCCTTGCTGGAGGAGACCACCAGCTCCCCAACCCTGAGAGCACCGAAAAAGGCAGTCAACGCAGCCGCGTGAAACAGCCTTGCCTCATATCCTGAAGAACATACCCCTTTCCAGACAGCACCCAGTCCCCTAAGGACCGCTGGGGAAATGGGCTGGCGAGGGTCCTTGTGAACCAAGCCCTCCCTGGACCAACCCTCGAGCATCTTCCGCACTCGGAAATCCCCCGTGGCCTCAGGAAATCCCCGAGCTTTGCTAACAAAGGCCAGCGCGGCCAGCTGCCCCCTAATAGACTTCACTGCCAGCCCCCGAGCCTTCTGGTGGACACAAAACTGGAGAATGTGCTCGATCGGAATAGGCCAGGCAGTACCAATCCCAGCATCCCTCCTGAACCCCTCCAACTGGCCTACCGCTCTCCAATACGCCCTCCGTGTACTGGGTGCGATGGCTAGCTGGATGGCGCGGTACGCCTCGACCTCCCAAGCAGCCAAAGCTCCGTGGGCATCGCCGCCGGACGAGGATCCGCCTCCGGGGCCAGTTGCCAGAAACGCTCCATCTGTTGGCGAGACAAAGCGTCCGCCACACCGTTGTCCACACCAAGAACGTGTCTGGCCCTGAACAGTATATTGCGCCGCAGGCACAACAACGTAAACGCCCTGACCAATCGCATGACCCTACAAGACTTAGAGGTCAAGGAGTTGACGACATGAACCACAGCCAAATTGTCACACCAAAAGTGGACAGTGTGGTTCGCCAGCTCCTCGCCCCACAGATGGACTGCAACCAAAATAGGAAAAAACTCCAGAAAGGTCAAGTCCCTGACCAAATCCGATGCCAACCAATCAGCGGGCCACTGCTCAGCACACCAGTGCCTCCGAAAATAAACGCCAAAGCCAGTGGAACCCGAGGCGTCAGACGTAACTTGCAGTTCCGCCTCGAGCAACAAATCCTCCCGCCAAAAGGTAACACCGTTAAAGTCACTCAGAAATTCCGACCACACCTCAAGGTCAGCACGCATGCCACCCGTCACACGTAACCTGTGATGGGGTGCACGCAGTCGCGCCATAGCGTCGCACAAGCGCCGCAAAAATGGCCTCCCAGGTGCAACAGCTTTGCACGCAAAATTAAGGTGCCCCACAAGCTGCTGCAGCTCCACTAACGAAGCCTTGTGCTTACCCTTAAAGTCCCTCAGACGATCCCGAAGGTCATTAACCTTGTCTAAAGGCAATCGCAACGATTGCCGCACCGTATCCAACTCAATGCCCAAGAAGGTGAGCACCGTGGAGGGACCTTCCGTCTTCTCGTGAGCCAATGGGACCCCCAGCTCCTCTGCCAGCTCCATAAAGGTGGCCAGAAGCCTGGCACATTGAGACGACTGTGCCCGCCCAACGAACAAAAAATCATCTAAATAGTGGGCGGAGTCACAGCTAACCGCACGCCGCCTCAGTTCCCACTCCAAGAATGAGCTGAAGCGCTCAAAGGCCGCACAAGATACGGAGCACCCCATTGGTAGGGCACGGTCCATATAATACATACCTTCAAAGGCAAACCCCAATAACTCAAAATCCAACGGGTGGACAGGGAGAAGACGAAATGCAGACTTAATATCGCATTTCGCCAGCTCAGCGCCCACCCCACACCTGCGCACAACCCGCACAGCCTGGTCGAAAGAGGTGTACCGGACTGAGCACAAATGGTCGGGGATGGCGTCGTTAACCGAACCCCCTTTAGGATAAGAAAGGTGGTGGATAAGGCGATACTCGCCCGCCGCCTTCTTCGGCACCACCCCCAAAGGGGACACCCGGAAATTGAGGGTTGGAGGGGCCCTGAACGGCCCCAAAACCCTCCCCTCGGCACATTCCTTACGTATCTTATGTCTAACTATGTCCTCTTTGCCCTGAACTGAGCGCAAGTTCTCGGCCATAAACGGGGCCCTAACTCCCTGAACTGGGATTCTGAAACCATCCCTGAAACCGTCCAACAAATAAACTGCATCCTCCTTAAGAGGGTAAGAACCTAACAAGCGCTCAAGGACCTTCAGCCTTACTGGGCTGGGGCCCCTTACCAGGAGGCTGCTGGCCTGCAGAGCTGCCGCCCCCCTGCTTCCTACCTCCCCACCCTTGACGGGCTTTACCACACGCGTTGTATGGATGCTGGCCCGCACAGGATGGGCATTCATGCCGAAACCGGCAAGGTTTCCGAGGGCAGGTTCCTTTATACGCGTACTCCCAGCAGAGCAGCCGGGGTTGAACCTGCTGCCCCGCACCAACGCGGGTAGTAGATGACTGGGCGTTGCGAGACACTACATGCCCACTGTCCGAACGATCCCCCAAGTTAGGCTTGGCAGGAGACATCACTGACAGCCAGAGCTGCTGGTGAATACGGTCCCACGGGATGCTGGGGTTCATTGCTGCCCGCATACGGAACTCCTCATCGTACTGCATCCACGCAGCACCTGAGAAGCCCGTATACCCCTTAAGGATGATATCCAAGTACTGAAACAAAGACGCTGCCCGATTGGGCTGCGCCCTGGCAATTACCCCGGCATAAATCAAAAAGCCCGGCAGCCAATTGTTCCAAGTCCTGTCCACACGTCTCCTTTTCAAACGCTCCTTGTCCCTATCGTCCATCTCGTCTTTGTCCTTCTTCTCTAACTCACGGTAGAGAAGAGAAAAGACATCAATATACTCCCCACGTAGAATCTTGTCTCTCGTGGCCTGTGCCAAATGGTCACCTAAAGGGAGAGCCGCATCACCAAAAGGCATAGCGTGGAAAGGAACTTGGCCATAGTTCAATGCTGCATAGGGAAAATACCCCCAAGGGCTGGAAGGAAAGCCCGGCCAGCCAAAGGACGGACCCCCCCAAACTTGAGGGGGAACCGTTTGCTGCTGATGAGTACCCTGCAAAGTCCCTTGACTAATGGCAGGCAGCCCACCACCAGCAAGGGCAGGCATAGAACTGGAGGGAGCATCCTGCACACCGCTCACCGGTCCACGGGCAACGCCTTGTGCCCATGGGCCCCAAGGCCAAGGATAAGTGTAGTGTGGTGCATGGTCCTTACCAGACACATCAACTGGGTCCACGGCTACTGCAACAGGCGGTAACTCCTCCAACGGTTCCCCCATGTCGACGACCGGCGCCTGGGCATCAGGTACCGCTGCTGCATGGCCGCTGCTACCTCCAGCCTCCTTCGATCCAGCATGACCCTCCAAAGCAGCTAAACGGCGCAAAATGTCGCGGTTAGTTGCATTCCTGGAGGCTCGCCTAACCGGCCTCCCTGAACGTACACCCTGCCCAGCCGACACCCCGTCCCCCTTTTCCCGCTCCAACGCCTCCAGGCGCCGCAAAATATCCAGCTGCCCACTAACTGAGTCCTCATCCTCGGAAGATGACAGAGCTGGGGGAGGGGGACGCTTGGCAGGGGCCCTCCTAGCAGGCTGCTTGCCCTTAGAACTGCCCTTACCTTTCCTGGGAGCCATACCTAGCCACCCACAGGACTAAGTAAGAATCTGCCCCCTAACACGACCAAGCAAGGTGAACCAACCTAGCTTCAAGATCCTAAGCAGGGAGGGGAGGGCAGGGCTGACTGCTCAGCAGACCAGATGAGAAACCTAAGCTCCTCTCCCGCCCTGTACCAACCCAGCAAGGCTAGCCTGCCTAGCAAGCAGTGGTCCTAAAATTGGGCTGCCACTAAGGCAATAGAAGGAAGCTCCAAGCAGCAGCAAAATGGCGGCCCACAGCCACCTACAAAATGGTCGCCGGCCCCCTTTGCAGGCAAAATGGCGCGGATCTGCGCCAGCTATCCACAAGGCCGCTGCCTGCTGGCCGACCAACTGGGTAGCTCCTAACTGGCGGGGGGGAATGCAGGCCTACACTCCCAGGCCACCGCCGAGAAGGCTGGAGGGGAAGGGCAGAACAGGCCGCGGGGTTTGCCCGCACCTCCCGCACTTCCAAACCCCAATCCAACCCCCCCTGAACACCCCCTTTTGCCCGAGCCCTGAGGCGGGGACAGAGAAAATGGGAAGAAGACCGCCCGCCGCTCGGCGCCGCGCCGCCGCGCCGCTCCTCCTGCCGTTCACGGCCCTCCGTAGGCCGCTCCTCGCCGGGCACCAGGAGGCCGCCTTGCTGCACGCTGCCGCGCCAAGGCACACTGGCCGACACCCGCTCCCGGCCGCTGAACGGCCCTTGTAAGCCGCCCGAAGCCGCGGCAAGCGCCGCTCAGCCACCCCAGGCCGAGGCTTCGCAAGGGCAACAAGCCTGCCCCCAACGGGCGCCCTTGCCAACGCTCCTCGGCCTACTGCCGCACAGCCGCTCGTCGAGACGTCCGTCTCCCCCGAGCGATTGCAACGGACTGAGCTGGGAGGGCAGCGCTGCGAGCTATGCTCGCTCCGCCCTCCCAGCACTTCCATATATGGAAGGAGGGGGTGGTGCCGTCCTCCCTCCGTTGCGGCAAAGTCCGGCCCCTGGCTGAGCAGCATAGCTGCTTGCCAGGATGGGGCCGCAGTCCCTTCTAGGCCCAACATAGTAACAGTTACTTCATTGTTAGTGTGGTTTCAAGCACCAGTGTGGCATTCCCACTCTAGGATTTGGAGCTAAGAAATACATCTTTATGTTTGCTAGCCCACATTTTTTATAAATTTGTATTTATACATGCAAACCTGTGAGTTTATTTCTGTATCTTCCAAATGATTGTTTATTACAGGTAACTAAAGGAGACCTACATTGTTAGAAGCAATGTACCGCTAAATACCAGTGCTTGAAGGCAGCATTAGGTGCATAGGAAGCATGCTGGTAGACAACACCTGTTAAATTTCCAATTGTGAATAAATTCTCAACTGACCTTCAGGATTGATATAAAATGTGTCTAGAATTATAGAAGAGGTATCTTCACAATCTGAAAGGGTGTTGGAAGAATGGTGGGACATGTTACAAAGTGGTAGGGCAGGGGGTTTCCTCTCCAGCAAGTAGCACATGAGCTACTGGTAGCTCAGTGGCTGCTGCAGGGTAGCCCATGCATCCTGTAGAAAACCCAGGAAAAGAATAAAACATCTTCTTTTAAAACCTTTTGTGTCCTAGGATTTTTCTACATGTTGCTTAGATGTTAAGCTTCTTTTCGGCTGTTCTCCTTCATCCATATTCTGTTTCTAGAACAGGCAAAAATTTGGTAACATGTTGGGAGAGGGGTAGCTAGGGATTTTTTCATTACTAAAAAAGAGTTCTCATTAAAGGACAGGTTGGTAACCCTTGTGATTAAGTGTTAAATATGAGCTATTGTGTAAGGAGAATCGTGTTACAGGTTGGACTAGATCATTTTCAGGTACATCCCAATTCTATGAGAAAAAAGCCAATAAGGGTCAAATGATATAAGATAATGGTGCACACTGTACATTTTACCCAAGATGTCCATAGGCTACCTTGAAAAAGGTAGCCTATGATTACCCAAGATGTCCATAGGCTCCTTTTAAAGCATTTCTTTTAAAGCATTTCTCCTCTAGTGGTTCTTCTGCTGAAAACACACCTCACTGTAAGTTATTTTCCCATGTAGAAAAAAATGAGTAGCAAAGCAACATTCAGTGCAAGTTTTCCCCAGAGGGAAAAGCCCCTACCCATATTGGTCTTCCCTAGGTTTGTCAATTCCAAGTTGGCAAATACCTGGAGATTTCGGAGCGGAACCTGGGGAGGGCAGTTGGGGGAGGGAGCTCAGCCAGGATGTGATGCCAAAAAGTCTGCCCTCCAACACTGCTATTTCCTCCAGAGGAACTGATGTCTGGAGAACAGCTGTAATTCTGGGAGAACTCCAGCTCCCACCCTAGCCTTCCCAGTTGCATCATGGATTGTGCAGCTATATATTGTTATACCTGTGCACACACATACACCTTAGGATGGGGAAGTGCATCAGAAGTAGCTTGGCCCTAAGACACCAGACATCAGCTCAGTAATTGGCATAATTACTGTTCTTTACACAGAATGGAAATAATCCCCACACAACACACCCAAATCCTAGCTGCCTGGACTAAATCTCCAGCATCACTGGAAAGGCAACCGTGCTGTACCTTAATGGACATTACATCCAGCCCTGACAGTACTGTTGCTATTCAGGTTAACTGTTTATGGCTCTTATGACTAGTGTCCTGAGAAAAAGTGAAGAGCTCCCAGGTTTGCACCTGCTGATGTACAGAAGTTGCATATGGGTGATTCTCTAGCATATTACAATGTTGAGTAGAAATGCTTGATTAAGCAATCTATTATGGTCAAATGAGAAAACGTGTTAAGACATACTTGAGCTAACAGAATGTTCCTGTGGATCCTTCAGGCATTTTATACATGTTAACTTTGGGTTATTAAAAATTATTGATCTGAAGCAGGGCATGAAGATTACTTTAAGCAGGATAACATCTGAATTCTAGTCAAAGGGATTATCATGCTGTGCGCAGCTGTAACTAATGGCTTGCAGAATTGACTGCATTTTGCATCTCCTTAAATGTGCGTCTTAGTCTTCTTTTTCAGACTGGACCTAATGGTCCACAGTAATCTCTAGATAAAATGTAAGCTGATATACAGGTCTCCTTGTGCTAAGAACCATCTCCAAGCTTCCCTTTTCAGGCTGACACACCTTGTTTATCTGTCAGCTTCCTTCAGTTTCTAGGCTGCCCTTCTTGTTTTTTGTTTCCTTCCTTCCTTCCTTTCTACTTATGCAGTTTATTCTTCAGATGAAATGTACCTTGTGACCAATTAATTAACTCAATTCCTAAAAGATACCAATATCTATCAAGCTGCCCTGCTCAAGGTGGTGTCTCATTCTTTTCTCCTATGTATCAAAATCTCTAGTTAAGTGAAGAAATACTGTAGACTATAACCTGAGAGTGTGAAAACCCTATTTCTGCATTTCATTCAGAATGCGAGTCAGGCAAACTTTTATCTCAATAAGTGAAATTTTGATTAAAGTTCTGCAGCTACTGATTTTCTAGCTCTACTACCAGCTGCATTGTACGATTTTGAGTAAAACTACCTGCTGCTTCCATGTGATAGAAATATACAACTTTAATATATCAAGGTTACAGCACAATGTAATTGTTAATAGTCCAATGATGGAGCTGGGAATGCCCTGTGAACCATTTCTTTATGTGTATATTGTTTGGCTTCAGATAATATAAATTCCCCTTGAGGAATATAGTTACTTTCCAAATACCATAGCAATACGAGAAAGAGTCAGTATTGTGCATTTCTCTCTTCAGATGCTCTGTCATTTCCCAGCCCATATGTAACTTTGATCCAAACTCTCTGTTGCTGTGTATTCTATGTACTATGCAAAACAAATGTATTTTGCACCTATGTCACAATTCTCCTTGACACCAGAATGAGCTATAAAGATTCATCCAATTAATGACATAATTGGTAACTTGAAGAAACAAGTTCTAGTTCTTTTAGCAGAAAGGTGGAAAGGCACAATGTGCTCTTGGCTGACTTCTATCTATCCTATGTCCTTCAGTTGAATTCTGACTCACTTCTAAGGACAAATGTGTAGAGGCTCCTCTAGTCCAGTTTTGTTATCAGCACTTTCATACATGATGCATTTATTGCACATGAGGTTTTTTCACAGTTGCCATTTGCATGCATGATGCTTAAAGTGGCTGCTGCTTCAACTGGGCTGGTCATTTGAATGTCAAACCTACATTGGCTGGGATGGATATTTGCACGATGAGTGCCTTTCCTTTGTATTGTCTCGTAATCATTGCTGATGTTGGAGAGCAGATTTCATAATGTGAATGAGCATTCTGTTTTGCAAACTCAACTGAAAAGAGCTGCACTCCAACTTGTGCATGAAAACATTCTATGCACAGTTTAATGACATCCTCAGCAAGAAAGTCATAAAATAAGAAGATAGACTAACAGTCCAAACCTAATCATGTTTGCCAATAAGTATGCCTCCTTCAAAGTGCAATGAAGGCTGCTTTTTCACATCTGCTCAAAGGTTATAACATAGAGGTATGACACATATGGCATACTGTTTATCTTTCACCTATCCCAGCAATAAAATAAAAATAGTACTTGAGGTAGGAGCAAAATTAGACATGGGCACAAACCAAAAAAATTTAACGAACCAGTGGTTCGTGGTATGGTGCCGACAACAAACCCGAATTAGCGAACCACAGTGAACTTTTCCTGCTGACGAACCGGTTTGAAGTTCATGGGGCTCAAAAAGGCCCCTGTTGGACTTAGAGAGCCCATATTCATGGGGAGTGTTTAGCAGGATCTCCTCCAGCCAGCACCCAAGTTTGGTCAAGATTGCAAGAGGGATCTTGGAGTTATACACTCTCCAATCTGAGGCCCCTTGGAAAGTCCCATTCAATACAATTAGAGCCACCAGTTGACATTGGCCCAGTGTACAAGGGGTGTACTCAAAGGCAGGCCACCTCCCCTCTAGGAGGTGGGGGGTCTGGCTGCTTGCCGGCAGCCACCCCCCCATGTGCCCGCCTGCCAGGCCTCAGAAGAGCACGCGCTTATTCCCAGTGCCGGCCGCAAGGTGGGTGATGACGGCGGCTGCCGGGCCTGGTGGGCATGGGGAGGTGGGGGGTCTTAGAAGTGGGAAGATCCCCCAGCAACCATGGGGCCTCATCCGAGGGTCCCATTGAGGGACATCCACCCTGAAAGAGTGCGCAGATTGCTGTGGCAGAGGCTTGTCCACTCCCCCTGTGTCACAGTGGAGGCTGTCGCCAACAACACTCACCTTTCTGCCTTCGTGGAAAGGACGTGACTGGTCGTGGCATTACCCATTCACCCCTGCCCGGAGGGGACAGCCACTGCTGTTGACAGGGGATGCTGTGCTGTACAATTTTATGTGCAACAGCAGCAGAGCTGCCCCTCATGGCCAAAACCACCACTGGCAGACATCACCCACCTTCCTGCCTTCACGGAAAGGACAACTGGTTGTGGGACCCATTCCCCCCATGCACAGAGAGGACAGCAGGTGCACATGGATAGGGGTGCACCGTGCTGCACAACTATACACGCAACAGCTCCTGAGCTGCCCCTGGCAGACATCAACCACCTTCCTGCCTTCGGGGAAAGGACATGACTGGTCATGGCATTACCCATTCACCCCTGCCCGGAGGGGACAGCTGCTGCTGTTGACAGGGGATGCCATGCTGTACAATTTTATGTGCAACAACAGCGGAGCTGAGCCTCATGGCCAAAACCACCACTGGCAGACATCAACCACCTTCCTACCTTCGCAGAAAGGACATGACTGGTCGTGGGACCCATTTCCCCCATGCACAGAGAGGACAGCAGGTGCACATGGATAGGGATGCACCATGCAGCTCAAACCTGTCAGCTCAGCAAAAGCATCTGAGCTGCCCCTTGGGGTCCAAAGCAGTGGCAGCAGACAGCACCCACCTTCCTGCCCTCACGGAAAGGGTGGGAGGGACCCATTCCCCCCTGCTCAGAGGGGACACCAGGTGCCATGGAAGGGGGGGGGGTACCGTGCAGTGTCACTCTAACATCAGCAACAGCAGCAGAGCTGTTCCTCTTGGCCAAAAGCAGCATCAGCTGGCAGCACCACACCTTCCTGCCTTCACGGAAAGGACGGGATGGAAAAGACAGGAGAGGTTGGGAGACATCTGAGCAGATCCAGAGAGGGAGAGGTTGAAAGAGGGACCATCGGGGAAATGTCAGGGAGACAGGGACAAAGGGTTACTGCCGGCTGCATTGCAGAGCATGACCAGGAAGACCCCTTAGTCAGCGAGCCAGGAGCTGAGAAAGCCACTGAGTTCACCCACCTTCCTGCCCTCGCGGAAAGGACAAGAATGGACAGGAACGGGGAAGTCATTGGGAGGGGTCGAATCGGTCCCAGAGAGGGTGAGGTAGGAAGAGGGACTGGGAGCTTGACAGGGAGAGGAGGACCAAGAGGCCCCAAACACCCACCGTGTCAGATTGCACAGGCTGCTGTGGCAGAGGCTTGTCCGCCCCTCCTGCATCGCAGTGGAGGCTGTCGCCAACATCACTCACCTTCCCACCTTCATGGACAGGAGCCAATTCCCACCATGCTCAGAGGGGACAGCAGGAGCCTAGGATAGTGGGCTCCATGCTGTGCAACCATATGTGCCACAGCTCTGGAGCTGCCCTATGTACCCAAAAAACAGAGCGTCAGAAAACACCCACCTTTCTGCTTTCACAGAAAGGATGGGATGGGCAGGACAAGTTGTGGGGAGGGGACATTTGGGCATCATCTGGAGAGGGAGAGGTTGAAAGAGGGAATAGGCACTTGTCTGGGAGAGGAAAGCAAAGGGTCACCAGCCATGGAAGCAGCCCCGAGAACTGAGGGAGGCTTGAGCCCACTGTGGAGGAGCTGGGCCTACAACCCCAGGGTGGCTCAGAGCCCGGGTAGGTCCAGGTCACGGGAGGGTACCCCAGTAGGTTGAGGTTGACCTTTATGAAGGTCAACATGTCCACCAGGTCCGGGTGCAGACGTATGTGGCAGGGACGGAGGAGGTCTCCCAGGTGGGAGAACACCCGCTCGCTCTGCACACTGGTGGGAGGGCAGGACAGGATGTTTGTTGCCACAATAGACAGGTCCAGCCATACGGCAGATTTCCTTGCACAATACTCCAACAGGTTGTCATGGGGGGGCTCAGTGGGCTCAGCAAGGTACTTGCGCACCATGGCCCCCAAGGAGTCCTCCACTGAGAGGGACGCGCCCACTGTGCAGCGGCCAACCACACAGCCCACTGAGGCCCAGAGATCAAATGGGGCCATTGGGGTGGGTCTTCCCTGGCGTGGCTCTCTTCCCACCTCCTCCCCCTCCCCCTCCCCCTCCTCCACTGCCTGCCCCTCGCCCCTGCCCAGTTCCTTCTGTCCTGCCTTCTCTCTATGGAAACGGAGCGCCGCTGTGTGGAGCTCCTTTTTCCAGCACTGCATTTGACCCACCTGCGTGGCGATGCTGCCCTTAATGCAGGAGTCACAGAGGGAGGCCAGTTGGTACGGTGCCTCACGGTGTAGAGGATGCAAGTGCTCAGTTATGCAGGCCCGGATCCTCCAGACAAAGTCCTGGACCCTGGGGAGCAGCTCTTGCTCATGCTGGAGCTCCTGGGCTAGAAACCGGTTGAGACCGTGGATCAGAGGGATGACCTGACCCAGGCTGGCCTCGTAGAAGCACAAGAGCTCAGTGGCACCCTTGAAGGGTTTCAGTATCCGGGACATCTGGGCAAGGACTCTCCATTCCAAGGAGCTGAGGCTCAACTCCTCTCCCCTCCTCAGCACATCCGAAGATGACAGGATGTCTTGCAACGGGCCCTTCTGCTCCACCAGACGACATATCATGTTGTAGGTGGAGTTCCAGCGGGTGGGCAGGTCCTGGAAGAGTTGGTGCTTTGGGTCCCCTGCCTCCCCCTGCCTCTGGAACAGCTTGCTGGAAGAGTTTATGCTGTGGGAGAAGTGGGAAGCAATGCAATGGCAGCTGTCCAGCAGATTGCACGTCCACAAGGTTCCCTCCTCCCAGCTGTCCCTTGGCTTGCTCCCCAGCCCAAGCATGTCCCTCATCACAAGGTGCAGCTTGTGCGCCATGCACACCAGGCCCGGGAGGGATGCCTCTTTCAGGGCTACCAACATGTTGGCTCCCGCGTCCATGACCATGAAGCCATGGACAAACCCTTCCACACCGGATGTCCTCTCCCTCAGAGCCGCCTTTATGGTGGCAGCGATGTTCTTCCTGGTGTGGACCTCATTCATCCCCCGCACCTGAAGAAGAACCGCCCTGTAGCCCAGTGTCAAGCCGGGCACCTTTTTACGGCTGCCAGATCTTGGCCTGGGGCGGCAGAGGTCCTCTGGTTGCCACCAGTGGGCGGTGATGGCAAGGTACCCATGATGGCAGCCTCTCCACAGGTCAGCCGTGAAGTGCACTGTTCTGCCTTGGGCGGGTGACAGCTTTCTGCTCACCATGTCTTGCACTGACTCATAGAGGGCAGGCACAACTCGACGCCCAATGGTGCGCCGTGACGGCATGGAGAACCATGGGGGGAAGTGCTGGAGCAGCAGTTGGAAGCCCACGCCCTCCACAACCGATAGGGGGAAGCCTTGCAGGGCAATCATCTGCGCCACCACACGAATGACCGCCTCCTGAGCCCTTGACCTCACCCTTTTCAGTGGCACCACCCCTGACCCTAATGGAACAACTTCCCCCAGGGCGGCCTGCCTGACCCTTCTGCTCCCACCAGTAGCACCCTCGGGGCAAGGCTTCTTGCTCAGGGTGCATTCTGGTGACCCTCCCACCAATCCTGGATCAGACGATCTGGTGGCCCTCTGTCTCCCCCCGACAGATGTTTCTCTGCCCAAGGACGGAGACCACAGGCTCGGGTGGTGCCTCTTCAGGTGCCTAGTCAGGGTCGTCGATGAAAGGTGCTTTGGGTCATTGCCCCTGCACATCAGGCCATCACACACACAGCACCACACCACACGGGGGTCAGTCAGAAGGGCCCGAAAGTGCCTCCATACATTGAGGTTGAACCATAGGCCACTAACAGTTCCACGGGAGGGAACCAAAGGGTTTTTGGCTGTGCCACAGAGCTGGCAATGGAAGACGGAGTGATGGGTGGACTGCAGGCGGGGACAGCACCACCGGTAGTTTGGGATGGGGACGGGCTGGATGTTTCCTCGAACCCCAGCCATTCCTTCAAGGATCCCTCGGCCTCCTCCTCCTCAAACATTTTCAAGAATTCCTCTTCCGCCGGCGGCAAGAGCTCTTCGGCCTCCTCCACAGCCACAACAGGTGATTTTTTGGGAGCAGGGGTCTCTGCTGCTCCAAAGCCCTGCACAGCACTGCTTCCCGTGGTGCAACTGGGACAATCTCTGCACTTCCCCCCACATGCACTCTTGTCCACCACACGAAGCCTCACAGTGCCTGCAAACAAGAATTGAGGAGAGAAAAGGAGATGACACTGTGAGCCCTCAGCCAAGGTGCCCACTGAGCTTGGTCCCAGGGCCTGGCAGCAGCCCTAGCACAAGAGGGAGGGAGGGACTAGAGCACTAGCCCACCACTCCCACAGACCTGACCCAATCAGGCACTAATTAATAATAATCAATGTGAGCCCTCAGCCGAGGTGCCCACTGAGCTTGGTCCCAGGGCCTGGCAGTAGCCCTGCCACCAGAGGGAGGGAGGGACTAGAGCCCTAGTCCACCACTCCCACAGACCTGACCTGATCAGGCACTGATAAATAATAATCAATGTGAGACCTCAGCCGAGGTGCCCACTGAGCTTGGCCCCAGAGCCAGGCAGCAGCCCTGGAACCAGAGGAGATAGATGCCTATCCCCAAAATCCAAGCTCAATTAAACTCTCTCTGTCTCTCTCCCCAAAAGCTAGCAAGTAGCAAGCAACAGCTCTGTCACACTCCACTGCTCACTGAAAGTGAAACCCAGCCTGGGATCCCAGTGCTTTTTATAAGCTGAGGTCCCATTGAGCAACACAGGAGGTCTGTGGTTGGCCTTCAGAGCTGCCTATCAGGGTTTGCAGGGATGAGATTGAAGTGCCCATGGCTACAGAACACCCCCTCCCCCTCCCTCCCCCAGGTGTCTTCTCCCAGGTTGTAACCACTTTGCAGCTCCATGGTTGGAAGGAAGATCTGCCAATCAAGGTAAGCTGGGCTTCCATTCAGGTTTCCAGGGCGACAGGAGGAGTGCAGACAGAGTTCAGGCATTCCCCTGGCTCCGTTTCCAAGAAAATTGATTGATGGTGCCTGACTGTCTGGCTTCGCAAACCGCGGAAGAACGCACTGAATCGCACCTCTAATGAACGCTGGTTTGTTGGCCATGGACACTTACGAACCGCCGGATCACGAACAGAAGATTGGGCGTTTCATGGGTTTTTTTGGTTCATAATGTGGTTCTTGCCCATGTCTAAGCAAAATATCTCCAGAATGTCCCCACAAGGTTTCAACTCTGTTTATATTATTCACTGTCAATATGCTCGCCTTGTGTTGCTCCTGGAACACCATTTTCATGTCTTTCAGGGCATGATCTCACCAAACTGGGAATCATGCAGTGAGTGTGCTGATATCAGGTTGCTAGTTAGCTTATCAGGTTTGGCTGTACGACAATATCTGTAAAGCCAATTCAGAGTGAGGGCAGGTAATTCCACATTCTGAAGCAGTCTTGGAGAGCTGCACAGTAAACACTTGGCCAGATCACCACAAAAATAACACTTCCAACTGAGGGTAATTTCTGTGAGGGGCAAAATGTTATGTGAAAAGCCTTCTACCCATTGGCCACTGTTTTGGCTCAGCCATAAATAATACTCTTCAACTTGAAATAATTATAAATCAGAAGCTGGGGGATTTTTTTTAGACTTCTGTTTTTCTTAAGTGGAACTATTCTTGGGAACAGACAGCTAAAATGCAATTCTTCCAGTCTGCAGCATTAACAGTTTTCCTGTAACACAGAGCTGTTCCACATAAGGTTATTTGGAATCCTTTTCTGTTTATACCATATGGAGTTTAGTGAAAATAGAAATGAAACCAGCAGCTCACCACACAAGAGACTGTTCAAGAAATTTCTATAGCAAACAAATCCTTAGCCAAAGAGAACTCTAGATGGAAAAACTGGGTATGATACTTCAAAAGATCAATAAAGAAGCCAGATGCGAAATGTATGAACTTCTTATTTAGAATCAGGATATGATTATAGTGAATGAATGGGAATGAAGAATCAGCTATCAGAGAATATTATTTTCATATCAGATTCTAGCTGCAATACTTGATTAATTGGTTTTAAAAGTGCCCTTGATGAACTGGGCAGACTAAAAAAAAGTCACCATTTTGAATGTAAGCATGTACAAACCCATGGCTGTCAGGTGCCTTCAAACAAGAGGGAATGTCTCTCTTGAATTATGTCCACTAATTTTCTTAAATTCAGAGATGGTCCAACATCCAATATACATTTTCTACCATTGAATAGTTCCTGGAGACCAGAATATCACCCAGCATCTTGCCATAATTTACATACAAGCAGGGCTCATTTCGAGGGGGAACGCACAGGAACACAGTTCCTGCAGTTCCCCAAAGAGGTCACATGTCAGGTAGCCCCGCCCACCTGGCCCCTGGCCATTTTGGGCCCGTTTCGGCCTGGATTGGGGCAGAAACAGCCTGGATTGGGCCTCTGACAGGTGGTGGATCACTCTCCTGCTCATCAGTGGCCCAATCCTGACCATTTTGGGCCCCTTTTCAGCCATTTTCAGACCCTTTTGCCATTTTGGGCCTAATTTCGACCCTGAATGGCCAGGATTGGCTCCAAAACAGCCAAAATAGGTGATGTCAGGGTGTGTGGCATATGCAAATCAGTTATACTAATGACACACTTCTGTGATAGCAAGAGGCGTGACATATGCTAATGAGTTATGCTAATGAGTTATGCTAATGAGTTCCTCCTGCTCTTTTTCTACAAAATGACCCCTGCATACAAGTCATACTTTCACTGCTAGCATTGCCATGGCTTCCTAAAGGAACCTTAGTTGTAAAGTGCCATTCTGCAGAAACTTACCCAGCATACCTATATACAACTGTATGTGTTTTGTTTCCAGATTGATAAGTATGCTCAGCGGGACCTGAAGAAAGGGCTTCATTTATATGGAACTGATGGAAATATTGGCTTAACTAATGCATGGAGCATCATACAAACAGATGTAAGCCTACATTTTTGTTGTTCTTTTCATCTTTTCCCCATGCATCTTTGATACATGTATTTCCAGTACAATAGGAAGGATTTAATTTTGGTTTCTATCCTAGTAATAAAAATATGTCACTTATGTTGTACCTTACCCATGGATCCTGTAGCATAACAGTCCTTCCAGCTACGTTAAAGCCCACATATAGGAATAATAAACAGAAGTCTAATAGCATCTTCAAGACTAAAAAAAATTTTATTGTAGCATAAGCTTTTGTGGACTAGAGCCTATTTCATCCTATGTACTGTAGTGGGTCCACTAGAGTCTTTTAGTCTTTAATTTACTCCCAGACTCCTGTTTATTTTTACTGCAGCAAACATGACTACCCTTCTGGGATTCTTACTGCCTACAGGAGATGAACTTGCAGTTTTGGGCTCAACCTCGTCACATGATGCTTTCAGTCATGCAGACAGGCACACATCCAAATAGACAAATTATATCTATTTTTAGCAGCATGGCAGAGAAAATTGGTTAATGAGAACAGAGCCAAGCTTCTCTTTCCCATGAAATGATAATGGATGGGTGATATCATATTTCCATTATAATTTTTGGACAATAATGGGATGTCAGAGGAAATGAGTCATTTGGACTCTCCAGCACTTACATATAGCTGGGTCTTTTGATTTTTCCATTTCCTCCTGTTCTCTTCTGTGCCTGAGGCACCTTTCACCATGCAAGGGCAATGGAGAAGTACATTTCATTAGGCTATGTATTTATATAGCCATACACAAATATCAGTCATTTTCTGTATTATCTACATTCTCCTTAGCAATACTATTAGTTCTCATAGACCATTCCTAACCAAGTTTAACACAGAAACAAGTTCAGTTGATTCATTTCCGTTGGACATTATGCTGAAGTTTGCAAGATATGATGCTTACGTTTGTAACCTAAAAGTGATTCAAATATTACAGCATCTTACTATATAATTGAGTAAGCATGTTTCAGATGACTCACTTTATACCCTGGTGCACCACCAGAGGGTGCTGCTGCAGAGGAAAGCCCAGGTAACTTACCATATCACTCCAGAAAACATGCCATGGTGGGAAGCCCAGGCAGGGAACAGGAGTGGAGCAGGTGGCAAGGCCCTCCCCATGCCTTAACCCAGCTGGTACTGGGTGTGGAGCAGGTGGCAATGTCCACCCCCCACCTTAACCCAGCTAATATTAGGAGCGGAGCAGGGGCAATGCCCATCCCCCCTCATCCAGCTGGTATTAGGAGCGGAAGAGGTGGTAATGCCCACCCCCCCACCTTAACCCAGCTAATATTAGGAGCGGAGCAGGGTTAATGCCCATCCCCCTTCATCCAGCTGGTATTAGGAGCGGAAGAGGTGGTAATGTCCACCACCACCTTAACGCAGCTGGTATTAGTAACCAGGGAGTTCCACCGGTAAAGAGAAACAACTTGCTAACACACAACTGGGGAATCAATACTGTATCATAAACAACTTTTAGTATTTAATGCTATGTAAAGTGCCAAGTGCAAAATTGTGCAATAAATACATCAATCAATAAATAAATACATGCAATAAATACTGTGTACAAAATCTGTCATCCACAATGCTACCAAATTCATAGCTCAAATGAGCAATGTCCACTATGTAGGGATCGGAGTGCTCGGAGACGCGCAGGAACAGATTGCAATGGTAAGTAGTCCACAGTCCAAAGATGGAACAACGTAGCCAAATTGCATATTGCTGACGGGCTTGTGCGTGCAATTCTCAATTCCCGTTTCATTCTGTAACTTCTTCCTGGGCAATATTACACTGGATCACTAGTCCTTAACGCTCCAATTCCCATAGCACCCGACTGGACATTCCAATTAACCACCTGGAGTACTGGAGCAGGTGGCAATGCCCACCCCCTTCAGGCAGCTGGTATTAGGAGTGGAGCAGGTGGCAATGCCCGCCCCCCACCTTAACCAAGCTGGTATTAGGAGTAGAGCAGGTGGCAATGCCCGCCCCCACCTTAAACCAGCTGGTATTAGGAGCAGAGCAGGTAGCAATGCCCACCTCCTACATTAACCCAGCTGATATTAGGAGCAGAGCAAGTGGCAATACCCGCCCCCTTCAACCAGCTGGCATCAAGAGCGGAGCAGGTAGCAATGCCCAATCTCTGCCTTAACCCAGCTGTTATTAGGAGTGGAGAAGATGGCAATGCCCATCCCGCCTTAAACCAGCTGGTATTAGGAGTGGAGCAGGTAGCAATGCCCGCCCCCTACATTAACCCAGCTGATATTAGGAGCAGAGCAAGTGGCACGATCTACTGTGGCCTTAATATAGTAACATATTCTCTAACCTCTAGACAAAAGGGTTGTTAGCTTGAAGGCTGAATTTGGTTATGCTACCCTGTTAGTGCGGCCTAAAAAAGGAAATCGTTCCCTGAAACTATTAAAAAAGAAAGAAAAGTTTTCCTAGACTGCTGCAAATTGGAGCTTTAAAAGTTGATGAGTGGAGGGGAGTTAAACTACATGGTTAGGGTTATGCTACTAGGGATTGTGTTCAAATACATTGACTCAAGAGTAAATTGTATTTGATAGGAATGTTTCATAAGGTCTGAGATGTGCATACGGCTAGGTTTTTGCTATATGATATATGGCTAATATCAGTGTCATAGGTCACTGCTGTGTGGACTGGCATTGAGCTTGTCCTCTGCTGCTGGTGAAAACTAGAAGTGAACTGGATAGTGGTGGGCATAGGGAGGGGGGCCAGTATGGAGTCAGAGATTCCAGTCCTCTGGGGATATGGGAGGTATGGCGGTGGGAGCTGGTCTCGGCTGAGAAGGGCACGGAGATATGGTTTAGCTCAGTGCTCTTCTAACCTGCATCCCATCCCAAAATACGCTGGGGATGGATGTAGGAGAAGGAACCCCCCCCCCCTCGACACTGATGTTGTGCAATGCCAGGTCCATAAATAACAAGACTGCTACATTGCAAGACTTTTTTGCAGTGAGCAATATGGACCTGGTATGCATGACCGAAACCTGGGTGAGGGAGGGTGAAACGGTTGCCCTGGGAGAACCGACCCCCCCCCCAGGGTATTCAGTCCTTCATCAGTCCCGAATAGGAGGCTGGGGGGGAGGGGTGGCAATCCTCACTCGAGAGTCTTTCTCCTTCAAGCCGCTCCCCACCCCTGAGATCTCTGGCATTGAATATGTAGGCCTGGTGTGGGGTGCCGAGGAGAGTTTGGCCATCTGTCTGGTGTACCGTCTGCCTAGCGCACCAGCAGATACCCTGTCACGCCTGCTAGAGGTGGTAGCGGGGTGGGCCTTGGAGTACTCCAGAGTGTTGGTCTTGAGGGACTTCAACATCCACGCTGAAGACACCTCCTCTGTGCAGGCTGCGGACCTAGTAGCTTCCATGGCAGCACTGGGACTCTCCCAATTTGTATCGACCCACACACACAGAGCAGGCCACACGCTAGACTTGATCTTCGGGATGGGTCTTGTTGTGGATCTAGAGGCAATAGAACCAGTGTCATGGTCAGACCACGCGGTTTTGAGGGCTTGATTGGAGATGCCACCCCCCCCCCCCCCCGCAAGGGTGGTGAGCTGATTTATGCTCGCCCGCGGAGACTTATGGATCCAATTGGTTTCCAGAATGCTCTGCGGGATCCTATGCTCCACTGCAGTTCGTTAGATGAGCTGGTGGAGGATTGGCAATGCCGGCTCTCCGAAGCCATCAATGAAATTGCTCCCCATCGCCCTCTTTGCCCCCGTGTAAGACGGGCTCCCTGATATACAGAGGAGCTTTGAGAAAAGAAGCGGGAGCTAAGACGGCTTGAGCGAGTGTGGTGGCGATCTCGCGACGAAGAGGCAAGATCATCTTATAGGACGTTTATGAAAGCCTATGAGATGGCGATGAAGGTTGTGAAGAAGGGGTTTTATACAGCCTCCATCGCATCAGCTAGCTCACGCCCAGCAAAATTGTTCAATGTGGTTCGATCACTAGTCTCCCTCCCAGGGGGAGACTGCCAAATTCAGAATTCGGACATCAGCTGTGAGGCTTTTGGGAGCTTTTTTGCTGAAAAATTTTTGTCTCTCCGCCATGACCTGCCAGCCACAGTTGATACAGTAAAGGAACTAGAGACCCCTTGGCCGTCTTTAGGGTCAATATTGGATCAGTTCAGTCCACTCTCCAGGGAAGAGATTGACAGGACCCTGCAATCTGTTAGGCCCACCATGTGCCCCCTGGACCCATGCCCATTGTGGCTGGTAAAGGCCAGTGCCGATGGTCTGCGGTCCTTGTTGGAGGCCATTGTTAACACATCCTTGGGCACGGGGTTTTTCCCTGGGCCACTAAAGGAAGTCGTGGTGAGACCGCTCCTGAAAAGACCATCACTGTACCCCACTGACCTGGTCAATTATCGCCCAGTCTCAAACCTCCCATTTCTGGGAAAGGTGATTGAGCAGGCGGCAGTGGGACAGATACAGGGTTTTCTGAATGATGTCTCGGCCCTAGATCCCTTTCAGTCCGGGTTCCAGCCAGGACATGGGATGGAGACGCTGCTGGTCGCCCTCACAGACAACCTTCGCAGACATCTGGATCGAGGTGGTTCAGCACTGTTGATATTACTGGATTTGTCAGCAGCATTTGACACAGTCGATTATGATCTTCTGACTCACCGCCTCGCTGATGTGGGGATACAAGGGAATGCCTTACAGTGGCTTGTCTCTTTTCTCCACAGTCGGGGACAGAGGGTAGCGCTTGGGGAGAAATTGTCACCCCGTCACCCATTGGTGTGTGGGGTCCCACAGGGGGCAATACTCTCCCCTTTACTGTTTAACATCTATATGCGCCCCCTTGCCCAGCTGGTGCAAAGTTTTGGGCTTGGGTGCCATCAATATGCAGATGACACCCAGCTGTATCTGATGATGGACGGCTAGACCGGCTCAGCCCCAGATGTCCTGGAACATGCATTTGCAGCCATGACTGATTCGTTGAAACAGAGTCGACTGAAACTGAACCCAACAAAGACGGAGGTCCTATACTTGAGCCATGGGGGACTGGATTCGGGACTCCGGCTCCCGATCCTCGATGGGGCACAGCTTGTGCCTGTTCGAAGGGTTAGGAGCCTGGGGGTGATCCTAGATGCCTCCCTGAAAATGGAGGCACAGGTCACAGCGGTTGTCAGGTCTTCTTTTTTCCATCTGCGGCAGACCAGACAACTTGTCCCTTACCTGTCTACCTGTGACTTAACTACAGTGATCCAGGCAACGGTCATCTCTAGGTTGGATTACTGTAACGCGCTTTACGCGGGCCTACCCTTGTGCCTGACCCGAAGATTACAGCTGGTGCAAAATGCAGCGGTGCGCATCATTATGAAAGCACCAAATAGGGTGCATATTACACCAATATTGCGCGAGCTGCATTGGTTGCCAGTGGAGTATCGGATCAGGTTCAAGGTTTTGGTATTGACCTATAAGGCCCTGTGTGGACTGGGGCCAGCGTATCTGAGGGACAGTCTCTCCCCGTATATTCCCCAGAGGACCCTCCGATCAGGAGAAAAGAAATTACTATCAGTCCCTGGCTCCAAGGAGGCCCGCCTGGCCTCGACTAGAGCAAGAGCTTTCTCAGTCTTGGCTCCTACTTGGTGGAACACTCTGTCTACTGAGACCAGGGCCCGGCAGGATTTACTATCTTTCCGCTGGGCCTGTAAGACAGAGTTGTTCCGCCAGGCTTATGGCTGAGGCTGGGATTCCAGTGGCTGGAGGATATAACATCTACTCCCCTCCCTATGAGAGCCGCCCACCACTGTTCTGAAGCTGCTGCCATGTTTCAATTGCACTGCTGCACTTTCTGTAATCGCCACTAAAAAAAAAAAAAAGAGTGCTGCTATTTTTAATATCTTTAAACAATGCTTTTAATGTTTTATGATAATGTTTAATGAAATGTTTTAAATGTTTTTAATGCTGTTATCCACCCTGATCCTGCTTGCAGGGAGGACGGAATATAAATATGATAAAATAAAATAAATAATAATAATAAAAATAATACCCACCCCCCTTCAGCTAGCTGAGATCAAGAGCAGAGAAGGTGGCAATGCCCACTCTCTGCCTTAAGCCAGCTGTTATTAGGAGTGGAGCAAGTGGCAATGCCCACCCCCCACTGTAACCCAGCTGGTATTTGGAGTGGAGCAGGTGGCAATGGCCTCCCAGTGCCTTCAGCTGGGTGGGTATACAGCAGGAGGCAATTCCCTTCTTCCATTCACCCAGCCTGGACAAGAAGTGGAGCAGGTGAAAATGCCCACCTCCTTCAACCTACTGGAATAAGGCACTGAGCAGGCAGCAATGACCACCCCATCTTCACCCTGTCAGAATCAGGAGCCAAGCAGGCAGCAATCTCTGCCCCCCTTCAACCTGCCGGAATCAGGAGCAGAGAAGGTGGCAATGCCCCCACCCCCTTCACCCAGTTGGGATCAGGAGCGGAGCATGTAGCAAAGCCCACTGCCTGCCTTCATCTGTCGGGATCAGGTGAGAAGCAGAAGGTAGTGCCCACTCCTCCCTTCACCCAGCAAGGAACAGGTAGAAATGCCAACCCCCCCTTCACCCAGCTGGGAGCAGGCTTGGAGCAGGCAGCAATGTCTGCCCCCCTTCACCTAGCTGTAATCAGGTGCAGAGCAGAAGGCAGTGCCCATTTTCCCTTCACCAAGCTGGGATCAGGAGTGGAGCAGGTGGCAATGCCTGCCGCCCCCTTTACCTGGCCTGTATCAGACCTGCAGTAGGTAGCAAAGCCCACCCCCCCTTCATGTTGCTGAGATCAGGTGCAGAGCAGGTGGCAATGCCCATCCCACTCCTTCAGCGTCCAGGATCAGTGACAGAGGAAGAGGGAATGCCTGCCTGCCCACTCTCCCTTTTCTAGAGCCCATTGTATTTTTTCCCACAACAGGCTTTGTTTCTAGTTAAGACATGATTGTCTTTATTTATATTATAATGAGTTCCATGACAAAATCTAGTCCTTTACTTGCTACTTTGAGTCAATAATGATGGGGGCCTCTTGGGGATGGGAGTTCTTTCAGCACAGTAAAATCAACCAGCAGACCAGTTTAGTTCTTTCACAGTCATGTAGAACAGCCCCAACTGCAGTAATGTAAACCATTCTTAAACCTGGCTAAAATCAAGGTTAGCAAAACAGTGAAGGTATGAATATAGCACATCTGTTTGTGGACATACATCTAGCACATGTACGCAATGTGTCAAAGTAGTTTGTATATATCTTCTTTATCCCAATTCAACCCTCTCTTTCCTAGCCAGAGCTTATGTTTGACTAAAAGGACCAACTTCTGATGCACCATAACATCCTATATCACTGCCTATCTGTACACCAAGGAGAGGAGAAGGAAGAAATGGGCCACTGTTAATCCCTTTGGCACTCTCCATGTGCCAGTGTTGTGTTGCACAGGCACAATTACTCTAAGTAATTTGTCCTGCGATGACATTTACTTTTCAAGTAGCATGAACCACAATTCTCTGCAAATAATTTCTAGTTATTCTGTTGTTAATATGCCCTATATCAGACAATGTTCTGGGGCAGCCCTTGCCCTTTGCAATAACAATGACTGTGTTAGAAAGCCCCTGCCACAAATGGATACTGAATTGGTTTGATAGATATTTGAGTCTGTGCTTTTACTAATGCCCTGCCAAACACCTTAACGATGGGCATCAGTATAATTTATAAACAGAAGAGGTTGGAACCAGTCTTTTGTTTGTGAACTTTTTATTTAGCCTCCCTTCTTCATGAACACATCTCTGTTTATTTCTTGTGATGCTACCCCTTTAATAAAAATGAAAGCCCGTCACAAGGTACTGCACTTTATAAACTGTCTAAATTATTCCATGCCCCCCTTTGATGGTTGTAATTGCACCAGATTTAGTACAATTAATCACCAGAATCCTTGTGCTTAAATATTCCTTTTGTACTCCGCACAATAGGAGAAGCTTGTCATAATCCCAGTGGCTTGTTCTCTTTTCAGCTTGAATAGCTATATTGTTTGTCAAAATTCTTGCACATTTGCATGGATGTGATATTCAGCATTCCTAATCTTAAACTGCTATGTACAAATAGAACTGGGCAATTTTAGGTGTGTTGGCCATTTTTGCAGGGGAGCAAGATAATAACAGATGTATTTATAGAGCTTACTTTCAAACCTATATTAATCCAATATCAAGAAAGCTAGTGAGAGGATCAATAATATATTCAGTACTGATTGTGAGGGAAATACATTATGCTCATTGTAAGACATTAACTAGAACAATAACATGATTTTTATATGAAAATGAGCACCCAGTTTTAAATTATATTTCATTCCATCAGATCCCACTTTGTTAGTGCAGCTGGTGTCAAAAAGGCCATATGATTTAATACCACAAATAAGAAGAAATAAATATCTAGACCTATCTTCCTTTTGAGAAACTGCACTTCATTATAAGAAGGTACAACAGAAAGTTCTTCTACTGCTAGGGATGAAACAAACCAGATGACCAGCATGAATGTGTTTGGCAACATTCTTTCATCTTTGTCTTTAAATCCAACCTGAAAAGTCTTGTGGTACTCAAAAGCTTGCAATGCAAACATTTTTCCCCCTCACGTATTCTATTTTTCCCCCATGTGACCACCATGGCTACAAACTACAACACTTCTTTATTTGTGCCACCAGATAGTATTGAGTATTTATTGTTTTCAGGCTGTAAACAAAATGATTGTATCTCCCCAAAGCCTTCTGCCTTCTGCCCAGGAAACAATAAGGCTCCCTGATATATTCAAACATATTTGGAAATGTCAGAGATTTGTCCCTCTCCCCAAACTCCTGAATCTTGGTGCCCAAATCTTGTTGCACATAACATCTTATAGTAAAGGAATGCAGACATTTTGACCGAGTTGACTTCAGAAGGGCTGAGAGAACATAGTCCAGATATTTACCCCATTATACAAAGATGGAAGCTGTCTCAAAATTATAAAACTCTTCAATACAAGAACTACACTAGCTTAGCACGTGATTCCCCAACACTGCACTCATGGTATTTCCCCTGGCACTTTGCCAAGGTTTTCAGAAAGTGGACAGGGTCTTTGCAAGGCTGGGATTGTTATTAGTGGCCCTCCTTCAAATTAAAGGGTTTTCCATGGGTATAACAGCAGCAGCAGCTGTCACTGGAGAACCAGGTGGACTAGTAAGCATCCAAGCTTGTGATTCTGCTCCTCCTTCATGGTTTCCTTCTTTCTATTCCCCTTTCTCTTTCTCCCTTCCTCCCCCATGCTTTCTTTTGGTTTTTTAAATTCCCTTTCTGCGATTATTTTGCAAAGTGTGGCAGCTATTTTGAGTTTGGCTGCACCTCCATTTGGGCATGGTGCTCACCAGTCCCTCTCAAAATTTCAAAGTGACCGCAGGGTTCAAAAAGATTAAGGCCCCCAGTGCTATCAGAAGTGAATAACCCAGCCCAGCAAGTGCAGTCAATGATATAAGTTGGATGAGAACTATATTAGATCCACAACTGGGTTGTCTGAGCAAAAACAAATGTCTCTTTGCCAAAGCAGTACTATGCTGCATTTACTGCAAAGAATGCAGAGAGCTATAAGCGAAGCTTGTATTCTTCCAGAAAACATTGTGTCTTTTTAACCAGAACAATACATTGCTCATCGAAGCACTAAAATTCTCATTCATATTCTGGGTAGGTCTGCTGGATGTGATACATATCAAAGTTTAGTACTCTGCTACTTGGAAAAAGTTTGCTGCTTGCAAACTCAGCTTCCAGATCATGAATGTCTATATTACTAAATGTCAAAGACAATTTCAAAGCAGTGCATGTGAGACTCTGAAGCCACTCATCTTTACAAAAATATAATAAAACATGTTTCATTGCTGTAGCCATTTCATTTGCTGTTTTTTTCCTGGTGGTAATAGCACACTTGAAAAATAATATCATAGCACTTGGTAGGGCTGACAATCCAATTTTTGGTTACAAAATAGTCTGCTGAGTCATACATTTTTTAAAAAACCAAAGCACAAGAAATGGTAGCAAGAAATTGATTTTCATGCCTGGATTTTTTTTTGCCATTGATAGAACTTCAGTTCTCTTTTGTTAACTAGTACAAGGTCTTAAAATAATAAGTTTTCATTTGATTTTGTGCCTATCTGATGGTTAGTCTTTTCATCCTTGAGTCCTACAAGGTATAGATTGGAAATCCTCACACACTGTTCAAACTGGATCCTCAACTGAAGCTCAGTAGGAGCCATTCTACTATCAGAGCTTCTAGGATTCTGGTGGGCATTGCTTAGGTGGGAGATCTTCTCTCATCTTTTTATATAGCACCTGAAGATGGGGAACATTTCTGTAAACCCATTACCACTATCATCTATGCCACTAATTCATTAGTTAGTGAGTGGCTGGTCTGCTGTAATATTACTGTGGTCCTGGAGAGGGTTTAAAAGCCCTCTGGCTACCATGGCTTAGCTGCTTCAGTATCACAAGGGGCCAGCCAATTTTAGCCTAGCTAAGCCAATAACAAAGGACAAATTCTATAAATTTAAGCCATGTATTTCATATATAAATGACTTAATTCATTCAAGAGACGTTGACAAATAATTCACCCAAATAGTTCATCCTTCCAGATTCTGGTGGGGTTGGGATGTTGTGAAATGTGAAGGACTCTGGTCCAATGTGCCAAACCCACTAGGCTTTTTCAGTTCTTTTTGCTCTTATTGTCAAATGGACTTTTTTGTCTCCAGTTCAGATGCTGTGGAGTGTCAAACTACACTGATTGGTTTGAAGTGTACAATACAACACGGGTGCCAGATTCGTGCTGCCTGGAATTCAGTGAGAATTGTGGGCTTCACTCCCCAGGGACCTGGTGGAAAGCAGTGAGTAATTATCAAAACTAATGCTTATGCTAACAAGGCTGGCCTAAAATTGGGGGCCAGATGAAACTATTTCATCCTGACACATCACCTAGCATTTATTAAAAGACTGCAGTGATCTCTTCATCACAAATGACCGTGAGACATAAAAAAGTCTTTGCTTCCCCCTCCATCCTTTAAACATGAACTGCTTATTTCCCAACTTGTTTGTAAAGACACAGAAATAACACAAGAGCATGATTGGCTCAGCCCCATACACACACACACACACACACACAAGGACAAAAGCAAGATTTTAATGCAAGATTTCTGTTTCTGTCATAGAATCATAGAGTTGGAAGGGGCCTTACAGACCATCTAGTCTAACCCCTTGCCCAATGCAGGAACAGCCTAAAGCATCCCCAACAAGTATTTGTCTAGCTGCTCCTTGAAGACGGCCAATGAGTGTGGACCCTCCACATCCCTAGGCAGTTGATTCCACTGCTAAATTATTCTTAACATAAAGAAGTTTTCCCTCATGACCAGCTGGTATCTTCCTTTCTGTAGTTTAAACCCATTATTATGAGTCCTATCCTCTGTTGCCAACAGGAACAACTCCCTTCCTTCTCCTAAGTGACGGCCTTTTAAATGCTTAAAGAGAGCTATCATGTCTCACCTCAACCTCCTCTTCTTCAAACTAAATGTTCTCAAGTCCCTCAGTGTGTCCTCATAAGGCTTAGTCTCCAGGCCCCTGATCATCCTGGATGCTCTCCTCTGCTCCCATTCCAATTAACCCACATCCTTTTTGAAGTGAGGCCTCCAGAACTGCACACAGTACTCTAGGTGCGGCCTGACCAATGAGGTATATAGTTGGACAATGACATGCTGTGAATTGGATGTTATGTTTTGTTGATACACCGCAAGACTGAATCTGCCTTCCTTGCTGCTGCATCACACTGACTGCTCATATGACTGATACTCATCCCACCATATGCCAAGATCTTGTTCACACACAGAAGTTTATCCCACATCCATATGCATGCTTTGCATTTTTGTTACCCAGGTGCACAACCCATTTGTGGGGAGGGCTGAATATAAAATCAATCAATCAAACCAGCACTTATCCTTGTTAAATCACATTTTATTCAAGGGTTGATTTGTTCTAGAACCCACTTATTTGTCTTTTTGCCTGTCCATGGTATCTACAAAACTCTCCTCCAGCACCATATTTCAGCTGAATCAATTTTCTTCCTGTCAGCTTTCTTCATTGTCCAACTTTTACATCTATACATAGTAATGAACTGTGGCAGTTTGAGAACTACTGAAGTACAATAAAATGTAGAGGGGGGTGACTTTACCGGGGAGGAGAAGAGGTAAAAGAGAATTTCTAAGCAGTTATGATATTAGATTGATATATATAGAATAATAAATAGAATATTGATAGAAAATAATTAATCATAAGGGTTAACTATAAGGATTGATTAACTAATAATATTTTCTTTTTGATTCCGTACAGTGTACCAAACTGAATATGTTTATTTGAAGTTGTATATGAGTCAAATTGATTGATATCATATATAGACTTATGACTGAAGGGGAATAGAAATACTAATGTAAACAAATATAACTAAAATAGAAAGAAGATAGAATGAATAACATATAGAGTATAAGTTAAACTGGCTGATTTATATGAATGTATGGTTTACATAGTTTATGATATATAGAAATATCTGAAAGTGAAATAATGAAAAATGGGATAAATTGTTTATCCATTATGGAAAAAGGGACTCATAGTCAGGGTACAGAGTATTAAAAATAGTTAAAGAAGTATTGCTTAGAATAAAGGGAGAATATATATTTGTTAGATAGAGGAATATATAAAGAGTAAGGGAAAAGGGATAAAGGGTTGGAAAACTGTTGGAAGTCAACAAAATGGGGGGGGGAAGGGAGGGGGTTAGAAATTGGGAAATGGGAATATTGACTGTAATGTGTAAACATTTGATCCTAACCCAATAAAAAAAATTTTCAAAAAAAAAATATACATAGTAATGAAGAATACCATCGTTTGGATTATCTTGATCTTGGTCCCCAGAGAGACATCCTTATCTTTAAGGATCTTTTCTAGTTTCCTCACTGCTGCTCTTCCAAGTCTCAATCTTCTTCTTATTTCTTCGTTGCACCCTCCCTTTTAGCTGATGATTGAGCCAAGGAATAGAAAACCTTGAACAATTTCAATTTCCTCATTGTCAACTTTAAAATTGTGTAATTCCTCAGTAGTCATTATTTTTATCTTCTTGATGTTCAGCTGTAATCCTGCCTTGGTGCTTTCTTCTTTAACCTTCATCAGCAGTTGTTTCAAGTCTTCACTATTTTCTGCCAGTAACATGGTGTCATCTGTATATTTCAAATTGTTAAAGTTCCTTCCACTGATTTTCACCTTCTTCTAGATGTAATCCAGTGTTTCTTATGATATGCTCTGCATAGTGGTTGACACCTTTGCCAATTAGAAACCATTCTGTTTTCCCATATTCCGTCCTTACAGTAGCCTCTTGTTGAGAGTACAGGTTGCGCATCAAAACAATGAGATGTTGTGGTCCACCCATTTCTTTTAACACTCACCAAAGCTTTTCATGATCCACACAGTCAAAAATCCATAAAACATAGGCTGATTTTCTTCTGAAATTCCCCGGGATGTTCCATTAGCTATCATAAATTTGCAATGTGATCTCTAGTGTCTCTTCTTTTCCTGAATCAAGCTGGAACATCTGGCATCTCTCATTCCATATATAGTAAGACCCTTTGCTGTAGAATTTTGAGCAGCACTTTGCTTGCATAGGAAATTAATGCGATAGTCTGATAGTTGCTGCACTCTTTGGCGTCCCCTTTTTGTCGAATTGGAATGTAGACTGAGCTTTTCCGGTCTGTGGCCCACAGACCATATCCAGATCATTTATAAAAATATTGAAAAGCACTGGGCCCAGAACCAAGCCCTGAGGCACTCCATTGGACACCTCCCTCTGATCAGAGGTGATGCACTGACAACTACTTTTTGGGTGCAGTTATCCAACTAGTTCTTTATCCATTTAACCACCCTAGAGTCCAGTACACAGTCCTCCATTTTATCCATTAGATCATGAGGAACTTTGTCAAAAGTTTTACTGAAATTCAGATAAACTACATCGACATGATTCCCGCAGTCCAGTAAGCCTGTTGCTCAACAGCTCTGGCAGGACCTGTTGGGGACAAATCTGTGCAGACTTCTTCATATCATCATGTTGTGAGATGTTTGCAGATGGATGCTTTTAAGATCTGCTCCAGTATCTTCCCTGCGACAGAGGTCAGACTGACTGGCCTGTAGTTCCTCAAGATAGTTAGTTTTCCCATTCTTGAAGTTTGGTATAACATTTGCCCTCCTTCAGTCTTCTGGCATATCACTTGTCCTCCTAGAGGCCTAGAAAATGATAAACAAAGCATGTGCAAGCTCTTTTAAAAGTTCTTTAAGCACTCACTGCATCTGGCCCAAAGGATTTGTACACATCCATTACAGCTAGGTGCTTCTCAACAATTTCTCTGCCCACATCAACCAGCCGCCTTGATACAAATGCCTTGCCTACTACCATCTCTATGTGAACCTGTTTTTTCAGGGAGAAAACTGAGGCAAAGTATGCATTGAGCCTTTCTACCTTCTCTCTGTCCTGTGATAGAGTTTCTCCATTTTTACCCAGCAATGGGGGTATCACCCCCTATACCTTCCGTTTGCTCCTCATGTATCTTAAGAACATCTTTTTGTTGTGGTGAGCCCCCCTGGCCAGTCTTCAGCTCCTTCTGAGCTTTGGCCTCTCTGATGGCTGCCCTGCAGTGCCTAGCTTCCTCTAGATACTCTTATTTAGATGCACTTCCTTCCCTCCATTTCTTGAACATCTCATTTTTCTTCCTTAGCTCATCACAGAGCTCTCTGTTCATCCACATTGCCTGCTTAGAACTTCTACTGCATTTCCATCTTACTGGAATAGTGATGGCTTGACCTAGCAAGAGCTCTTTTTTTAGGAGAGCTCATCCTTCATTTGCTCCTTTCCCTTTCAGTATTCCTGTCCATGGAATAACTCTCATCATATCTCTACATTTATTAAAGTTTGGCCTACTAAAATCTATCATGCGTGTTTTGCTACAAACTCCTATGGTACCCCACAGCAAAAGGAATTCTAAGAGGGCGTGAGCTCCGCTCCCTGAGGTTCCCACCACCTTTAGTCCATCAACCAACTCTTTCTTATTGGTTAATATCAAGTCCAGTATGACTGAGCCCCTCATAGCTTCCTTCCCCATTTGAGAAAGGAATCTGTCGGCCATGCAGATCAGGAAGTTGCATGACCCTGGACACATAGCAGAGTTGGTCTCCCAGCACACATCAGGGAATTTGAAGTCTCCCATAACTACAAGGTTGTGTTTCTTGGATATTCTACTAAGCTGCTCCCATAGGGTAGAATCCATCTTATTTCCTTGGTCAGGCGGTCTGTAACAGACCTCAATCACAATACTGCTTGTCCTTCCCTCCCTTATCTTCACCCAGATGCTTTCCATTAGGCTATCACTCTCCTCTTCCAGTATTTTCTGACAATCAAGCCCTTTCCTCACAGAGCCACTCCACCTCCTCTACAACACTTCCTGTTCTTCTTGAATAACTCATACCCATCCACTACAGCATTCCAGTCATGGGAGTCATCCCACCAAGTTGCTGTAATGCCTACTAAATAATATCTTTCCCTCTGCTTTAGTTGATCAGGTTCCTCTTTCTTTTTGCCCAAGCTTTGGGCGTCAGTATATAGGCATTGGAAGCCTATATGTCCATCATGATTTGTCACCTTTGATCTCAATTGTTGTAACAAAAGCTCCTTTAAAGGTTTTTTTAAAAAATGAAAAAATATTCTTTATATAATATTTGAACCAAAACATGTTCAATCCATTCATCCCGTGAATAATTTTACCAACATCTATAGTGTCTCTACACAGTTAACTTTTTTTTTTTTTGGTAAGCTGAAAAGCCCCAAGACTTGTCAGGTTTTCTTCATAGGAGAGGTGTTCCAACCCCTTAATCATCTTGATTGCCTTTTTCTGTACTTTTTCCAGTTCTACAATATCTGAGATAAGGTAATCAGAACTGCACACAATATTTCAAATGAGGCAAGATCATAGTTCTATTCAGGGTATTATAATATTAGCTGTTTTATTTTCCATTTCCTTTCCTAATAATCCTCAGCACAGAGTGTGCCTTTTTCCAACTCTGCCACACACTGAGTTGACACGTTCATTGAGCTATCTGCTCAACTCCAAGATCTTTTCTCTTTCTCAATCTCTGCCAGTTCAGACTCCTCAGCAAATATTTAAAGTTAAGATTTTTTTGTTGCAGTGTGCATCACCTTGTAGTCATCCACACTGAATGGCATTTGCTGTGTTGTTGCCCAAAGATATCTTTCTGTAGCTCTTCACATTTTTGCCTTGGTTTTCACCATCTTAAATTACTTGGTAACATCACAAACTTGGCTACTAGACTACTCACATCCAATTCCAGATCATTTATGAACAAATTAAATACCATCTGTCCCAATACCAGTCATTGTGGAACCCAATGCTCTCCTATCTCCATTGTGAGAAGTCCATTTATTCCTACTCTTTGCTTCCTCTCATTTAACCAATTTTTAATCCATAACTGCTAAGTAGAGATGGGCGCTGACCAGGAATTGGCCACGGACTGGTCCGTTGATTTTCACGGACTACGGACCACGAACTTTTAAATGGACCAGCCCAGTTCACGAACCAGGTTCGTGAACTGGGTTATGTCATTTCTGGGGCCCTTTGCACCCAGGCAGCCCAAACTCACACAGAATCTTCATCAGCCTCTCCCCCATTGACCCACCAAGTTTGGTTAAGATTGCATTTCGGATGTCTGAGTTACAGGCCCCCAAAGTGGCCACCCCAAGGAAACTTCCAGTACAGAAAATAGGAGCTGCAAAAGCCAACTGGCTGGCATTGCCTTGCAGCACCCAAAAGTTGTAATGAAAACCTGGGATGGACTGGGAGAATCTTTCTGTGAGAATGGAAGGTTGGCCCCCAAAGGAAAGACGCTCCGTGGTGGGATAATGGGAAAGGCTGGAAGGCCCATTGTAAATTATGGGAAACAAGAATGCCAATTTACTTGCATGGGCTCCATTGAAATACATTACAGCAAAAAAAGGGGAGGCAAAGAAAATGTGGAATGGATTTGTCCGGGGTCTGAGCCCCAGCCCCCAGACTTGACAAGAGGGAACAGCAGGGGACAAGAGGGTGGCATCAACTCCACCCCCCAAGCCGGCAACCAGGGCCAGAACCTACCTACTCCATGGAAAAGGGGCAAAAGGCCAGGACCTCAGAGGGGTGGAGGGGGCAAGGAGAGACTGCCAGCCCCACCTTCCAGGGGGAAGAGAGGGGGCTAAGCAGGCTGGAGGGGAAGGGCCACAGCAGGGGGAAGGTGAGTCCAGCAGCAGCAGCAGCCCAAGCAGAGCCCTTACCTGGCAGGGAGAGGACGCCGCTGCTGCAGCCCAGAGCCACACCATGGCTAGAAGACAGCAGCCTGGCTCAGGAGTTGCTAGAAGCCAAGCCTCTCCGGGGGGGGGGGGCTGCCACAGGCATTCTGGGGGAAGAGATGGGTAACCCCGCCCAGCATTGCTGAGCAGGCAGCGCAGAAGCTGGCTAAGGCAGCTCCTCGTGAGCAGGGCCAGGCAAGCTCAGTAGCTCAGAGGCTGGCTGGGGCAGCTCCTCGTGAGCAAGGCCAGGCAAGCTCAATAGCACAGAGGCTGGCTGGGGCAGCTCCTCGTGAGCAAGGCCAAGGAGCCCTCAGCTGCGGATGGCTCGCACTCAACCCCACCCTGCCAGCAAGGCAAAAGAGCCCAGGAGGGATTAGTGGTTGGAGGGAAACACCTGGAGGAATGCACAGCTGGGCCCAGTCAGGAGAGGGAACAAGCCTGGAAGGAGGGCGGGGTGGAGAAAGGAAACCCTATAAAGGGTGGCTGGGAAAAGCTCTGCGGTGGTGGGTTTGAGTAGGAGTGATGGAGCAGAGTGAGAGTGGAGAGAAGCCAAGGAAAAGGCAAGAAGGAGAGTGGAGGTTTGAAGGAGAGTCTTGGGAGGAAGAGATGGTGGAAGAGGCAGGGGGTAAGCAGGCCAGGTTGAGCAGGCCAGCGAGTGGATTGAGAGGGAGTCAGGGTGAGGTATACCACCCCTCCTTCCACAGAGCAGGGTCCTGCAGAGTCCCTGGCCCCCCTGTGACGTCAGGGGCAGACTGCCCAGTGCCACGCCCAGCGGCAGCTGCGGCAAGCCCCGACAGGATTTTCCAGAAAGGTCTCGAGGCTCAGATAAACTATACAGGGACTGTAAAGACAGGCCCCACAGTGCAATAATAGTCCCTGGAAATAGCTGAAGGGCTCTGGTACTGGAATGACATGCCTCTGAGTAAAAAGACGATCCCTGGGAGTAACAGAAGGCCTCTGGGAGTGGAATGACAGACCCCTGAGTAGAGCGACAGCCCCGGGGTATAGCAGAAGGCTCTGGAAGTGGAATGACAGGCCCCTGAGTGGAGTGACAACCCCATGGGTGTAGCAAAAGCACTCTGAGACTAGAATGACATGCCTCTGAGTAAAAAGACGATCCCTGGGAGTAACAGAAGGCCTCCAGGAGTGGAATGACAGGCCCCTGAGTGGAGTGACGGCCCCTGTGTGTAGCAGATGGGCTCTGGGACAGGAATGTCAGGCTCCTGAGTGAAATGAGACCCCTGAATGAAGCAGAAGTACTCTGAGACTGGAATGACAAGCCCCTGAGTGGAGTGACAGCCCCTGGGTGCAGCCATAGGGTTCTGGGACTGGAATGAAAAGCCCAAGTGGAATGACAGCCCCTAGGTGCAACCATAGGGCTCTGGGACAGGAATGATAGGCCCCTGAATGGAATGTGGGCCCCTAGGTGTAGCAGAAGGGCTCTGATAGAAGAATGATAGGCCTCGATTCCAAGGACAGCCTCAGGGTGTGGCAGAAGGGCTGTAGCACTGGAATGACAGGCACCTGAGTGGAATGACGGACCCTAGGGGTAGGAGAAGGGCTGTGAGACTGGCATGACAGCACCATGAGTGCAATGACAGCCCCTAGGAGTAGAGATAGTGGAATTAAATACTTTACATTTTAATTATTTCTAGAAGACGTGTAGCTATCACTGATTCAGTTCCATCTGTACATTTATCCTTCGTTTCAGCTCCTCTGTTTACTTTTGCTTTCATGAGCTTGATATGAGCCACCTCCTCTATTTTCAAGCAAAAATCCTGCCCTTGTCCCCCTTCCTGTTCTCCTTTCCAATTCTGCAGCCTTCCAGACTTCCTGTTCCCATTACGTCACACTCTGCCTAAGTTCTTTGCTCACTGTGTTCACCACTGACCCAAAGCACCCTCCTTAGACTCTCTGTGAAAAATCCCATCTCAAACTCTAGTTTACAAACCGTTAACAAACTATATTGATGCTTTTATCTTGTTTTATGATATTACTATTTTATCTCTTTATGTATTTAGGTTATTATGCGCTCTGATCCCGCTTGCAAGGAGAGTGGACTATAAATCCAATAACATTAACAAATAAATAGTTCAGGACTCCTCAGCCTTTTGAGCCTGCAGGCCCCTTTGTAATTTTGACACACCAAGGTGGGTGCAGACACAGGTGATCCAGCCAGGAAAGAATGGCCACAGTGTACCTTCACTCACACAGTGAAGATTCTTCTAATGTGGTGGCTGCTTCTGCCAAAGGAATGATTTTAAAAATCTGCACAGCTGATCAGTAGCCTTGCTGGGCAAAAGTCCCACCTGGCCCCTCTCTTTCTTAAAACACTTGATGGGTACCTGGAAAATATTACCTGGTGCTTTAGTGTCCACAAGCGCCATGGTCCATTCTTCATGGCACACTTTAAGCTGATGATGCTGAGCATTCACGTCGATTGGTGCTAAAGCAGCTTGGGGTAGCATCATTCTGCACTGCACAACCTCAAGGCGAGTTGGTGACTGCTGATGAGTTCAGATGTGTCTGTTTGGAATGGCACCTTATTTTGTGGGGGCTGGAGCTGACGTCAGTTTTTTAAAAAAACATTTCACAAGCGTCGCAATGTTGCAATGATGCTAACCCCCCCCCCCCCCCGTATTTGCTGTTTGTGCTGCCCCTTGCCCACTGGAGAGGCAATTGGTAGTGGCATTCTGGGGGGAAACATGTACTTTTTAAGCCTGTTGTACTCTCAATTAATTTTTTTTTAGTAAAACTAGGAAAGCGTTAAAATGCTGGTGCTTCATTCCCTCCCAGGAGCTTCCCTGCCACTTTGGATCAAATGTGCATCAGGATGGGAAGGAGGGGAAAAACTAGGAGCAAACACACAGCTGCTACTCTGAGGGGCTGTCATTCCACTCTGGGGTCTGTCATTCCAGTCCCAGGACACTTCTGCTACATCCAGAGGCCTTTCATTCAACTCCCAGAATCCTTCTACAACTTGGTGCTTTCATGCCACCCTGGAACCTGTCGTTTCAGTTCAAGAGCACTTCTGCTACACCTAGGGGGTGTCATCCCACTCTGACGCCTGTCATTCTAGTCCCAAAACACATCTGCTATACCCAGGGCCTGTCATTCCATACTGGGGCCTGTCATTCAACACCCAGAATGCGTCTGCTACACCTAGGGGCTGTCATTCCACTCTGGAAGCTGTTGTTTCAGTTCCACAGTGCTTCTGCTACCCACAGGGGGTGTCATCCCACTCTGAGGCCTGTCATTCTAGTCTCAAAATGGTTATTCTCTACCTAAGGACCATCATTCCACTCAGGGGCCTGTCATTCCAGTCCCAGATGCCTTCTGATACTTCCAGGGACCGTCATTCCACTCAGGGGCCTGTCATTCCACTCCCAGAGGCCTTCTAGTACTCCCAGGGATCGTCTTTTTACTCAGAGGCATGCCATTCCAGTCCCAGAGGATTTTTGAACATAAGAACATAAGAACATAAAAGAAGCTATGTTGGATCAGGCCAATGGCCCATCCAGTCCAACACTCTGTGTCACAAAGTGACCAAAAAACCCAGGTGTCATCAAGAGGTCTGCCAGTGGGGAAGGGACACTAGAAGCCCTCCCACTGATTGCCCCCCCAAACACCAAGAATACAGAGCATCACCCGGGGGCTGTCACTCCACTCAGGGGCCTGTCATTCCAGTCCCAGAGCCCTTCTGCTATTTCCAGGGGCTGTCATTGCACTGTGGGGCCTGTCTTTCCAGTCCCTGTATAGTTTATCTGAGGGCCAAGCTACACATGATGAATGACACTTGAACGGCAAGTGTATTTCTCCCTGTTCACTTGCCCTCCACTCAATCCACTTGCTGTTCAAGTGTCATTCGTCATGTGTAGCTTGGCCCTGAGCCTAGAGACCTTTCTGGAAAATCTATTCCACATTTTCTTTGCCCCCCCTTTTTTGCTGTAATGTATTTCAGTGGAGCCCATGCAAGTAAATTGGCATTCCTGCCTTCCGTTATTTCCAGTGGGCAATCCTGTCATTCATTTTAGTACATCCCCTTCCTGGCAGCAGAAAACTTGCTCTGGGGCTGGAATTGGGAGGGAAAGGAGGACTCTTTGAGCGGACAGTCAAGGAGATGTTTTTTGGGGGGAGACAGCAGAAGGAAACCTCTTGGAAAGGACATGAGGACAGAGACAATCTTGGAGAGGAAGTTAAATTGGGGGGGAGGAGTGGATTTCTTTGGGCACACAGGAACAGCCCTCGACAGGACAGGACAGGAAAGGGCAGGACAGGGCAGGACAGAGGTGATTCTGGGGGGGGGGGAGGAGAGTCTCCTGAGGGGAACAGAAATCTCCCCATCGGGCCGCAGAGAGCCCAACAGCTCCCACCAGGACCTCAAAAGCCAGGAAAGAAAGCACCCCAAATAGCATTCACTGTATGGGGAAGAAAAGGCTTTGAAAGAACTCAAGAGCCCCCAAAGTGTACTGCAGGTTGTCAGAGAGTGTGTGTTTCACAGAGCCCAATAGCAGCCCCCTGTCACCTCAAAAGCCAGGAAGGAAAGCACCCCAAAAGGCACTCACTGTTTGGGGAAGGAAAGGCTTAGAAAGAACTCAGGCAAAGAGCCCCAAAAGCGTGCTGCCGGTCATCAGGTAGTGGGTGTTTCACAGAGCCCAATAGCACCTCAAAAGCCAGGAAGGAAAGCATCCCAAAAGGGCACTCGCTGTTTGGGGAAAGAAAGGCTTTGAAAGAACTCAAGCAAACAGCGCCAAAAGATGCCTTGCACTCACTGTGGGTCTGCGAGTGGGTGGGGTCAGAGCACAATAGAACCCACTGGGAACCCAGAAACAAGTAAGAAGTTGAAAAAAAAAATCAAGCCCCAGAACCCAAGGATTTGAAAGGGGAAAGAAATCAGAGCAACCTGATAGCATGGTAAAAGGATTTTTTAAAAAAGTGCTCTCACCAAGCAAGCAAGAATTGAAAGGCAAAAAAAATTAAACAGGAATGGAGGAGAGAGTAAGCCCTCTTGCAACCAAAGCCCCTTGCTAAGGCACAAGCAGCTCTGCAATGCAAAAGAAAAACTTCCGCAGCAAGCAGTTGCTAACTCGCTCTCCCACCTGCAAAGTGAAGCGGTGTTTCGCGCACTTTCTCTTATATACAGAAACACTACAGAATAATAGGTGCTCTCTGTTTGGCTGACAGAGCTGCCAATCAAGGTTTCCTGAGCTGAGATTGGTGTGTTTCAAATGAGGAAGGTGGCTCCACACCGTCGCCTAGGAAATTGATTGAGTGGCGATGGCGGGAATCCTGGCATAATGGGCCAATGGACAGATGAACAGAATGCCCCAAAATTCAGTGCTTTCATGAAAAAAACACATGCCCATGGCCCATGTGTTCGCGAACACCGAACAAGGTAATTCCGTGTGGAAATTAGGTCCGTTATGAGGTCCTCTACTGCTAAGTAGAGTCTTCAGTAAAATACTTTGTCAAAAGCCATTTGGAAGTCCGACTATATAATGTCTACCAGATCACCCTTATCTAAATTGCTCATTAACCTTCTCAAAGAATACTAAAAAGTTGGTAAGGATAAGGAAGGACTTCCCTTTGCAGAAGTCATGCTGATTTTCCATCAGAAGACTTCGTTTCTCTGTGTGGTTAATAATTCTGGCTTAGATCTTATTAACATGTACCATGTACACACTAGATAGCCTCTGTCAAAGAGTGTGTTTCCCATTGCACTAGCACTTGCATGTGCACCAGATCAATGGTTTTTCAATTACCCTTGTACAAATGGACTACTAGTGCAAGAAGAAGTGCATTCCATGGCAGAGGCTATCTAGCAAGCACAGAGCTTGTTCATAGGATCCAAGTCTCTATATTTAATAATCATTTCTACAAATGTGCCCAGAACAGATATTAGGCTAACTGGGCTATAATATCCAGGACCCACTCTGAACCTCTTTTTAAAAATCTGTGTAACATGTAGTCAATGAGATTCAATTACCTGCTGGCATATCAGGGAAATGAAGCCTATTTGAATGATGTCAGCAGCACTTCTTACAGTGGTCACATGGAATGCCCAACAGTTTCTTAGACTTATGCCTGAGTCTGAAAAATCACTTGCTTTTTGTGATCTTTCCTGGCTCACATGGTGGGGGGTGGGGGGATCTTTTGAGTGAAGACTTAAAGTTTGCTTGGAGATTGCAACAAATCTTCTCTAAACCTAACACCCCCTACAATACTCTCACCCTTAAGAAAGATCCAACCCCCCCCCCCCACACACACACACACTAGCCACTTTCTTTTCTTCTCTTACACTTTCCTAGAGATGGAGGCAAGTCCTTTAAGGAGGGGAAAGGAATCCAAAAGTGAGGCACATCAAGCACAAACACAAATTCTCACAATTTTATGCCTGTTACAAGAGTTTTGCAAGATGAATGATACATTTTGCTGCTCTTCTGCTTTGGGTATAAACTTACTTATAACTAACTGGCTTTTCACATTTCTGCTCTACTTAAAAAGTAAGATTAACTCCTGAATTTAGAAGTGCTGTTCTTTATCGTATACTGGGTAAAAAAGAACAGAGAGAACTTTTCATTTTTTATATTGTTGCATCTTTTCCACAGCATCCATCCATGTGATCTTCAGATGCAGTCTTTCTGGGCCTTTCAAACTATACTTTGTTGTAAGCTAAACCTTAGTGTTATTTTGCATGCTTACTAGAATGCTGAAATAAATACCTCCAGTTACATGATTTGATCTGACTCCTCCATTTCCACTTGTGACTTTTGAAATCAAACAGAATAAATACTTAGGTTCTTGGGTAAATAAATATTCTCTCCCTTTCCCCTCCCTCCCTTTTAGCCTTGCTATGAAACAGTGAAAATGTGGCTTCAGGAAAACCTGCTAGCAGTGGGGATTTTTGGACTGTGTACAGCTTTGGTTCAGGTACAATATTATACTGACCTTTTCTTAGTGATTTCTGTTTTAATATTACTTAAGCACAGTAAAATGTCTAAATGTGTTTCTCAGTGTTTCTCAACCAGAGTTCCATTGGGCTTCCGCAGGACCTCTTCAAGGATTCTGTAAAAATCATGGAATAAATAAAAATTTTGAAATACCAAGAAAAATTTCAAATATCCCTCAAAATATAGTTATTAAGGTTATGTAAACTGACTTATTTATATACAATAGCAGCTCTTTACAAATAATTTTTATTAACAAAAATATAGCAGCAAATGAATTGCGCTTCCCACCACCAACTGCTTCTGGCCTGTGAACATTTTCATAGGTAGAGGTTCCTCAGGATTTGAAAAATTAATTTAGGAGTTCCTCCATAGAAAAATGGTTAGAAACACTGGTATATCAGCTTTCCTTTACCATGTGTGTATTTTAATCTTATACTAACTATCAGAAGCCTAACATCTACAGTCTGCCCTAGGAAAAGTTACATACGTCAGCAACATAAGACTTTGCAACCTTCTCCTTTTTGTGTACATGTACACATGCAATCATCAGCTATTTGTATATGAATAATTGTAAAATTTTGTTTAATCTTATTTAAATTGTCTAGGATTAGGACTTGTTTATATGACCACTCACTGAGATGAAACAATTCAATGTACAGCACTTTTTATTAATTTGTTTGTATTAAGGGATTCAATGGAGGGGTGGGGGCAAAAGCAATCTCCAGGCAAGGGGTAAAAACATGGCTGCTTACAAATAAGGGATAATATAAGCAATAGAATGGCATTTATTCCAGAGGAAGTTAGTCACAGTAAGTGCTAAACTAGATTTGTTGAGAGTTGAGTCTGGATTCTCTGACCTGACTCAGGTACTGTCAGCCACAACATCCCACTGCTAGAAACTCATTTCCCAAGAATTTGGGAACCTGATACAGCCTTGTATCTGCATCATTTCAAAATATATCTTATTTATTTAGATATTTATACCCCACGTTTCTTACCCAAAGTGGCTTCCCATATCATTCTCCCCTCCCTCATTTAATCTTTTCAACAACCCTGTGAAGTAGGTTAGCCTGAGGGAGAGTGACTTATCTGCCCTTCCTCCAGAAACTACATGTGGCATTCCCCAATGGGACTAGGGATGTGCAATTCAGGTTTCCGATTCAGAAAAAATACCTGAATCGGACCCAATTCGCAAAGATTCGAGATTTCCGAAACAGCCCCAGCATTATAGGTCCGTTTCGGAAATCCAGAATCAAAGGTTCCTGAAGCTATTTGTATAGCTTTGGGCTTCTGGTCAAGGAGTTTAAATGCCCATTTCCCTGCTGTTGTGCAGCGGCAAGGAAAGGGGCATTTAAACCCCTGAATCAGCTGCTCGTCGGGGGCTTCTCCGACGAGCGGCTGAGTGCCGAGCTGTGGGACTTAAATTGCCTCTTTCTGTGCTGCTGCCCAGTGCGAGTTGGGAGAAGGAATCTTCCCGCCCCCTCGCACCAGGTGCAGCAGCCCGGCGGCCCCTCCCGATGTGAGAGGGATGGGGAGATTTTCCCCGCTCCTCTTGCATCAAGGGAAGAGAACAGCGGGGAAGTAGGCTTAAGCCTGCACCTCCCCGCCGGGTACCCCATTAACCTGCTGCTGTCAGGGCCAGGGAACTCCCCGGTCTGGTCAATGGTGGGTGAAAGGGGCGGTGAGGAAGCAGATATAAGCCTGCACCTCCCCGCCGGGTGCTTGGTTCATCCGCAGCTGACTGGGCCAGGGATATCCCCGGTTCTGTCAGCGGCAGGTGAAAGGGGCAGCGAGGAAGCAGGCATAAGCCTGCACCTCCCCGCCGGGTGCTTGGTCCATCCGCCGCTGACTGGGCCAGAGATTTCCCCAGTTCTGTCAGCGGCAGGTGAAAGGGGCGGCGAAGAAGCAGGCATAAGCCTGCACCACCCCGCTGGGTGCTCGGTTCACCTGCCGCTGATGGGGCCAGGGATTTCCCTGGTCCTGTCAGCAGCGGGTGAAAGGGGTGGCGAGGAAGCAGGCTTATGCCTGCAAGTCCCCACCAGGTGCTCCGTTCATCTGCCACTGACGGGGCCAGGGAACTCCCCGGTCCTGTCAGCAGCGGGTGAAAGCGGCAGCAAGGAAGCAGGCATAAGCCTGCACCTCCCAGCCGGGCACTCTGTTCACCCCCCCACCCCGCTGACGGGGGTCTTTGACACCAGGGAGAAACAGCCCAGCATGCTTGCTCTCCCGGTTGGAGAGAGGGGGGAAATCTCCCCTCCCTTTCGGACCAGGAAAGTCGGCACCACCAGACTTTTTCTCCCCGATGTCAAAGAGACAGGGAGATTTTCCCCATTTCTTTGACACCGGGGAGAAACATCCCAGCATCTCGCTCTCCTGGAGTGTGTGGGGGAATCTCCCCTCCCTTTTGCATCATGAGAGTCTGCGCTGCCAGGCTTTTTCTCCCTGATGTCAAACAGACAGGGAGATTTTCCCCATCTCTTTGACACTGGGGAGAAGCAGCCCAGTGCGTTCGCTCTCCTGGTGGGAGAGAGGGGGGAAATCTCCCCTCCCTTTCACACTGTGAGAGTCAGTGCCACCAGGCTTTTTCTCCCCAATGTCAAAGAGACAGGGAGATTTTCCCCATCTTGTTTACACCGGGGAGAAGTAGCCCAGCCCACTCACTCTCCCAGTGGGAGAGGGGGGAAAAAATCTCCCCTCCCTCTCAGCACCAGGAGAGTCACCACCAGGAATCCCCCCTGCTGCCTGCCAGCTGATAGTTTAAAGAGATCTTTAAAGGGCCAGATAAGTGGGTTGGAGGGAAGGGGTGTAGGTGGTGGTTGGATGGGAGGGGAGATAAGTGTGGGATTTGGGGTGGGAGTGCTGGGAGAAAACCCAGCCCCCTGAATCACTTTGGAATGCTCCGAATCTTTACAGAGCATTCCGAAGTGATTAAAATACCCTAATCCGAAGCAGCTTGCCACTTCGGGTTTTGGATATTTCTGAATGCAGGAAATCCTAATATTTTCAGAGTGCACACCCCCAAATGGGACTCAGCCAGAGCTCAGTTAAGGGGGGTGGATTAAAGCCCCTCTCTCCCAGTGTTGTAGCCCCAATCTGAATCAGGGCAATGTGCACTTGGGAAATGAATTTCCAGCAGTGTGATGTATGGCAGATAATATGGCAGTTATGTCAGGGAACCCATATCCAACTCCAAAAGAAATATGCTTATCTGCTTTAGCGCTTCATCCCACTGAAATCAGCTTTGGCTAACTTTCTCTATAAACTTTATTCTGTACACCAAAAAACACATCAAGTAGGTCTGTCAACTGATGAAAGAAGTTTAAATTTGCCATTCATCTGCATTTAATGGATTACTTTTAAAAACATTTTAATATCAGCAGAACTTCCTTACTGAAAGAATTGTGAAGAAACGTACAGATTAATAAACAAAAAGTGATACTTATGGTTAGATAAGCCTTCTTGAAAATTTTCTTTTTTATTCCTTAGAACAAAAATTCACAAATTTGCCCTTAACTTACATACCTGGCTATTAAAACTTGCCACCTACAAGTTAACTCATACAAATTAAGCTAATTACAGCTTGCCACCTTACCAAACAAAATTACTTGCAGCTCTACTAAAAAGCAGATTAATACTATGATCCAATGTTGAGTTAACCAGACAAGCTTAATGAAACCAGTTAGCTTACACACAAGTTTGTGTGGGATAATTGCCTAAGAGTATATGTGTACTACAAACATACACTGTTTCACATCAGCTGAACAGCCACGGCTTATTGCAGGGAACCCTGGCTACTAACTGTAGTACTGGGAATCGTGTCAGCCACAATCCCATCCCCCTATCCCTAGTTAAAATTCCATTCCCAAAGCTTTTCTGGGGAGAAAGAATGGCTCTGAAACCAGTTTGTCTGTAGCATAGATAAGTAAATACTGAAGCCCCCAACCTTTCACACTTTTCATTAACTTAAATCTCACTGAACTGAATGAGGGACCCAGTCTATATGTCCATCAGGAAAGTTCTTCTGCACAAACTCCACAGCTACTATTTCATTGGTCTTTGCATAAGAGAACTTCTGAATAGATAACTGTATTATTGTGACATGGGACAACAAGCTACATCATAAGCATGATGCCTGTACCATAGTGAAGCCATTTAGTATCTAAGTTGCAACAGCACTCAGCCTTTCATGGCTTTTTGTGGCTCCACAGTCAGACCAGCGTGACTATCCTTCCAGAACTGATTTCACAGTCTAACTACATTACAAGTAGCAGTACTGAGGAGCATGGACTTTACTTATTTGTTATCACAAGCCCTAAAAAAAGGATGCCCAGTTAACTGAATTCATGCAGCAATGGTAAATAACATCTTCCTTATGTCTCTTCCCAATTTTGAAATTTTTCATGAGAAACCTGAGAAGATACTTGAAATAGCACAATGCCCTTTTGTTATTTTCCTTTTTCTGTTAAACACACGTTATCCACCATGAATCAGTAGGATAGAATAAGGATTAAAACATGTCATAAATAAAGAGAAGCTATATTATGACATCTGAATTATATGTCAATTAATCAAGACTTCCTTTTGTGCCTACAGATTCTTGGATTGACATTTGCAATGACCATGTACTGTCAGGTTGTTAAGGCAGATACCTTCTGTGCATAAGAACCATTTCTGAGATCCCTGGCCCTGTCTTTTCTCCATACAAGATGCAAGAGGACTCTTCATTCTCATTTTTTTCTATGTAAAATAAACTGTGTATAATCCTCTCTAGAGATTTTGTGAATCACCCTAGTTTATCAATCACCATCATACAAATGGGGGGAAAAAGGAAACATCAAGGAACTCGGACTTGCTTTGGGCAAAAGAAAATATTCTAAGTAACAAGAAAATTTAAAAAGATGAAATTGCTCCCTTTTGCACGGATTATGACAAGATTGAAGAGGCTGCTTAATTTTTTTTCTTAGATGCTGCTGATCAATAGACATTTTCCAACATAGTGGATCCAGCACATTGTAGAAATACAGAGTCAAGTTATTTGTCAATGTGGGTGTAGTGGATGCAGAATAATTCAGAGGTATGATTTTACTGCAGTTTGTCCTTGTAAGACAACTAGAGTGTCAGATCAAAAAGCATGCTTCTGAATGCTTGAGATGTTATCATTGCGAATGGGACAGGTTCGGGGAAGTTTTCTGTTTAAAGCAGTGATTTCAATGTTCTCTGAAGTGAGATATAAAAAAGTAGCATCTACTCTGGTCTAGGTTTAGGTCTGCAAGAAGAAAATCTATTGGGTTCTGTCTTACAACCTAAATCAATAGTGGAATGCAAATGAGAATGGTTGGGAATTTATATGAAAAATATAAATATATTCATACACATAGATCATTCTAAAGAAATCTTAAAGTAAAGTAGTCTAGTAGCTGCCTTCTAAAGGGGGGAGAGGCTTTCCCTGTTTTGTTTTCCATGGGACCATGTATTCAGAAAGAAATAATGAAATATTTCTGGAAGGAGAAATTTAAGCCATTGGAAAAGAAGTAGTTACTTTAGATGGAATTCTGCTTCAGTAAACAAAGAGTAGTTGTCTTTGCCACAATCTTCTGGGTTTTCTTTTAAATGTCATTCCTGTTTCAAGTTATTCTGTGTCACTCATTTCCAGACTTAAAGACCCATAAAGAGCTGTCAGCTACTTGCCACCAATATACTGTTTCATTAATTTGCTCTCTGATAATTTCATTTCCAAGTAGGATGGAGCTCACTACACATAGGAAGAGTTCATGAGCTAGAATTACATATGTTTGTTTTATCAGCAAGCAACTGTCATTTACAGAACTCAATCAAATAGCCCCCAGGCAAACTTGCATAATTTCCCCACTAACAAACACAGGTAGCCCAATTAATGTCAGTGGATACTGCAGAAAAAAATGCAACTTTATATAGGCAATCATTTTCCTGTCTCTCTCTTCCCTGTGTTAACATTAACTGAAACAAATGTGAATAATATTTTCAAGCCATGTCACATCTCACAATATTTGGCTATTACAAGTATAAGGTAGCACAGAAGCCAAAGTAGTCAATAATATTTTGCAATCTCTCTAACTGCAAATACTCTGGCTCAGTATGAGATACTAGATCTACTGTATGCTGGCAAGGAGCTGTATACAGCCAAAAATATTAGAAAAATTGATCAGTTGTTTAATATAATCACATTGGTACTGCCACACTGTAATTGATCAACTTATCACATGAATGATGGAGGTGATTACAACAGGAAAATGTAGCAGAAACCAAGCTTTGAGAGAAACAACATGTTTGTATATAGGTGACTATGCCCTGAAACAATTTGTCAATTCATGCCATGTTCTGGTCTCTCAGCGTTAAAGTAGGCTTTGAAGCCAGACTGTAAAAACTATTGTGCTGATCCAGCAAACAGAGACAGGTGAATCTCTTGATAAATGAGTGCCCATCACTGTCTGAGGAAGAATAAACCCAATCCAAATCCAATTTCTCTCTTGCTTCTGAACTGTTTCCCTGTCTTGCAAAAGCTGACTGGTGCTATCCATAGTCTAAATGGTGGTTAAACTGATATAATTTCCCTAATGTACAAGTTTGGAGAAAACATTCCCATCACTTAAGTTAAAACTCAGGCAGTATTATAGTTTTCTTTCTACCTTTGGTAGCCACAGAGTTAAGCAAAGTGTTAAATCTTCCCTTGAGTATTTAACACTGGAGCATTAATATTCAAGACAGACAGCCTAATGACATAAGAAAATGGACCTAAGAAAATATGACTACATCACAAGACCAAATCAAGGTTACCCCCTGTCTTAAGGGCTGCTTTATCTCTCCTGCCTGAAAGGCACAACCAGGATCCTGGTTGAAATAGATAGCTTTAAGCAAGGACTTGTGATCAGGGATCTTGGGTCAGTTCTACATATGGTACACTGTATGGAAAGGTGAAAGGTAGGAGGGCTGTGCTGCTATTTAATCAATTTTTTCACCATATGAATTACAACATTAATAATTATAACTATTTGCAGTCTGACAGCAGGACAGAGTATACATGACCGTTTTATTTCACGGCCCCACTTTATACCAATAACTGCCATAATTTCTTCCAAAGAATCTTGCAAACCTTAGTTTGGCAAGAATGCTTTTTAAAAGCTGCACTTTAATCCCAAACTGCAATTTTCATAATTCCTAGTGATGAGAAAGCAATTGTTAATCCAATACAAGACTATAGAAGGTGCATATATAGCCCAAAGGTCAGAACACTTGAGTCCTCTGAATCAGTCAATGATAAATAGCTGTCACTAGACAAACAAGTTTTGTTTATATATGGAAACACCATGATAGATTGAGGGGCTGAGGACATTTAGCACCTTGTTGCCTTCCTTTATACAGAACTACTGATGACATTATGGCTAAGCTTTTATTCATTCACGGGCTTTGATCTCAGCCCTGGCCCACTGAATTGGCCATGGTCTAAAATCCTGACTGTCAAGTCACAACACAATCCTACCACACCAATATGTGAAAAAGAGCAATAGGCAAGTCACTAATATCATGGCTAGTTATGGGATGCATGCACCAATTACACAGTAAAATATAGGAAGTAACCCTGCCTCCCATCCATCATAGCCCTTTCTCTCCCCCACCAACTCCCCATCCTTACTGTTCCTGAGCATACTTTGACTATTTAAGTCTTAAGCAACAGCTTACATGTTATTTCCCTCCTCCTTCTTCCTTCCTGCACACTTTCCCTACATGCAAAGTGACTGTTACATGGCAGTACCATTGCTGTTAGTTGTTGTCATGACTCATTACTACAGTTGTATTCCCAAACATTCCTGTTGACAGCTTGTGGATTCCCATCTTGGAAGAGCAGAATAAAGGAGTGATGAACACATTAATAAAACATTGCTTGTAAAAAGGCAAAAGACAGATGAAAACTATTTGTGGAGATCCCCATCATTAAAAATTAACATGGCAGACTTGGTGGCTCAGCAGAGAACAGCACAGAAGTTGAGCTGCTGCACTGAACAGGGTGAGTCTCCCACCGGAGGACTCAGTCATTTTAAATTGTGATCTCCAAAGAGGAGGGAGCGAGTATTGTCAAACTGTCTGCATATTCATATTTTTATTAATGTCTGTAACTGCTGAGTAGATGCTGCTGCTGCATAACAATGCACCCTCCTCAGGAAATTTACATGAGCAGTTGTACTGGTCTTCCAGCAAAACCCATCTGTCCATCAAAGAGAGGTAAGGGTAGCTATTTCTCCATCTACACCAGCAACAACTCATGTAAATGGCACACTATCTGTACCGTACTGCTACAGTAAAACTCTGCTACCAGCTTCTTAGCAAAGCAGTTCACAGCAAGTAACAAGCATTACTCTCCTGAGTGGGCTTGGAAGCTGGTGAAATTGGCCTGCCCTACTGTTAGCTCTTATGGAAAGGATGCAGAAGACAAGATGCTGAAATCCCGAACCTTTGTCATATTGTCTTCATCTGTGGAATCACTGACTGACTTTCTACAAGCTGCTTAAAAAGAGATCTTTTGGAGCAGGCCAAGCCATCCAGTAGACTGCCCCTTTAAAACCAAAGGAAAGAAAATTGATAGCTGAATACTGCTCACACCGGTGAAGAGAGTTTTTTTTTTTTTTTAAGGCTTAAGAGAGGTCCTCTGAATACAACACTGCCAGCCTTGGAGTTAAGGTGGATACTAGCTGCCTGTAACGCAGAAATGGACACTGCCAGGGAGAAGACTCATTCAGCACCAGCCACAAAAGCTAGATACCAGCAGCTGATTCACATCATCCGTGAACTTTCAATACAGCCTCACTTGCTGTAGTTTATTAGGCATCTACTCAAGCCCTATTTTTCATGAGAAAAAATGTTTTTGCTCCTGAGTAAGTAACACTCTTACTGAGCAGTCCACTGCAAGCAATACAAAGTTGAACAACTTACTTCCCCTCCTAAAGAAACATCTTGCTAGCCTACTTCATTAATGGCACAGGCACTCACACCAGCATGGAAGAAGCCAGTGCACTTTCCTATGTTATGATAAGTACCGGGCTTTTAAGTATACACCGACATGACCTAAAGCTGTTTAGGGCTCAGCTGCTAAGGCTGCCTCTAAATATACAGGTACTTGGTGCTTAATTTCTTGTTCGTAGCTCAAGGGCTTATTGGAATCCTACTCAAGTTAAAGCAATTGGAATGTAGGTTTACATTTCCAGCTGTGTCATATGTTGGGACTGTGTTGTCTTGTGTCTACTATAAATATATCTAATACATTGTGTGTGTTTAATATACTATAAAATAACAATCAACCACTGCCCAGTTTTATTATCTGTGGAAAGGAGAAAGAATTATTCAGCTCCTTATAGCATAGTTAATAATCTATGAGTACATGCTATGACACTTGCTTATCTTTTTTTCAGTTGTACGGCTGTTTGGCCACAGTAATTGTACATAACAGCATCAAAATGAGTTGAACACACTATGGAAGGATTTGCACCTTATAAAGCAGCAGGAAGACCTCTTTGGAAAGTTGTGCAATGACTTCTCTGAACTGTGAGGTTAGGGCTTTCCATATACTTATATTGTAAATGATTCTACATGTGCATTACTGTTAGATTCTTGAGTTGAAAGCTATGCTCCAAGAGTGGAATACAGAAAAAAACCGAGAAAACTGGGTGTGTACAAAGACCAGGTTTTCAAAAGCACCTAAATAACAGACAGCCCAGTCCTTAGCATGTTTACTTGGAAAAAGCATGAGTGAACTAAGCTGAGCTAATGCCCAAGTAACCATGTTCAGGACTACAGACTTAGATTTTGTATCTTAGGAGGATGGAGGTTCACATCAGATACAATATGCAATTACATCCATCTTTCTCTGATTTTTTTTTAAAGGCAAATGTAGAAGTTTTCATGAAGGAAAAGTGGGGAGGATTCTAACTCTGTCATCTCTGGCTATTTTTCTGTTGAAAACTGTCTCCTTCAAGAGAAACAATATCTCAGAAGAAAAGCACATTAATGAGATGCTTTTTACAGAAAAACATCCTCAGGTGAAAAGCAGCCACTCCCTCAGCCATTCATTTACGCAAATCAAGTTTCTTAAGTCTGCTTTTGTTTTAAAAACAAACAAAATTAGGGCAAGATGCATGTTACATTGTGTCTAGATTGGCCCAGGGAATCACGACAATCCTATCTACCCAGTAAGTTCACTTGTCTAACAGGGCCTACCTACATGTTATGTTTTCCTCATGTCCTTCCTGGTCCCAGTAACCAGATACGTGCTATGACTTCTGTGTTCTGGGACCTTCATTCCCAGAGGCCAATTTGAATCGCGACAATGGTGCATAGGAAAAGGGAGCTTAAGCATTCACCCTATGCCATTTTCCTGACATGAAGTGGCCCCAGGGTGTCCATAACCCCATTGGGGAAGTTTATGTATGAGCCCATCAGTACATGTGGTTTCCTCAATGGGCAAACAAAGCCCCAAATCCATTTCAAGAATGGGAAATGACATAGGGGGAGGCTTAAACCCCCATCTTCCTACACACCATGGTCCTCCTGATCCAAAGCAAGGCCTGTGCACCTGAAAACTGAGTTCCCATCATGGAATGTGTAGTGTACATTTAATTTTGCCAAGACCTGAGCAGGGCCCACAGGCAACATGTACAGCTAGGCCCTGGCACATAGATTTGTTGCATTCATATATTGGATTCTTAGATGAGCAATTAATTCATCTTGGATGTATACATAAAGAGACTCACTGATGTGTGATACTTAAGTTCCATAGTGCCCATGTCTTTCACTTATGAAAATATTGCCTTCAGCTTTCAAAACAATTTAAAGCAAGTACCTATATTTTCTTTCAAGTTACATTTTGTACCTGTTCACTGTAGCTTTCCTTGGTTACTTGGATTTCCTTGCTCCACCGAAGGAATGGTATATTTTCATGCACTGCACAGAAAGGCGAAAAAAAGATACATTATTTTTTAAAGTTATTAAATATTATTTAAAATTTGCAGCTGACTGTTTTGTATTCTTTAATATGCATAAACAAATTGATAATATATACAGTCAGATACACACAAACTTTTAAGCTATATTTATGTGAGAAAATACTAGATGATTCTATTCTCTGAAGTTTTCATTTCATTTTGTGTTCTGTTTGTTGGAGGTGGATTAAAAATGAAAAATAGGAATTAGTCAGCATGAGACCAGTGCTTTCATGAAATAAAAACTGAAATTAAATTTCATAGCCCATTTTCTTTAAAAAAAAAATGCAGCCTTGGTTAACACTACAGAAAGGGAACTACGTGAGCCCATTTGGAAACTGTTAATGTCCTATGAATAATGCTCTGGGTTAACTTGCCTGCTAAGGCCTAGCAGTTTGTTCACCAAATTTTAAGAGCCCAATTTCAACTGTGTCTTAAGAAGAATTAAACTTTAATATGTTTGGTTGTTGTGGGTTTTCCGGGCTGTATTGCCGTGGTCTTGGCATTGTAGTTCCTGATGTTTTGCCAGCAGCTGTGGCTGGAATCTTCAGAGGTGTAGCACCAAAAGACAGAGATCTCTCAGTGTCACAGTCACACTGTCAGGAACTACAATGCCAAGACCATGGCAATACAGCCTGGAAAACTCACAACAACCATCGTTCTCCGGCCGTGAAAGCCTTTGACAATACATTTAATATGTTTCTCCCTAGATTTAAGATAATCCATATTTCTGGTGTCTGAAAGTGCATTGTGTCTGGAAATCTCTACAGAAAAAAATTAAGAAATTTAAAGATAGAAAGTCCATGTAAATTCTGACATATGCAGATGCCATCAAAATAATAAATGCCTGCAACATTCAAAGGGACTCTTCTCAAGGATAGTAGTTTTATCATTAACAGGATGGAGAGAAAACTGCAGCTTCCCGTATATTGTCGATAAACTCATAACAGGTTCAGTTGCGCTAAATGAATTTTTTAACAAAAAGTAGTGCCATACAGTTGACTATTGAATGGAGTAGGTTTTCACTTCTTAAACAATGATCAATTAATTAAGCAAAGGAGTTGTTTGAAGTTTTCACATGAAAGACTGTTGTCATGCAACTGGGGGCATATCCCCATTCATGAGAGCATTGCTGATGATCTGTACTATTAACCCTGATGTCACTGACCACCTATTTGGAGAAAAGCAGGACCAAAATTAAGTCCAGGTTCTTGCTCTCCTCAACTTCTCCCTCATAGGCAAACATCATTGTTAGAGATGACCAGGCTTATCATTTGTTTCACAGGCAGAAATCACTGTTCCCAAACATCTCTGAATCTAAGGCTTATGTTTATTTATTTGCAAACTATGATCAAATAAGCATATCAGGAATTTTTCTCCCTACTATATGTTGTCATCAACATATATAGCCACATCAAAGTCTGCATCCATATAGACTGATGTACCATCAGCATAGCAGTTGCTATGCAGGTAAGAGTTTCCATTTCTAAATGTAATGTTCTAGACCACTGATGGCAAGTGAAAAGCATCAATGGTGTGTTCATCATGTTGATTCACAGCAGCAGCATCATTATCAGTAGCAAATTTCTAGATTGCTATCATCACTGAGAAAACTATTAAGGATGTACTAGCTTAATAGTGAAGTTCAGGCATCTACTTTAGAGTTGCCAAAGAACTCAAGTCTAAATACTACTGAGAGTGTACAATGGTTTAACAGCTGAATGCAGTAATGTGTTAATTCATTCAAATTGTCAATCATTGCAGTATTTGATCAATGGAAGTATCGCAAAAGCTCAAGGGGTGTGAGCCATCAAGTCAAAACTTAACCTATCAATACTCAGACAGCTCAGTCAAAAGACCACTTTACATGTTATGACAGGAAAGTCTCCACATGTTGCTTTCAGGACAACAATGGGTGTGAATTAGAAATGCACTTTTGTGAGTAAAACTCTTAATATAAGCCAAATGTATACAAATTCAACCAAACCCTGACATCTTGGGTGTGATGCTAGAAATAAGCAGAGATAGTGGGCTTTGCAAAATGTCCACTTATATCTGTATTGAAAATCATATATATAGTTACAAAGATCTAAATTTTCAAGTTAAATAAAATTTAGTTGGTTTTACTGCACAAGGATTTTTTTACAAATACCAAAAATCCATCTTTTTCCATGTGTTCAACCAACGTATGGTCTTCAGCTTCAAGTTGTACCCTAACCTAATGTGGGTCACACCAACAGCATATTTTTGGTGTTTTAATAGAAGGAGAAAGACAAGGGAAAGAGCAAAAGACTGAGACAGCCATGGCAAAGTATTATATGTGGATCCTGTGTTGCAGATTGAGGTTAATGACAGTCTTTGGGCTGGAAAGACTACTGTGTTGGAGGATCCCTACTCGTTTATGATATAAAATACTATAAACTAAAAATTCACTCTGCAGATATTTTTGCTATGTATAAAATTATATGGAATTATTGTGTTACAAGGCAATTATTAAATTTCTTTGTACATGTACCAAATCCAGATGGCATCCTTCTTTGATAAAAAAAAAAACTTTGAAAGCTACCTTTGCCTAGAATTGTTGGTATGTAATTTTGTTCAATGGCAGTTGAAACATTATTAAGTTTAAAAAAATGTTTTTGTACAAGGTACAACATAAAAGCGAATGTTAAAATGCACTTTTGTTTCTGTATTTATTTTCCCATATGACTTGTAATTAAGGTTTTCTTTCAGGCACTCGTTCAAAGATCCTGGTGAAATTAAGACAAATCTTAGAAGAATTTAAAATTAAGAAGTACAAAAGAATAATTTATGAAAATTTACTTGGCTGCTTTTCCAATTCTCTTGAATAAATAGTTGTCTCAAAGCAATTTCCTACATTCACACCACTATTTATTATATTCATCATTTCAATCTAAAACAGAAGAATTTTAAAAAGATAATATGGCAAAATTTTGGCTCAAATTGATTTCCTCATGCAAACTGGTGAATAATGCTGCAAATCATTACAAATTTTAAAATAAATAAATTATCAGGGTTTATCCATTGCACTGGGAAGCTCCAAAGTAAAGAGCTTTTAAGCATTTATTATACCACGCTTCACATCTGTGGCTGCATTAGCCAAAGCACAGCATAGTCAACACGTTTGCAGAAAACAAATACTTTTTAAAACAAACAGTTCTTCAAGCAAAGTGTTTAAAACTGCCACACTTTTAGACTGAAAGATGATCCTACCATTAAAAAGTTGTTGGGATCAATTCAGGCTGGCATCTTGAATTGTATACATAAAAATGCAACATGGTGGCCAAAAAGGTAGCTGTGCTTGAAACCCCAATGAAATTAATTAATGGCACTTAACAATAGCCATTATAAACGTGCTCTTTTGATGTTGCTTAAACCGTTATTTTTGTTTTTTATTTTGTTTCTCTTTGACCGTTTGACTTTTTTAATGGTGAAGGCATCACCAAGTGAATTTTGTTGGCAGAAAATGTAACAGATATTTAATCAAATGAAAATCAAGCCCATCTATACTTTCATCTCCATAAAAAGGAACTCATGGAACAAGTTAAATTCACAAAACCCAACCTATTTAAATGATCAGAAGATGTGTAAGACGGGCTGCTGTCTGACATATTTAAATTGAATGAGACATGAATATGGGCTTCTCTGTCTAAATATTATTCACTTGTTTTAAGGATCTGGCTGATTTCCAGGATGGCATTTGAACTCCTTGAGAACAACTTCTCACAGTTCTCTAATTTCACCTCATTACATGACCCGATTTACATATGTTGGAGGGTTGCTATCAGGCATAACAGTATTTTGGTTCAATCGTTCTTCTTTGGCTGTTTGAACATCAGGTACTTTGGTGAACTTCACTTGAGAAACTTGTACAACCTTAGAAGTATTTTGTATTCAGTTCATTGTATTGAAAGAGGGATTGAAAGGACATAAATTTAACTATGAAAATCCTGCTGAGCTCTAACATAAATCCTTGAGCTTTAGAGCCATTGTTTGGTAATTGACACAGAATTCTGAGCACTCCTCTTTTATCTGTGGGGTCATTTCTACACTGGTTATCTGCCCCAGGTTCAATGTTGTGGGAAAGCAGCATTTCCCCCCTGCTTCCCCACAGCACTGTAATACTTTTGTACACCTTCCAGGATTTCTTCAGCTTTTCCTCCATCCTTCTCAAACCAGGTTTGTGGCGAAGTTTTGGGAAGGATCACAGTAAATTCTGGATGGCTGCTGTGTGGGTAGGAAAGTTCCTATCTTCTCACGGACATGGCATCCATTTTTGCTGACACTGTCCCCATGGTGGTCATTTCCTCTCTAATTGGCAATTGAATACTGTTATATCATTATACCATTAAAAATAATATATGTAACAGAGAGGAGAATGTAGACAGAGCATATACAATGCCTGTCTTCTATACTGATTGATCCAACTTCCACTATACCACAGCTCACAGATGGGCATATCTTTTTATCTGGTTTAGGCAGAGAAGGCCTAATATCTATACTGAGATTTATATCGGTACTATCTATATCAGTACTGATATCTATATCAGTTACAATTGGCTTTCTGTAGCTCAGTAAGCCTTCCTGTCCCCAAGTTGGAGTTTTGAAGTTTTTAAAACGGCAGCAAGCAGGATGTACAGTAATCATAGTAACGCAGTTCTTACCCTTGAGAAAGGCTCAAGAAGAGTAGTCATGTCTGAAGATCAGAAAGCAAATGGAATTTAGCTCTTGTTAACAACCAAAACTAGCAAAGTGTCTAGATGGAACAGGCAAATCATGACAAAACCTTGTCCCATTGAGGAAGGCACACAGGTCATTCGAACAGTGATAGACATCAGATGCAGTTCTGCTTTTGTACACAAACACAGTAGAAGCTTTAGCGGGGCCAGTTTATTTCATTTTGAGTTGGTTAGAGTTAATGTGAAAAAAGGTTCTACATGCAGAGATGAAACAAAACTCTTACAAAACAGAATCTATGACTGTTCAGCCAATCTGCTCTATTGATTAATTGAATGCTCCAGTACCTTGTTTATAGGAAGAGCTATTGCTGCATATATACAGAAATAATAGATGGCACTTCCATTGTTATTGCTGATGGTGCACAAGGCTTTTTTCATTTTAATTTAGTCAGCTCTCCCACTGATGTTACCATTTCCCCCTCAATGCTTTACAGCACATTAAATGCAAAATTGAAACTTAAATTGAAAGTGCCAACACTCCACATAAATATATGCATAGTAATCTGCGTGGCAACATAGCACAGAATTTACATTTAATTGTCCCTAGAATTATATTGGCAATTTTGGGTTCATTTATTCTAGAATGCGTCATTTACTATTTGCTGATGCCATAGGCAAGACTTACTATCAGAAGTCAGGCAACACTAGAATGTGTAACCTAGAAACTGGAAATTGGGTTTAAATGGAAAGAAACAAACTCTTTTAGAGACGGAGTGGTGGTTTGAATGTCCCCTGTTTTTCTGAAGATATTGCTTTCATATTAGATTTCCTGTCTGCATTTAGTACATTTAGCAAAACTGTGAGTTCCTCTACTTAGGTTAAAGAGCAAAATATTGTTTTACTCCTCTTTACCTCATTCTTTTCTGATTTTCTCACTTTCTCTCTGTGACACCAAAAATATGAGCCCAGATGTTAGTAGCTGAAGGAATGAATATACTGTTGGAAAAAAGGTTAAAAATAGCTTAAATTCAGAGCTTTCCATTCAGCCATTAAAAAGTTATTTTTAACTTAGAATACTGTATTCCTCCAAAATAATACAAAAATAAACTTAGTTTGCCTCTAATTTCACTCCAAATCCATTTTTGCTTACCAGTCTGAGTTAGGTTGTTCAGAACTTGATTATCTCCAAAAAGCTATTTTCCTTGATTTTCTGCAGCAACTGTCTCAGAAGACTACCACTGCACCATTTTTTCACAAGCAAAGAAAGTGAAAACCAGATAAAACTTCATTGAGCCTGTGCTGCTACTGTATATTTCCCCCTCTCTTCGTGAGATGAAGATGACCCTATAAATATTTCTATTTTCCATTGCCAAGGTAGCACATGGCTAGTTGACAAAGACACACAATCCTTCTGCCTCTAAATGCCAGATTTACAGCATTCATGCTAGATTCTCTAATCTGATATGATAATATATGCCCCAAACAGCCTGCTATTAAGAAAAGAATTGGAACTTTCATTTATAAACCAAATATAAATCTTTCTTTTTGTTGTCTGATCCTAGTCCTATTAATGCAGGACTAATCAATCTACAGGTAATGTTTTCTTGGGAGATGAGCCTACCACAAAGGTACTTTCCACAGAGCTGTATTGTACTCTTGCTGTAAAGTACTTGATATCTAGGGTTGCCAAGTATGAGCAGGGAAATTCCTGGAGATTTACTGATGGAGCCTGGGGAAGGCAGGATTTGAGGATGGGAGGGACCTCAGCATGATATAATGCCACAGAGTCCACCCTCCAAAACTGCCATATTGTCCAGGGGGGCTGATTTCTGTAGTCTAGAGAACAGTTGTAATTCTGGGAGATCTCCCAGCACCTGTATGTTGGCAACTCCATTGACTTCCTATTTATCAGAAATTTTCAGTGCAGCTCCACCAGGTATTTCTAGGTATGTGAGTCTGGGACCTTTCAGAGTTACTACTTGTATGTATGTATGTATGTATGTATGTATGTATGTATGTATGTATGTATGTATGTATGTATGTATGTCATTTATAGTCCGCCTTTCTCACTGAGACTCAAGGTGGATTATACAGTATGAGATTAGTACAATCAGTATCAAGGACATTTCCATAAATAATGCCATTGGGTAAATAGATACAAGTTTACAAAGACATAGCATTAGCAAGAATTCAATACAGAGTAGAAGGAAATACTGAAACAGAACATAATCAATTCTAGGACTAACATCAGACAACATAAAGCACAGGTAGTACATAGGAGTACATATTTAAAGCAACAGATAATATGTAAGGCAACATAGTGGTGAAGTCTATGGTCCCTATCTCATTGGCAAAACATCTGATACCCCCTCCCTACAAAACAGCCCTCCCATTTGATTAAAAAGCCTTTTTGAACAATTTGGTTTTGCATCATTTGTGGAAAGCCAGGAGAGTGGGGGCTCTCCTGACCTCCTCAGGCAGGTCGTTCCACAGGGCAGGGGCCACCACAGAGAATCCAGACAAATCAATTTACACATGGCTACACCACGCTCCTTCAGAAACAGTGATGCCATGGATGGCTTATTTACTGTTAGCATTTATAGCTGCCTTTTTACCCATTTACATAAATAATTTATCGTTTTAAAAAAGAAAAAAAAATTTAAAAAACACCTAGGGCTGTGATGAGATCAAGTTGTTCTTCCCCTCTGTAGCACAATTACAGGGTTGGGACAGCACTAGGCTGTTAACAATACTACCTCTCAGCCCTCTGATGGCTCAGCTGCCACTGTCACCTTTTTGAGGGCTTCAGTGGGCCTTGTGAATAATAAGTTTAAAAATATAAAATACTAAATATGAAGCAGCCATTAAAAACCTGCATGCCTCCTTGCTGTTGGAAAAGGATTTTGGTGGGATCAGTTGGCTAAACTTCGGTGCGTACTGCATGTAACATACTGTTAGGCATCTACATAAACATTTTTATGCCTGCCTATAAAAATAATATCTTCATGTAGCAAATGCATTCACAACTCTGTATTTGACAAACATACCAGGACCAAGGAGGAGTACTCCACCATATGTACACATGCAGTTGATCAAATGCATAATTGCTTCTACATATCATGCAAATGTCCCTGCCCACATGGCTTCAAGGAACATTCACACACAGTCCCCAGCAACATGAAAGCGGCTTGCATGCCATTGGCTGCATATTATGTATGCATAAAGAGAGCCATAACATTGTAATTTTGACTTTCTTTGATGGTGCTCCATTCAACACAAAGATTAGAGTAGTTTTGCTACCTGCAGAAAGACAGTTTCCCTCACAATAGCACTAAACTATTAAACTAAATAGCATAAAAGCAGCACTTTCATGCTGCTTGCAGACCCTTGCAGACTCAGTTAAGAGCCTAGGAGTTATACTGGATCCAACGCTACTACTAGAAAAACAAGTTAAGGCAGCTGCAAAAAATGCTTTCTACAATCTCATTTTAGCCTGGAAGATGGCTTCTTATCTCGACACAGCCAACCTGGCCACCTGGATCCATGCTACAGTAACATCAAAACTTGACTATTGTAATGCATTATACATTGGTCTCCCAACTAAGTTAACTAGGAGGCTCCAATTGGTGCAAAATGCTGCGGCTTGACTATTATCAGGAGCGAGCAGGACCTTGAACATCACTCCCACCCTACAGTCACTCCATTGGCAACCTATCAGTTACTGTGCTCAGTTCAAGGTATTGGTTATTACATACAAAGCTCTTCATGTCCTTGGTCCAGCATACCTACAGGATCGCCTCCCTCCCTATGTCCCTCCATGGCAGCTTCGCTCATCTGAACAGGGTCTCTTGCAGGTGCCAGGTACATGAGCGAAATCTAGGAGGTGCCAGGTACAAGAGCAAAATCTAGCAGGTACATGAGTGAAATCAACAGCAGCCCGTACACCCGTTCTCTGTGGGTGGCCCCTACCCTATGGAACGGCCTGCCTGAGGAGGTCAAGAGAGCCCCCACACTCCTGGCTTTCTTCAAACAATGCGAAACTGAATTATTCATAAAGGGCCTTTTCTCAGCTAAGAGGGTGGTATTGTAGGGAAGGGGTTCCAGATGTTTCGATAATGAATTAGGAACCATAGATTTCACCATTATGTTGCCTTACATATTATCTGTTGCTTTAAATATGTACTCCTATGCTTCATGTTGTTTAATGTAAGTCCTAGAATTGATTATTTTCTGTTTCAGCAATTCTTCAATCCCATATTGGATCCTTGCTAATACTATATCTTTGTAAACTTATATTCTTTTACCCCATGACATTGTTTATGCAAATGTTCTTGACACTGTATGGAAATGCCTGCCCTTGTCCTTGCCACTGATTGTACTAATCTCACACTATGTAATCTGCCTTGAGTCTCAGTGAGAAAGGTGGACTATAAATGACATAAACAAACAAAAACTAGGGAGAGCAGTCTCACATGAAACAGAATCTAGCAGGCTACAATTATAACGTGGGCATAATGTTGACTGCTTGGGGTACCAGTCCACTCATACTCAAGCTACCTTAGTATACCTTTACCAATCTGGTCAGACTCAAGCTATCTCAGTAGACCTTTGTAATACTCATTTCAGTCTAGTTTGGTGTAATAATAATAATAACAATAATAACAACAACAACATTCGATTTATATACCGCCCTTCAGGATGACTTAACACCCACTCAGAGTGGTTTACAAAGCCTGTTATTATTATCCTCACAATAAAACACTCTGTGAGGTGGGTGGGGCTGAGAGCTCCTGAGAACTGTGACTTGCCCAAGGTCACCCAGCTGGCTTCAAGTGGAGGAGTGGAGAATCAAACCCGGTTCTCCAGATTAGAGTCCCGCGCTCTTAACCATTACACCAAACTGTAGTGGTTAAGAGTGGTAGAACTCTAATCTAGAGAACAGGTTTTGATTCCCCACTCCTCCACTTGAAGCCAGCTGGGTGACCTTGGGTCAGTCACAGCTTCTTGGAGCTCTCTCAGCCCCACCCACCTCACAGGGTGATTGTCATGATGATAATAACAGCACACTTTGTAAATCTCTCTGAGTGGGCGTTAAGTTGTCCTGAAGGGTAGTATATAAACTAAATGTTATTGTTATTAGTTCTGTATAAAACCCTTCAGGGCTCAGTATTTTCTGGGGAAGATAAAAGGCTGCATAAAACAAGAGAATGCTAACCCCAATTTGGCCAGCATCAAAAAGTAAAATATACTTTTAAAAGATAGTTTATCTTAAGAATGGCTCTTGTATTCACAGTTTTAGTGGGGATCAGAATTCCATAAAAATAAAATAGGAAAAAGTTTCATCATGTTCCTTAGGATGAATTTTTAATTGAAATTAAGGAACATACTAATGCTGTTTCAAATAAGCAAAAAAAAAAGACTATTTTTTAATCCTCACCAAATTACTTTTACAGGGAAAACCACCTGAGAAATAAATTGACAGATTCACATATTCCTTATGTAAACCCAAGAAAATAATTACTTTGATAACCCAATGCTGTAAAACAACCCAAGACACATTAAATAAAATGAGATAACACTGTTGTTTCTTTACTAGTATCTAAACTATTGAACTATTTTAAAACCTACATTCAACAACAGCTAAATCAAATTTACTTTGCCAACTCTATTTGTCTCTGCACAAGTTTTGAGAGACATTTCTTGTCATAACGAAATTCCTTTTCTTTATCACTTTAGATCTAGAGGTCTAACATCACTCTAGCAGGAATAAATTGGAAGTGCTTCTGCTCTAACTCAAGTGGGCAGCATTTATCAAACCAAGAGATACCCAATATTCCAGCATCTTTGACAACTGATGAGAGAACAAACAAAATAGAATTAACCCTTCGAAACAAGCTCCAGTTATAACCAAGATCTTGCACCTCAACTTGTAATAGGCCAAGCATAAGGACCTAACTACATAATATATTTTCCAGGTTCACATTGTCAGATGTGCTTCAAGTTCTGTACTGAGAACTCAGTTCCCAGGTGTGCAGGGTCCAATTCAGATTGGAAACATAAAACACAGAGAAAGCGTCTAGAGCTATTTTCCTGACCTGAAGTGCTCCCAGGAGGGGATGGGGGGAGGTATTTGTTGCTTTTTAGTACACATGAAGTTTCCAATGGACCCAGGAGAAGATGTAATGTGTAGTTAGGCCCTTAAACACCATTACCAACTAAATAAATGAATGAATTACATTTTTAAAAAATGTGGAAGAAAACATACAGTATCAACATACAGTATCAAGACTATAGCTCTTTGTCATAGGAAATAGATTTATTTATGAAATTTAAATTCAGGAAATTTAAAATGCAACCTCTCCAGAGTCCTGCTCGAGGCAACTTACAAGTAAAAATATCATAACATCAGAAATTATCCAAAAAACTCCAAAACAAACCATTTTAAAAAGCCTGTAGCATAAAAACAGGTTAAAACAACCACTGAGTAGTCTTTTTAAGTCTTTTAAAATAATCTGTAACATAGAGCCAAGCTCCAAGTGACTTTTTTCACGTGAAGAACACTTGATTGTTTTTGCAAGTTTTTCTGGGAACTGAAGTCCTAGTGTCCTTCCCCTCTCTGTTAGAATAGCTGCCTGAAGAGACAGAGAAAGCCAGCGGCGGCAGCAGCTTTTGCAAATAGTTCCTCCAGTCACAAGCCTGCTCTCAACGATCTTTGGGGGCAGGCAGCTGCAACTTTCTCCCTGGGCGTCTTGCTCCCGGGGAGCTGCTCTGGAGAAAGCTGACATGTCAGTGAAGCAGAGCAGGACGCCCAGGGAGAAAGTTGCAGCTGCCCGCCCCCAAAGATCGTTGAGAGCAGGCTTGTGTCTGGAGGAATGATTTGCAAAAGCTGCTGCTACCGCTGGCTTTCTCTGGCTCTTCAGGCAGCGATTCTAACAGAGAGGGGAAGGACACTAGGACTTCAGTTCCCAGAAAAACTTGCAAAAACGATCAAGTGTTCTTCACATGAAAAAAGTCACTTGGAGCTTGGCTCATAGTCCTCAGACTAGAAGCCTACCATAAAAAAAGAAAAATATAAAACCCTCCATTAGAAGCTTAGGTAAACAGAAATGTTTTGGCAAGCGTAGGCACAAGGAAAGCATTAATGGGGGGGGGGAATTCCATAGGTAAGATGTCTCTACTGAAAAATGCCCTCTCGCTAATTGCCACCTGCTTAACATCTGAAAGTGGAGACCGAAGTCTTTCTACATGAGACCTTTTACACGAGGACGCTCAAGTGTAGATAGACAATGTTAGCTGGGAAGCATAGTTTGAAAAGAGCATAGTTTCACTTCTCTACAGGAGGGTAATGTAAAAGGACAGACCTGACAGATCGCTCCTCAGAGAGTTTGTTAATTTCATCTTCACCTCTGGGAAAGCTCTGTCAATTTCACTTCTCCTTTGGGGAGGCAAAAATGAAATTAACCAGCCCTCTGAGAAGTGATCTCCTCTGGCTCCTTTAAACTACCCTCCTGTAGAGAGGTGAAACTGACAGAGTCTTTGGCTCTATCTTTTAAAACTATCCTCCCTACACTTGAGCATCCTCCAGGGCTGGATCGAGGGGGCTGGGGGTGGTAGTCTGCCCCCGGTGCCGCCAGGAAGGGGGTGCCAGGAGCAGCTGCCAGAAGCCAGGAGCACTGCCTTTTCCTTGCCTCGCAGGACAGGGGGCAGCCGGCTTGCCGCCCCCTGTCCAGCAAACATGACGTCGAAAATGATGCCGAAATGACATCATGCAGTGCCAGGAGCGCACACATGCAGCGTGCGTGCACGCAAGGGGTCAGACTAGGGTTGCCCTGGGTGCTGGCAACTCTAGATCTGGCCCTGGCATCCTCGTGTAAGAGGTCTTGTGTAGAGAGACTCAAAGTGAGCAGGGCTTGAGAGACAGATGGACTGGACAGTACTGAAGGAGACAAAAGAAGTAAGAGGACAGATTTATGTGGACAAAAGTAGTGGGTTTTTTATGCTTCTCTAAGGAGCTCCACCAGACTTATGAAATAAAATCAGTTCTGATTTAGCCACAATTTTACCAAAGATGACACATTCAAAAGGCTCTGTCCTCAAGCCAGGAAAAATTTTCCATGTTTCCCGCTATATGCTGAGGAGGAGGAGATTAATCATCTCTGATGGGCCAATAAAGCCCATAGGATACTGTATAGAGGCTTCATGCACGGCTCTTCCCTTCCTACACCATACTGGAGTGATAGTAACAGCCAACAGAGTAGCAACAAGATAAACTGCCAGCTTTCAGCTGCACTAGCATCATATTCCAATGCAAAAGTCCCCATCTTTGGTTCATGGTTCAAACTACAGTTCATTGCTGCTTTCAACATTTTTGTAAGCTCAGAAAATATTTCAAAGGAAACGGGTTACTTCTTAACTGTACTATTCTGCTAGCAATTCCAGGCACTCAGAATGACATATATATTTTGTCATCAGCATGCACTTCTGAGTTTATGTGATGCAATATAAACCTAAATAAACAAATAGACTTTTAACATCATTTTTAACAGGATAAAACCTCCCTGCTACACTGTGCATTTAATTTAACACGAGGTAAACAATGATATCAGAAATCTAAAGGTTTAATAAGTCATGGTATTGATCATGTCCAGGCAAATAATATGATTCTAGCCAGTGGAACAACTCTATAAACAGAACAGAGATGGATGGCAAGGTGTTTCATCTTTTATTCTCACACCAATCAGCAAAACCCCTCAAGCACGAGTCTTGATTATATTATGTTGAGGCTCACAATAATAAGTGTTATTATGGGCCAATTATTCAGCCTTTTTGAACCAGCTCTGGTCTTTGACTTTATGACGCTATGCAGCAGTTAATTTCTTTGGCTGATTGCACACTCTGCATAGAAACATTTCCAGTTTACTTTCCTCTTGCTACATTTAATTATAATTATTTTCATATTCCACTTCCTTTCCTTATCACACAACACTGAAAGAGGGACTAATCTGTATTCAGGAGGTGAAGTACACTGAATAACTCAATCTCATACACCCTTGAGAATGATCTAGAGGTTAGCCACACAGTAAGGAAGCCAGTGGCCAAGGCCATCTTCATTTGGCATCTCTTCTTCCATTCTTTGGGTGCTGGATATTTATCACTTGATGTTAGGAAAGCACACAAGAGCCAGAAAAGAGGATATTCAAAAAGAACAGCTATCAGCATATTCAATAAAAGGTTACCACCTGGTACACAACATAACTGAACTGGAATTCACACAAGAGCCGTTTTCACACAGCCTTTGTTATCTGTTTTGGCTACTGGTTGCTAAAGGATTTTTTCTGCCATTTCAGACAGAACTCCTTTGCTGGCTGGCTGGTTTTTGTTTAACCTTTTCAGACAAAGCCACTTGTGTCTTTTTTGCAATGCAGGGTTGATCCTTTAAAAAAAAATTCCATTCTCAAGTTTTCAATGTGTTTCCCATTTGCTGTGGAATACGGTCTGAAATGTCCATTGTACTTCCACCACTGCTGGCTTTTTATTTTCCCACCCATTTCCAGTGCATTTTTTAAAAAAAATTACAGATAATGATGAGTGCTATAGGAATGTCAAACCTCCTGTCAAACACGAATCAAAGAATGGGTGGGGTGAGATTATGTCTCCTCTGTTTCTCAGCACATTCTCCCTAATGTCTTGTCTAACATTTGACCTTCACAACTAACAAAAGTATTAGTGAAAATAGACTGCATGTTAAAGATGACTATGCAGTGTCCCTTCACATCATGAACAGCAGTTTTTGAGGTAAAGCAGCAACAGTCTTAACTTCATTTGGCTCTGAGTGACCTCTCCTCCACAGCTCAACAGCCATTCAACTCAGCCCACACAGCTATCTTGTTTGAAAACATACAGAGAACGTAAAAAGAGAGATTGCAGCACTTAGTTTGAAAGAACAGCCATTAGTAACAATTCTAAATTTTAGCAGAAATAAGCTGGCTCCACTGAAAAGTCTGAGTTGATATATTAGGCTGCAATCCTTTGCTTTCAGTGAAATTCACGTGGGGGTTTCTTCTTGCAGGACCACAGCCTTCTGCATATAGGAGCACCATGTAACCTTGCAAATGTACACTCGACATCTAACAAAAAAATGACCAGCTTAAGATACTTCTATATTTCATACATGTTTTACACAGGCAGACACAGAGTACCCCAACTACTAGAAAAATGAATTATAACAAGTGTAGCAGAACAGCTCCAATGACATGTGAGCACTGCCCCTTCTTGCCCTCTGGGGTATACAGGGTTAACCCATGGCCATCTAAGTCTCTACATGGCACATCCCACCTACCTGGTGCCCCCTGCTGAACCCTTGGAGGGGCTTCCACTCTTTCTTTCTTGTGCCCACTGCCACCACTTGGCCTTTGTGAGAACAGCCCACAGAGACGGCCAAGTCTCCCCACTCCCCTGTGCAGGGTTGCCACTCTGAGTCTGTCTCCTATTACCTAGCCCCTGGTTACTGCAGGGACTATTTGCCTCTTTTTGTGGCACCTGTTTTAGAGAGCAGGGCTGAGCAGTATATGCAGCACAGAGAACAGCTACCTTTTATTTATTTATTTATTTTTTACCTACATTAACTAACAATACAGAGGGAAAGAAGGGGGGCAGGGGAAGGAAAGAAAAAAAAACAGCAACATATAACAACACTACACTACAAATAATGCTTTCCCTTCATACTGCCATTATTAAAAAATTAAAACTTTGTAAGATATTGATGGAGTGGTTGACCTTGCAAAATACAGATTACAATCCAAATTAAGTCTTCCTCCCCCCCCGGGCCTCGGACGCAGTTCTCTCTGAGCAACTGCAACCGCAGTGCTTGTTCCCTCCCCCCTCCTACAGACTTCAAATCCTTTTCTTCTTGCTTGGTGTCTTGCTGAAATTCTTGATTTTTGTCCTCAAAATGATCTTCTGATATTATCTTGTAAGCTTGATCTTTGTAACTAAACCAGATACCTCCCGGAAATAGCCATTTATACTTTATTCCACGTTCCCTCAGAAGAGCTGCGAACTTTTTATATTTAAATCTTCTTTTCCGAACTAAAAATGGGACGTCCTTCAGTATCTTAACTTTATTACCCAGAAAGTCCAGATCCGCATTGTATGAGTTGTATAGGATAGTGTCTCGGATCCTCTTAGATGAAAAATCGATGATGATCTCGCGAGGCAGCTGACGCTTCGTTGCATATTTTGAAGAAGCCCGACGGACTTCCAAAATGGTGCTTTTTACCTCTTCTTTAGTTGCCCTTGCGGGTGTCGCCAATAGTTCTGAGGCCAGACCCCATAAATCCTCATTTTCCTCCTCTTTCACATTCTGGAGGCAAAATTGTCTGTGTTCGTTCCACTTGTAGCCCGATCAGCTGGTTCTCCACCAGCTTTAACTCTTTATTCGTTGCCCTCACAAGTGATGCATTTTCCCGAGCAGACTTCTCTGCCCCCCCCCGCTGCTTCCTTAATGGTTTTCACTTCGCTCTCAATTAAGCCCACCCTTTGATCTGTTTCATTCAGCTTGTCAACAAAGGGCTTTATGGCTTCGATAACCGACCTCTTCACCAAGTCCTCGAGCAACTCTCCTTTCCCCTGCAGGGCAGCCGAGATTGACTTGCCCAAAGCGGGACTCTGCTTTTTCGCTGCCATTTTAGGGGGGGGGGCACCGACCAAATTCTGAAACTCAGCGAGGGGGAAGAACGAGCCTTCTTAGCTTCAGATCCCACCACTCCTTCGTGTGCGCTTGTAATAAAAGAAGGGATTCGCTTACTTACAGGCTTCCGCCTAGTTCTGCTCTTTGCCGTTTTCCGTGGCCCAGCAGCACTCGAGGTGCCGCGCACGTCTGCCGGCCTCCATAGGGACAAACGGGCAATTTACCCCCCGCATCGATTTCAGGGGGCTCTTCCCGCCGCGTCCCGGACCTTGCTTCCCTCACTGGGAGTCCTGGGGGCTAATCTTTGCAGATCAGCCGCCCGGTCAGGCTGCTTGGGCGCTTCCTCTCGGACCTGTGGAGAGGAGCATCCGACATGGCCGAGGAAACGAAACCGAATCCGAGAACAGCTACCGATATTTAAGAATTTTAAAAACATTTATTAAAACAAGAGAAAATGTTCACACTCATACTTTTAACCACAGCACCAAAAACGTCTCCCCTCAGAGACTCCAGCTGGTGCAGAATGCTGCAGCTCAATCATTATCAGAAACTAGGCAGAGCATGCATATTACGCTCATTCTGCAGTCACTTAATTGGCTACCCATCAGTTACTTTGCTCAAGTCAAGATTTTGGCTACCACGTACAATGCCTTACATGGCCTTGGCCACCATATCTGCAGAACTGCCTCTCTCCCTGTGCTCCACCTTGGTAGCTTTGCTCATCTGAATAGGGCCTTCTGCAAATGGGCAAAATCAACAGCTGCCCATACACATGCAGGGCTCATTTCGAGGAGGAACGCACAGGAACGCAGTTCCGGCAGTTCCCTGCCCACCTGACTCTTGGCCATTTTGGGCCCGTTTCATCCTGGATTGGGCCTCTGATGGGTGGTGGATCACTCTCCTGTTCAGCAACAGCCCGATCCTGACCATTTTGGGCCCCTTTTTGTCCATTTTCAGCCCCTTTTTTGCCATTTTGGGCCCAATTTCTACCCTGAATGGCTACGATTGGGTCCAAAACAGCCAGGATAGGTGATGTCAGGGGGTGTGGCATATGCAAATCAGTTATGCTAATGACACATTTCTGGTGATGGCAAGGGGCGTGGCATATGCTAGTGAGTTATGCTAACGTGTTATGCTAATGAGTTCCTCCAGCTCTTTTTCTACAAAATGACCCCTGTACACATGCATTCTCTGTAGTGGCCCCCACCTTATGGAACAGCCTGCCTGAAGAAGACAGGAAAGCTCCTGCTGTCATAGCTTTCTACAAGCTGTGTGAAATCAAATTATACAGGAGAGCTTTCTTATACAGGTGATAGGGCTGTGCTGTAAGGAAATGTTTAAAGAGATGCATCAATAAAAGTATAGGGACTAGGGTTGCCAGCCTCCAGGTAGTGGCTGGAGATCTCCCGGAATTACAACTGGTCTCCAAGCCACAAAGATCAGTTCACCTGGAGAAAATGGCCAATTTTGGGGGCGGGGGGTGGACTCTATGGAATTATGCCATGCCAAGGTCTTTTCTCTCCCCATACCCCACTTTCTCCAGGTTTCTCCAGGTTTCACCCCCCAGATCTCCAAGAATTTCCCAACTTGGAGCTGGCAACCCTAATAGGGACTGAAGACTATATTAATGTGCACTGTCAGTTATGTTGTTTATTATGTTATGTCATTGCTTATGTTGTTTCAGCTGTTTTCAAATTGTTCTGTAATCTACATGCTATTATATTGTTTATTGAATGTCCCAGCTCTTGATTGTATTTAATTACAATTCATAATCTGCCTTGAGACTCAGTGAGAAAGATGGATTATAAATAATGTAAGTAAATAAACATGTAGGTTGTTTTACTATTATTTCTTGAAAGAGAGAATGGCGTATTTATTAAGTTATTTACTTTATTTATATCCCACTATATGCCTAATGGGGACCCAAAGTGGCTTATTTAATGCTCTTCTCCTTTTATCCTCACAACAACCCTGTGATGTAGGATAGGCTGAAAGCATGTGACTGGCCCAAGGTCATCCAGTGAACCTCCATGGCAGAGTGGGGGTTCAAACCTACTTCTCCCAGATCCTCATCTGACACTCTAACCACTATATCACACAAGAATTAACAACTGAGCACATGATGCCCACTAGTACTATAACTATTCTGCTAGAACAAGGAAGTCTTGTTAATGATGAAGAAATCCAAGCTATCTTAATAAATCTAAGCTAAATCCTACAATAAAATCACCTGCATCTAACCAGGTGTGTATGGAATCCTGACTTAATTTCAGCTATGGCAAAGTTGGCACACACTAATTGGTTTGCACTGAAAGGATTAAAATTAAAATACCTACAGTGATCCAATATAGGTATTTCAAGTGCTCCCTCTTCAGCAAAAATAAAGATCACATGCCTTTCACCCTCCCCATCTCCAACTAGCCAGTTTGGTGTAGTGGTTAAGAGAAACAGGACTCTAATCTGGAGAACTGGGTTTGATTCCCCACTTCTCTACTTGAAGCTAGCTGGGTGACTTGGGTCAGTCATAGCTTCTCATAGTTCTCTCAGCCCCACCCACCTCACAGGGTGATTGTTGTGATGATAATAATAACATACTTTATAAACAGCTCTGAGTGGGTGTTAAGCTGTCCTGAAGGGTGGTATATCAATCAAAAGTTGTTATTACTATTATTGTTGTTATGCCAGGGGTTGACAGAATCCATTCCTTCCCCCTTCCCTCTCAAACTTTCATTAGATTTCCAAAATATGGGGCTTATATAAAGATTTTTTTTAAAAAAACCCTAATTCTAACTTCAATTTCTCGTATCTAAACTTTCAGGCCTGCCTTAGGTGTCTCACATGAGTGGGCTCCAGCTGAAGAAAAGTAAGAATATGTGCAAAATTGTATTCAAATTATGCCAGATCTACACACTAGATGTGGCCTTGATATATTTCATCTAGACTGGGTTAAACTGCTTAGCCTTGGCCTGGAATCTGACAATTGCACATTTACCAATCATGTAACAATATTTACTGAGTATAAATACTTGAAATTAATAACCCATTTTAAATAAGCATTGAAAATCAAAGCAAAATGTCAAAACTGGCTCAGTGCTAATGAAAGTAGTTTTGGGATTTAAAAGGCAAATTTCCTATGATTGATCTTGTCATACCATTTAGTTACAAAACAACTGGTGATGTTGACACAATTCAAAGGTATCAATCCATCAATTTCCTCACTGCTCATATTTCATTATCATTATTCCACTGCAGTAGCTACTGTAAAATCCATAGCTTTGTGCTGCAAACTTTGTCACATAAACCAGCTGAGACTCAAAAAAAAAGAGGAGTCTACACTGAACAAAGATTTGGAGGGCCAAACTCTTCACTCAGCAATGCCCCAAACCTATAATCCATTGGTTTTGAGGTGAAGTGGGGGCAGGATTAGGATTAGTTGTTAACTTCTCAAAAATATACCTCACAATAACCAAGATGATTTTGCCTACCAAAAACATTCACCAGCACCACTATTACTCTTCAAATTACCATTTCCCCCACCTCACCTAAACCATGGTACAGCTCCCAACTTCTTTGTCTGAACTTTGTCATCATTTCACACTACTTCTCCAAAATCCAAGCCACAACTACCTCATTCCATCCTGACATCCAACGTTCCTTTTTTTCACCAGCAACAGAGTGCCATTAAATTCTAATCAGTGCTACAGATGTATACATACAGGAAATTCCTTTTTCAACTAGCCTCATAAAAGTACCTCAAACAGGACTTTGTCATGTCATATTTAACAACCCAGCAAAAGAAAAAATACGCAACTCATCCTACACAAGAAAACTGACCAAATCCTAATTAATTTTGATTTCTTTGGAAAGAGAGCGCCCAATCCATTTTGCTTACTTTTATTTTATTTATACTCACTTTTCTCGCTAATGGGGAGAGAAATTCACTTATAACATTCTCCTTCTCAATTTTATCTGCACAACAATCTTGTGAAGTAGGATAGGCTGAGTCTGTGTCTGGCTCAGCAATCTTCCATAGCAAAGTGAGGATTTGAACCTGGGACTCCTAGATCCTAGTCTGATACTCTACCCTAGTGGTTCTTAACCTTTATTGGGTCATGGACCCCTTTGAGAATCTGATGAAAGTTATTGACACCCTCTCCCAGAAAAATGCACATAAACAGAAATTATGTGTATATTATGTATATTCATGACAGACAGATGTAAGGTACTTCTTATAGTAACTAGCATGGCATGGGAAAATTACAATGAACACTTGAAGATACTTTTTTAACTTTAAAATTCACTGTGATTCAATGTAAACAAAGACAGAGGTCCATAATCATAATTCCTATCAACAGGAAACTATTCTAGACGTCATAACATGGCAACGATGATTGTACTTTACCCGACTGTCCAGAATAGCACCCCATGCCACCCTACACTTGTTTGGAGTAAAGCAATAGCTTAACAACATAATTTGATGTGCAAAAAAGTTTTTTTCCACAATTTTTAAAGTAACAGGCAGGAAATTGAAGGGGGAAAAAAATCAATTTTTGCACCTAGTTCATGGACCCCCAGAAGCCTATCCATCATGGACCTCATAGGTTAAGAACTTCTGCTCTCACCAGTTTTGTAAAAAGTCTCAAAATCACCCCAATTTAGTGAATATTGCTGTAAAACTTCAACAATAAAAAACCTTGATGTGGCTCTGATATTCCAAGCAATTCTGAGTACAGGTTTCTCTTTTATATTTACAGTCACAACAAACCATACAAAATATAATATGGTTTGTTGTGATATTAATTGTAGCCTTTTTTCAGATCTGCCAGTTGTTTGGGGGCATGTTATGAACAAATAAATGTGTTGAAATAAACACAGGCTTCTCTGTGAAGATGGGGCAATTAAATCCTAAATTACATCCTAGGAAGGGAGGGTTTGGAGTGATCAATTGAGCTGAGAAAGGCAACTAAATCCCAGTCTAAATTTACACCATTTGTCTAAACTGTCAAGAGAGTTATGATTAGAGATGGGCACAAACAGCAATACGAGCAAAAAAAAAAGCCACGAACAGCCCATTCTACTGTTCGCGAGCAAGCTGTTTGTGAGGCCCTGTTCCAAATGAACATCTGTTTGTTCCAAGCCCCGTTCGTGCGTTCATCTGCCGTTCGTCAAGCCAGACAGTCTGGCACAATCAATCAATTCCCTTGGCAACGTAGGCAGGGACTCTCTGAACTCTGTCTGAACTCCTTCTGTTGCCCTGGAAACCCCAATTTAAGCCCAATTTACCAAGTGTGGAGCTCCCATATTTTTACATGGGAGCAAAAAGCAGGGGGGAAGGGGGTGTTCTGTAACCAATCTCATCCCTCCAAAACCTGTTAGGCAGTTCTGACCATCAACCACAGACCTCCTGTATTGCTCTATGGGACATCTGGAAAAGGCACAGTGCTCCCAACTCTGGCTTTCAGTTTCAGCAGAGAGTTGTTGCTTGCATTTGAGAGAGTGAGAGTGCATTGGAGCTTGAATTTTTTCTGGGAGTGGTTGGTAGGGATCTACCCACCCTTGGGTTCCAGGGCTGCTGCCAGGCTCTGGGGCCAAGCTATTATTTATTATCGAAGGCTTTCACGGCCGGAGAACGATGGTTGTTTTGGGTTTTCCGGGCTGTATTGCCGTGGTCTTGGCATTGTAGTTCCTGACGTTTCGCCAGCAGCTGTGGCTGGCATCTTCAGAGGTGTAGCACCTCTGAAGATGCCAGCCACAGCTGCTGGAGAAACATCAGGAACTACAATGCCAAGACCACGGCAATACAGCCCAGAAAACCCACAACAACCACCTATTATTTATTATTGGTACCTTTTCTGGTGCCTGCTCCTATTGTATCAAATGGGAGTTTCCTGGGGATGCCGGCTTTGGAAATGTATAACTTCGATATCCGTATTGCAATCTTGACCAAACTTGGATGGTAGCTGGAGGAGAGCCTGCTGAACACTCCCTATGAATATGGGCTCTCTAAGTCCCAAGGGGGCCATTCTAGCCCCCATGAACATCCAACCATGAACATGTTCGTGAACAGGTCATGTTTGTAAATGTTTGAGAGTCCCTGTTCGTGGGTGGCAACGAACAATGAACCATGGTGCTCGATTTTTTTTCTTGTTCGTGCCCATCTCTAGTTATGATGGATCATTACAGGTTCTTACATGGTACCTCAAAATTCCAGATTTTTGAAGAGCAAGTATGGAGAAAAACTTTGAGCCTGCACCCCTATATTATGACTGGGTTAGAAAGGGAACTTCCAGGCTGCAAAAAAAAAAAGTATAAAATGATTGGCCTGGATTGGAGTTCCATGTCTCTCTAGACTGACACTGAGATGTATGTTAAGGTTTTGGAAATGCAATGGACAAAATCTACATGTCTTGGCCTTTGTTTTACACCCAGAAAGAATAATGTCAAGGCTCTTTTTAGTATTAGTCAGCGAAATACCTTTTCATGTTTAGTTCTGCCTAAAACTAGCTGTCTACTGACTGTGCTTTCTAGAATTTCTTTAAAGGTATTAAAGGATTATTTTACCCAGGGTTTCATGTGAGAGAGGGATGTTATACTAGAGAAAGGAATCTCACCCACATTAGGCCACAGGTTGTACTACTTAGCTACTAAGAGAAAGAGGTGGGTGAAATGATTCCAAATGGGGGTGGGAATATCCTCGTTGAGGGGGAGCTGAAAAGGAAATTTTAAACACCAGACCTCCTTGATTCTTGGCCAGCTCAGGATACGAGGCTCAAACAGCAGCCGGAGAATGCTGAGAACCAAGAAGTGTCTGTGATATATACAAGCACAGATAATGTGAAAAATATTAATGGCAGAGGTGGGTGGTTTTACAGTTGCAGTAAATGGAACAATGAGGGAAACAGATCTTTGTAAGTGAATAAATCTTCCCTCTTTTCCACTGTTTCCCCCCTACTTTGACACCAGTTGTTATAGTTGTTGTAAATCAATTTTTTGTTCTCTATTGTTTTGAACATTTTGAAGTTGAAATTGTTTTGTGAGTTAAGTGTGTATGCATCTTCATATGGTAACATGAATGCACGGCTGATTATCATTGCCTGCAGATACAGGTGTTATTTGGTATATTTTGTGGTATATTTTTGGCTTTTTATACACGTGTTGTTAGTATATAATGCTATCTGTTGCCTTAAATGGTTTTTTTAATAATATAGGAGTGAGATTTCATTATGTTATGCCACAACAGCTAATAATAGACCTATCTTCTCTAAAGGATATCGAATGTCATCATGGCTATCATCATATTGTGTGGCTATAAATTCCATAAATTAATTATTCACTGAAAAAAATTGAGCTTTTCTTGGGATTTTCATGGGATGATGTACCAAGTTCTAGTCTTACAAGATAAGGAGTAAAGTTTTCTCAGGTAATTTTCTCCACAGGATGCAGAGTCGTATAGATCTCTATCACATCCTTCCCTAGATGCATTTTTTCCTAAACTAGAAAGCCTCGAAATCTTTAACTTTAAGAGTAGATAATACTCCAGAGTAGACAATAAACCAATGACCTGACTCAGTAAAAGGCGTATCCTTGAGTTTATGTGAGATGACTTATCTTGCAAGCATTCTTTAGTCTCCTTAAAAGCACTACTGTTATCTAGGTAAGTGTTGCTCTGCCTTTATTCTGAAGATGCTGTCCATATACAATGGTTGCTATTCCCTGTCTAACAACACAATGCCAGCTCATTGTGTCAGTGACTTGCACTTGCTGTGATCACTGCCAATAAGTTAAAGCTTTCTATGCTTGTTGTGGTTGTCCGGGGTCAGCAGCCCAGCCCCCGGACTTGCTGGGAGGCAGCGGCGGGGGGCAGCCGGGAGGCAGCAGTTCAACCACCCTGGCCGGCAAACAGAGCCAGAACCTGCCTGTGCCAGGGGAAAGGGGCGAAGTTCCAAAGCCTCAGAAGGCTAGGGGAGGCCAGCTAGTCCCACCAGGGAGAGGACAGGAGGCTAGGCAAGGCAGAGGAAGGGGGCAAGGACAGTGAGATTAGGGACCCAACAGCTGCCCAAACAGAGCTCTTACCTGGCAGAGAGGAGAAGCAGCCCAGAGCCACACCCCCAGCCTCCACCTCAGCCTGAAGATAGCGGGATGCTCAGAATGAAGCCCCTCCAGGTGAAGCTGCTGAAGGCATTCTGTGGGAAGAGCTGGGCAGCCAGCCAAGGGGCCACAGCTGGGCCTACCTTCAGTAATCAGCTCAGTCAGAGAGGCCTGGTAGCCAGCCTACATGACGCAGCTGTTGCTGATCCAGGCAGAACAGCCAGCTACCCCAACTGCAGCAGCTTGAGACAGCCCAGGCCAATGCTGGAAGGCCAGGGAGGGGTGTGGCCTGGCAGGCAGGACCTGCAAGGAGGGCGGTGCGGTGCAAGAAGGTCCTACAAAGGCTGGCTGGGGAGAGCTCTGAGGGGTGGATGTGAGTAAGGAGTGATGGCGTGGAGGTGGAGTGGAGCAGTGCAAGAACGGCGGCTTGGAGGAGAGTTCTTGGAGGAGGAGATGGCGGAGGTCGCAGAGGGTGAGCAGACCAGGTTGAGCAGGCCAGCGAGTGGACTGAGAGGGAGTCTAGGTGAGGTATACCGCCCCTCCTTCCACAGAGCAGGGTCCTGCAGCATCCCTAGCACCCCTCTGATGTCAGGACCGGCCCAGCCAGTGCCCCGCCTAGCGGTAGTGACAACTAGCGCTGACAGTGGTCACTAATATCACTAACAAAAATACTGCATAAAAGCTGATAAAAACAGAATAATTTCTAGTTTTTTCAATTGATTAAGAGTCACAGAATCAAGAAGGGATTGCGAAGGGAAGAGACATTGGGTCTATCATACCTATGCTTATGCACACATGTATGCATGTGCATGGGTGCACTTGTTTATTAATATTGTAACAAGAAGTGATTCTCAAGTGATGCACAAAGTGCTTTGCAACACTGATACACTTATTAACCATTTTCAATTTCTTCAAATATTTTTGGAGTGCCACAGGGCTCGGTTCTGGGCACAGTGCTTTTCAATATTTTTATAAATTATTTGGGCAAAGGTGTGGAGGGATTACTCATTAAATTTGCAGATGACACCAAACTGGGAGGACTAGGAAACACTCTTGAAGATAGGGAATAAGATGCGATTAAACATGGATAAGTAGCCAGTTCTCCACCTGGGTAGCAGTGTATGTGAACAATATCTTGGGATATGGATGGATGGGAAGCTAAATATGAGTAATCAGTGTGTTGCAGCAGCAAAAATGGCAAATGTAGTTTTGGGGCATATTAACAAAGGCATAACATCTAAATCACAGACGTCATTGGTCAGGCCTCATCTGGAGTATTGTGTGCAGTTCTGGAGGCCTCATTCCCAAAATGATGTGGACAAATTGGAACGGGTGCAGAGGAGAGCAACCAGGATGATCAGGGGTCTGGAGGAAAGAATGAGGGACTTGGGAATGTTCAGTTTGGAGATGAGGAAGTTAAGGGGAGACATGATTGTTCTAAGTATTTAAAAAGGCTGTCACTTAGAGGAGGGAAGGGTGCTATTCCTGTAGGCAATAGAGGATAGGACTTGAAACAATAGGTTTAACTACAGGAGGGAAGATACTGGCTGGACATTAGGAAAAACGTCTTCACATTAAGAGTAATTCAGCAGTGGAATCTGCTGAACTGCCTAGGGATGACGAGGGTTCATACTCATTGGCAGTCTTCAAGGAGCGGCTGGACAAATACTTGTTGGGGACGCTTTAGGCTGTTCCTGCACTGGGCAGAGGGTGGGACTAAATGGTCTGTAAGGACTCTTCCAACTCTGATTCTATAGTTTTTAAATTAAAATTCAAAGAAAAAAATTAAAACTGAGCAGGTGAAACAGAGGCATGTATAAGCGTGGGTCCTGGCTCAGGTTATGCGTATCCTCATTTATTGCAATTGAATTTTGATGATGTAGGAATTAAATATCCATCATAATATAAACTGAAATGACACACGGTAATCTTTCTTGCTAACAGTCTGTACAAATGATCTCTCTGTTAGGCAGCAGCTAATGATGCGTATATGGCTTGGTCTGCTCTATTCTTCTTCTCTATAATTTGTTATAGAACGTAGGGATTGGTATGAAATGAATCAGTGGGCTAAATACAGCCCAGAGTTGTCCCACATCTCAATAGAGCCTTGCCTTCAATGGACACTGTCCCCTCCCTTATTATGCACCTGAATCACTTTCTCTGGAAACAAGTTACCCTTAAATCTTCTTGCTTCCCCCGTATGCTCTCTGATGCCAGACCAGTCGTCCCCTCATCCTTAGGTCCTTTTTCCTCTATAACCGAGATGCAATGGTTTGTCTGAGTACAGGGTACGGCCATTGGCAAGGAAGGCTTTATAAGTGGGGCAGGTTAGTCACCCTGCTCTTTGACTGCTCTAACAACCAGGCCATAAACAAAAGAAGCCATGAATTGATCCACAAACACTTCCAGATTAGTCCTAGGTGAGAGAATGAACCCCTTTTCTTGCTGAATTAAACCAATGACATAACTTAGCACTAACATTAAAAAACCCTATAAAAATAGGGAAAGTGGCATTGTTCTGTTTCTGACTATTACTGGTGAAGTGCAGAGAACTGGACTCTGGGGCTTGTCACCCCCAAAATAAGGTATTTTACAATGGCTAAATCTCCGTTGGTTCTCAGAGTTGGACTTATTCCAGCTACCATCCCTCTTATTCTTTGTTTGTACTTGGAATAAGCATCCCTGTATTTTCCTTTTGAACTTAGCATGGTCAGAAAACTCTTAGCCCACATATTGTACATTGTAAGAAAGAAGGTAATCCTTCATCCCAGGCTGATGAGTCCCCCTCCCCTGAGGTTTATACGGACTATATCCTGATGGAGAAAACCTGTGTAGCCTAAAGCACTTGGATGATTAAAAGTAACTCGCTGGCTAGTAGTAATACAAACCTCTTTCACCCCTTAGTGATTTGGGAGTCTCCAGTTCCACTTTTTACCCTTCACTTTGACATGGGAACAAAATCTCTCCCACTGGTAATCCACATGTCCTACAACTGAGAATCTCTTGGACTTCTCCATTAAGCATCTCAACTGCACGATCATCACCGGCCTCATGATTGATACAGGGAAAACTTTGCCCCTGCTACTACAGGGAGGAGAAAGATAAAGAGTCCTTTATGTACATGTGTATGTGCCCTCAAGTTGTAATCAATTTATGGTGACCCTAGCAAGGGGCTTTCAAGGGAGGTGAGAAGCAAGGGTAGTCTACCATTGTGGTTTTCTGCACAGTCTTCCTTGGTGGTTCCTCCATCTAAGTACCAACCCTGCTCGACTTCCAAGATTGGATAAGATCAGGCTATATCATGTCACCTTCCCTCCCAAAGAGTCCTTTGTCCAGTAGTAAATAAAGGAGTTATCAGACAAACAAAATGACAAATCCTCCAATCCTTGCAGAATTCAAAAATGGCCTCTGTAAAAGGTAGTTGCTAACTAAGAAAGGGGTAGAGAAACAAAAATGCTTGACACTGTAGAATCTTATTCATAACATTCTAAGTGGAAGGGGGAAGGTATTTCTTTCAGACAGATATGAAGAATGCTATACTAAACTTTCGAAGCTATTCTTGTTTAAAAGGATAAACAGAATCAAAGTAGCTTCCATGCATTCTCTCATTAAAAAAACAGCCCTGTGAAATAGCATTATTACCCAGAGACAGGGGTCAAAACTATTGCAGAGACAGGGTCAAAACTAAGAATCAGAAGCTTGCCTAAGGATTCCTGTTACAAGCTCTGAACCAAGGGTGTCCTTTATCACTGCTCAGCCTCTCTTAGCCACTACAAATCTCTTCTCCTTCTTGACAATGAAAAATATGCAGATGATCAAAGACAGGTGCCTCTCGATTGCTTCTACTCTTGCTGTAATTTGAAACATGTCGGTCAATTAGTAGAGGATTAATGTGTGTAAGGCACTACCTTAGAGAGAAGGCTTGAGCTGGATTCAGTGTAGAAGGGCCCCAAATCCTGTGTTTTGCCTGCACTGATGGAATTACTTGGGCTGTGTATCATTCTGAGAGGCAGCTGGGGGGAACTGCCCAGCTCTGCCCTGCTTGTCTCATAAAAGATGTTGCTGACAGCTGTCGCAGCTCAAGCCTCTATGCTGCCAGAGAAAATAACTGGCTCTGTTTATAACCAATGGTCCATTTTACATTTTTATAGGAAAGTAGGGATTTATGTCTTGCTTTGTATAAAGCCCCTATCAAAAGCATTTCCAAAGCCTCAAGAGATATCTACTAGACACTGGAGGTAACATTCCAAAAGAAAGAATCATTAATTCTCTACAGATAAGCTTTTTTTAAAAAGGACTAAGAGCCACAATAAAAATTTCAAAAGCTTTTATCTGTCGTTACCCAAGCCCTAAAGCTAAAAAAAACCCTGCTGCCACTTATATAAATCCAGTTTAAATTTAAAATGAGGTTGAAAGGCTTTTTCTCACAGCATCCTTCACATCACATTCGTCCTTCTCTTTTTGTATTTCATAACGAATGCCAACATCTATTTTCCTTTTTCACTGGGAGACATGTCAATGATATCCTGGCCACCAGTGCTATGGGTTGAGCCCTCTGCAGATATATTTATAAGCAACTGGAGGCAAATTTTCCAAGACAGGATGAGCTTTGCTGAAAAGGAACCTATTGTGCTACAGGCTCTGCCACTGATTCATACCATTGATTCATATATACCTATAATGTGATCAAACTAGATTTTTAACTACAGGGTTTGACCTTATGTTTGAGATATTTTCTATAGTAGACATGTCTTCTTTAATAATGATGGAGAATCTTGGAACTCACAAAGAAAGTCAGCCTTCTTTTCTTTCAATTACTTTCTA